>NC_079336.1:23023620-23333454 GCF_029582105.1 Oenanthe melanoleuca | reverse complement strand
CTTCAACACTTGACCACATGCAGTTTTGGATTTTTTTCATGGTCACTATATGCAATTTTTAAATAGATCTGGGTGATGCATCTCTCCTGCTCCTGCAGAATTACTTACATATAGGATGCCTTTGAAAAGTTGGGCAACTGCAGGCAATGAAATCTTGCTTAGGAATCAAAGAGCTATGAAAATTCTGTTACATGGTGGTTTCATTCTGAAAACTCTGCTATATTGGTACTCCAATAGAACTCAGTCACTGATGGTTGACACCTGAAGTAAATATGTAATCACTTAAAATCATTAATCTGCTTCCTGCTTTGAATAAACAGGAAGTAGCCTTTCTCTCCTGAAAATAAATGGGTCAAGATGTTGAGAACATTTTGATACAATGGAAAATATTAATAATTTTTGCAGCAGTTGTTATGAAATACTCCTGTGTCCTTTTGTGACATAAGCATTTTCGTACTTTTTTCCTGAAGTAGTTATTTTCTGTTTTTTGTTGGTTATAACTTTTTCACTGGTTGATATTTTCAATCTATTTTTGTTTTCATGGACGCTTAACAATATGACAAAAGAAACTGGCTTTCTGTATTTGTATATGCACTTTTTTCTCCTTTAATACTATCTGGGAGCCAATTATCGTGTACATAGGTAGAGGTCATCTTTAACAAGTTCATTCTGAAACATACATGACAGTATTTGGTTTTAAAGAGCTAAAATATAAAACAATGCTTATGTATTATGATATAGTTGCTAGTTGTTGTGGCTAAATTATAGCTAAGTTGTGTGAATCTCATGAATTATATAGCCCATATAAAAACCAAGAATACAATCACACATTTTGAAATAAGGCTGAGAGACAAGAAAATCCATTTTAATAAGTGTGGATTTATTTCTTATAGTTTAAGTGAGAGAACAGTATATAACACTGTACACACCATCTTTGGCTCTTGATGCTATACCAAAGATTCCTCCAAAAATACATTTTTTTAAGGAGATTACTTTTATACAAAATGAAATTTTAAATAACCATATGAAATTATTTAGCCTATTGTGTGGATTGTCTAGAATTCATACACTACTTACATAATTATTGAGGTCTTAAAGTACCTGAAAATACCTCAATTTTTGCAGTGGCAATTATAACTTCTGTAAAATTACCCTGAATGAATGAAGTTAGCATTCTCCTAGGATTCAATATTTCAGTAGTTGTGTATTTTGTCAACATATTATCAAAATTGGAGGAATAGAATTTTCAAAGAATACTTCTTTTTGTTTCTTTTACATGAAAGGCAACATTTGGTGGAGGTTTGAGCATTGCATATCATTCTGTAACTGGAAATAGAATAGCTGGTATTTAAAGTTTCAAGTTATATGATGTAACGTATATGCTTATTTATTTTGATGACTTCCTGATCTGTTTTGTTTGCAGGCCCAGTTGTATAGACAGTCCTTTGTTTATTTAGGTCTTGATGCAACAAATTAGAGTCCAGGTGCAGATTTTATGGTCCATTGAGATCACTATTTTTTTTTTTTTTTTTAGTGGAAACTGCAGTCTATCCACTCATTTTAAGTTGAAGAAGTCACACTCTGTACAATAATTGGTTTTGTCTAAACCCACAGATGTTAGTTTTACAGCTTGCAGGTAAATGCTATATTTATTTTTCTATGTCTATATTAAAATTTAGATTTTTTTATACTTCAGCACAGAATGTAGACAATAACATACTTTATTAAAAACAAATTTGTCCATCTCTCCCTCTAGTATTAAATTCTGTAAAAAATTCTCTATGTTCTTTGGCAGAGGTAAGGTAACATTATTATTGGCTTGTAGCCAGAGGCACATGTAACAGCTTCTTTAGGATTTTCCTCTCCAGGATGTCTCTGAGCAGAACAAGAAAAGTGTCTCTCTGGCACTGTCAGTGATGCTCTGTAGCACTGACAGCCAAGGGGCTGTGCCTAATTCCAGACTACCTTCACCACCAGGTTGTCCTCTGGTGCAGAGGTTTCAGCACCTCTTGGCCATTCTATGTGCTTACCTCTTACCTTACTAGAGGATGTAAATATACAAATAAAGCTTAATTGCATTTTGGAACTTTTTTAAAATTCATGTTAATTAAGTCTACTAACATTTTTTCTGCGAAGCAAACTTTATAGATCAGGAGCATCATGTAAAAGGGATTATGTTTAGAAACCCTTCATTTAGATCCATGTTGATTTCTTTTTGTGTATGTTGTCTAACATAAATTATTTATTGCTATATGTTGGATAAATTTGGTATATAGCTTTTTGCTCTTTCTTATTTTCCATATGTATTAAATACTTGTTTATGCTGTGATTTTACTATATTTTCAACAGTTTATCAATCCCACAATTTAAAAGCTAATAGATATTTTCTAATAACACTCTAAAAATGATTATGAATCTCATCATCATGGTGAAAAAATATAAACCAAGTTACTTTATGTTGGTTCTCCATAGCATAAATACAGGCACTGGCAAATCTCTGGATGTGGCTTATACCACAAAAAGAACCAGTAGCACCTCAGTTGTAACAAGCTGCTTTGAAACTAGTACTTTTTAATTATATGGAGCAAAAAATGTAAAATGCTGTTATTACCTCCAGCATCTTTTGTGTTCTGATGAAAAATGGTCAGAATGTTGGTAGACAGTTGAGAATTGGATATAATTAAAAAGGATCACTCCCAAAAGGGAGGTTGCAGAACACCATGGCCTGAAGAGTCTGTGCTGGTAATGCTGTTAAACCATGGCTTTTCATTTGCTGTAGGAAAGACAAATTGACATTTAGCACATACATTTATCTCCATAAGCCTTCTTTATATATGGTCACTAAGATTGCATGCATAGTGTTCTTGTCCAGCTGTGTAATCCTTAGCTTCCTGTGCCACAATAAACCCTAGGAACACTACAAGTGTTTGCTCTGAAGTGCTGTGAGTGATATTCAAGATGTATATAAATTCATCTTTTTAAACAAACAGAAAACCAAACCAACTTGAAATCTAACAATTTTCTAAAGGCATGAGTTTGATATTAAAAAAGAAAAGCTCACCTCAAGTTGAATAGCTCTGGAATATGTCTGAAAATGCATTTGGCATCTTTTGAAATGTCAGATTTCTGGCACAAATAATATTCCTTTCACCTTTTTTTTCAAATTTGTATTAAAACTTAGGATAATATAAAACCTGTTTCTTTTTTTTATTTGTGGTATTCCTCTGAAAGCCAAGTTGTACACCTGGTTGTGCAGGAAAGCACAACCTGTACGTTGTTCAGGCATATCTCTTACCATCAATATACTGGGTAAGCAACTTGCCATAAGTCCTAGTAAGTGTGCCATGTTGCTTTATTCATCCTTTTGCAACCTACATTTGTGACACTTCTTAATGGACTCTACAGAAAATAAAGTGTCTTATACATTTTGAGATGTGGTAACTACTTTGGAAAAATTAATCTAAAAATGTTCCCTGTGCTTTTCTAACTTCTGCTGGCCATTTAATTCCCCAGTGGCTAATTTCAATCAAGTTGGCTGATTCAGAAATGTGACACTCTTGAATTATTAAGGACTTCTAGGCCTTCTTTGTGTCAAAAAGAAGCAAAAAGCAGAACTGCTTGCACTACTTGCTTAAACAGAAAAGTTGCAAGCGGAATGGCATGGAGACAGAATAGAATCATAAAATTCTAAAGGCTGGAAAAGGTCTTTAAGAACATCAAGTCCAACCCAGCACCATCACTATGCTCACCATTAAACCATGTCCTCAAGGCAAAGTCTTCGGCTGTTTACTGTATGGGTTATTACATATATAACCCATATAATAAAATATGTAATCTCTCAGAATAGTCTGCGGTAGGTCTTCTGCTAAGTAGTACTTAACTGTTGCTCAAACGAGGGAGAAAAGTTCCTGATTCATTCTGTTTCCCTGGTGGGAACCCAAGAGGTGTGTGGGCAGTGAGTGCTTATGACTGTTTGGGATCACTGCTGAGTAGAGTAGCAAGTCTCATGCCTGGGGGCCAGACGACTCTTTAACCCATATGCTGAAGATTTCTTCATAGATATAAAGTGGGAGGAAAGAATTTGCCTTCTTCCCATGAGTAACTGGCAAGATGGAACAGGATGCAGCCTTCCACCCCCACTCCATCCTTGCAGTGCCAGCTTGTAGGGAATTGCCTGCAATGGCAGATAAATGATTTTCTGCAGTTTTGAACACTGAGATTTCTAAGAATTTCCAAGTGCAGAATAAACTTGCATGGCCCTGTCTGTTGTTATTGTAAAACTAAACAAGTCTCAGTCTTGAAGGTAGTTCTCCTCACAATGTCCTGGAGATTTAGAATTGGACTCCCACTTGGCTCCTCCAGCCCCAAGACAGTACTGACCAGGACTGCATGCAGCTTCTGCACCTTCACTCTCCATACCCCAAGAGTCCTCCAGAGTCCTTCAGACATCTGACCTTCCTCTAGGTTCTCTCTCAGTGACCTGTAACAATGCTGACACTCCCACAAGGAGATAAATTACTTTCTTAAAGGCCATTCTTTAAATAATCAGAAACAGGTTTATTAGCAGACACTGAGAGATGCCCAAAAAATGCAGCACTTCCCAGATCATCCAGAATAATAATTTTCATCAGTTTATTCTATGTAGGTTACTTCAGCAGTGTTTTGTTTTTGTTTTTGTCTTACTATTCCATGGATAATCACCTCAATATGCACCGTTGCTCCAAGACTGGGACAAAATAGAGCAGAATGTTTGGATATGTGAACTTGTATTGAGTTTGCATTTCCAGGTTTTGATAATGGTGTGGGTTCTGTTCTGGCTTCTCTGAGAAGCTGCCAGAAGCTTCTCCTGTGGCTACAGGGTCGATGCCAGCCAGATGCAGGATGGGTCTGCAGTTGCTGTTGGCCAAGGCTGAGCCCATCACTGATGGTGGTAGTGCCTCTGGGATAATGTAGTTAAGAAGGAGGGAAAAACCTGTGGAATGCAACTGCAGCCAGAGAGAGGAGTGAGAACATGTGAGAGGAAGAGCTCTGCAGACACCAGGGTCTGTGCAGGGTGCCAGAGCTGAGATTCGCCTGTAGCCCATGGCAAAGACCGTGGTGAGGCAGCTGTGCCCCTGCAGCCCATGGAGAGTGGGAGTGCAGAGATCCATCCTCCTGGAGGACCCCACTCTGGAGCAGGTGGATGCCTAAAGAAGTCTGTGACCCCATGGGAAGCCTGCACTGGAGCAAGCTCCTGGCAGGATTTGTGACCCCACAAGGGACTCACGCTGGAGCAGTTTTTGAAGAATTTTTAGCATGTGCAAAGAACTCATCTTGGAGGAGTCTGTATCCCATGGGAGGGACCCCATGCCAGAGCATGGGAGTCTTCCCCTGAAGAGCAGCAGAGAAAATGTATGATGGACTGATTGCAACCCCCATTCCCCATCCCCCTGTGCTGCTGATAGAAGGAGGAAGAGAATTTGTGACTAAAGCTGAGGCTGGAAAGAAGGAAGGGGTGTGGGGAAGGTGTTTTCAAGATATGCTTTTATTTCTTGTGATCCTACTCTGATTTGTTGGTGATAAAATAATTTTTCCCCTAGTAGAGCCTGTTTTGACTATGATGGCAACTGGAAGTGATCTCCCTCTGACCTCATCTCAACCCATGAACCTTTTGCTGTATTTTCTTTCTTCCTTGCAGCTGGGGTGAGGAGTCAGAGCAGTTTTGATGGACACCTGGCCTCCAGCTGGGGTCATCCTACCACAGAAGTACAATGCTTTTAAGTAGAAATAGGGAATTAATCTGGGATCTTGCAATAACAAGCATGCTGAGATAAAAACCAGCTCCCTGTTGAGATGCCTACCTGGGACACTAGGAAATATTGGTGTTTTTTCTATATGAGAAAGTGATTTAAAACATCCAGGGAGAACTTTCTATGGTATCTGGCTTACTTCATATTTTTTCCTTAATGCTATTTACCTTTGTGAAACAAAGGTGAAAGCAGAGAAATACACAGGAATCTTCTGCAGGAGGAATACCCAAGGCCAGGGGTTGCATAATGCAGGCTTGCTGCCCGTCGTGCATCTTTGCAAAGCCTTCTTGATGTGACTTGTCCATTCATTTGTTGCCCAACTCTGCAGCTGCTTTGTCCTTAGTTGCTTGGTGGACTGAATAAAACCATATGGTAGGACTAGGAAGGACTTTCATACTTTATAAAAGTAATAGAAGTAATTGTCTCATATAGTGGACTGTAAGAGTCACCACAGTGCAAAGAAAGTGAGCTGGACTACTTGCTGGAATATCTTTTGTCTTTTTGCAGGTGTAAAGCAGCTGGGTGGGGAAGTTCTGCATGGTTTTAATTTTAATGCTGATCTGGAAATTCAAGTATTTCTCAAAGTACCAAAATTTGGATATACTTGAAACAGCAGATATTTGTTTTCCTCTTTGAGCATGCATGTGCTAAAGTTCTTTTTTTCTTGCCTCAAAAAACTGTTTAAAATCTTAAGGATTTGATTTAGCTCCACTGAATAGAAATGTAATTCTTTCAAAGTTTTACTACTTCAGGTCCTAAATTCCTCTAGAATTTCTAGTATTTTCATTCCTTCAGCCATCACAGCCTCCTTTGAGTGGATTGTCAATATTTTCAGTGAAAACAGGACTAAGTAAAAAGAAGCCTATCATTTAAAAACCATAGAATTGGTAAACCTAAAAATTCTTTTTGCCTATTCATCTTATATAATTCTTCTTGCTTTGATGTGAGTTTGTATATTGTTAAAATGCTAATATATAATCAAATGTTTTAGAGGGCAGTCTACTTCATTATACCTTTATATAAGGTATTACATTAAATTGAAAGAACATCCATTAATTTGATAGTGTAAAACAATGGCATTAGGTTTTGAAGCTTGAACAGATAGTTTAATAATCCTTTCCTTTGCTATGGATTATTTTATTTTTTAAAGATTACTCTGATTTGCCTTTAATTGAATTTTTCCAGAGACGAAGGAAAAAGAGAAAGGACAGTTAAAGAATTGTAAATGACTCGGCTTTCAAATGAAGTTTTGATGCCTTGGGCTAAAGCAGGCATCCACAGCATTATTCTTATCCTCTCCAGCCTTTGATATTACTAAAACAAATAATAGCATTAAGTATGATTTGTGGAAAAAGACAATGAATTACATGGATGGCATTGCTGCTGGAATCCAAACCTGTATGGGGGATAAATAGGAAAAAGGAATAGAAGGAAGAGATAAGAAGGCTGAAAAATATAATTTCTATTTCTGATTCTGGTCCTTACTTGCAGGAGGCAAACAAAGCTTGCAGATTTATTCTTTCCTTTACAAAGTAAACTTATTTTAAATCCCCTCCTGTGTATTTTTTACTGCATCTCTCTTGTTTTCATGGCAAATATTGCAGTCATCACATTGCAAATAACAGCTAAGCCAACCCTACCCTTGCTTTTTAGAAGTGGAGAACTAAAATAAAAAGATGAAAAGAAAATAAATGTAATGGGAAAAGAAAGAAGTGGGTGAGGAGCTATTAACAGGAATGTGTGTCTGATGTATGAGGACCTAGTTGAGTCTGGTAGCATTGACAATGTTTAGGTCCCCACCTGTCGTGCTTTTCTGAGAACTTTGAGACCACAGCAGTAACTGATGAGGAATTCTTTTTATCTTTTATCAAGTAGGCATGATCCAAAAGTAGTATTTTAATTGCATTAGGAGTTTGGATTGATTCCATTTTTACACTGCCTTTATGACTCTTTTTATCAGCACTTATTGTTAGAGATTGTTGTACATTTCTTTTAGACTTTAACTGATTTCTATAGTGGTTTCATTGCTAAGTGATATATAATTTTATGTAATTATATATAATTACTTTATATAATTTCAAGTGTTTTCATTATGTGCCCCAATGATTGTTTCTCTTGTCACTGGCCCAGTTGAACTCTAAATTCCTTAGTGCAAACAAAATGTTCTCCCAAATTATTGTACCAGGTAGTAATTTCTATTAAAACTTTTCTCTTTCCCTGTTTGGTAACATGGATACTTATGCATGTGCACAGTCATAATTTGAACATTGAGGTTTCCTGTAGGAGTTGTTTGAAACATTTCTTATGTAGACTCTATTATATGCAAGGTTAATTTCAACTGTACCATGTGAGTGTCAGATTTTATCCAATTGATTAGCTGTTTTGTTTTTCTTGGGTCCATCCAAGGAGAGAAAGTTCTGTGGAATCTCAAGATGTTTGATAAGAGAGAAATCACAGCCCAGGCTTTTCACAGACAGGATTAAATCATGGATTCCAGGGAGACTTAAAATTCATTTGTTGCAGCCAGGAATCTGAGCTGCCAAGTGTGGTTACTTCCTTAAGTTGCCCATCCTATATTGTTTCCCAGTCAGTTGTGTATCAGTCTAGTAGCTCAAATGCTGTGGTAAGCCTCCTTTTTCTTTAACCCATAATAACTAATTGCTGGCTCCTGGCACTGCATCCTCTTGGAGTGGGAATAAATCCAACAAAGTACAAAGTGCCAGAAAAAATTTGATTTAAAAATACAAGTCTTCTGTGACTTCAGATGTCAGAGCATGAATACAAGCTGTCTTCTGTAGACTGGAGGAACATGTGGGCTTGTGTGCTTTACTGAATCATATGAAAAATAAACAGTCAGCCCATCTCATTTGAGGATTATTTGCTTTCAAAAATATCTATTGTCTTACTTGGGTTATAGTATGATTCAGCTGCTTTCTTTAGTCTTCATTGTAAAGCATGAACCTTGGTATACAGCCTTTATACAATTTATATAAAATCTTCTTTTCAAAATCTGCTGAAAATATGATAAATTCTTTAATTCTCTCTGCACCTTTATATAATCTGTATAATACTTTATGCATCATATATATATCAATCAAAGTTACAAATATGAAGTGTAATCTTAGCATGTAGTACTAATTCCTATGAGTTTGTTTTGTTTATATTGAATACCTCTAATAATAGGAATTGTAATCATGTTGGACAATGATTACATTTAAACTGCTGGTCCACTGTATTTTTTTCTTACCTATTCCTAAAATGACTTCTGGAGTGAAGATTGAAGTGGTTTGCTTTATCAGTAGTTTTGGCAATGCTCTCCTGACTGTTAAGTCAGCTGTTTTTAATGAGAGATTTAAATTGTATCTGTAGCATGTAGTTTGAAATATCAAACATCATCTTGAAATAGCACTTATTGCCTTCACAGAGTTTTGAGGGAGAAAACACAAAATAGCATTAGAACAGCAAAACAGACCATGCTAATGTGTAGGGGGACAACAGATGTATATGCAGAGGCAGGTGAGATTGATTTCTGAAAATGCAGTGAGATATGATGTTACTGTTTCTCTGAGGTCTCCTTTATTCGTTCATATTCTTCACGTGCTTGAACATTGACTTTCAGCTGACTCAGTTGCTTTGCCATCAGCTCTGCACAGCTCTCATTGCTGCAGCTGTGGACAAGAGCAAGAGGTCTTTGTCTGCATCCCTTCTCAGTTTTCCATGTGTGTCTCCAGCTCCATTTGGAGATCTGTTTTTTATTCTGTCTACCAGGTAGGCTTTAGATTCATAGAGGGAAAACAAACAAAACTACCTGTTAACCTTGCTTGCTGTTGTAAAAAGAAAGATAGCAAAGGTGGTGGAAATGGGTCAGGTGGCCCAAGCAATGTCCGCACTGGGCGTTTCTTTTCAGGGTAGTCCAGGCATTGCTTTCTGATTTCAATAATCAAGTATTTAAAAAAACACCTGAAACTGTGCATGCTGTGCACTTTATATTACCATATATTCATATATAGACTTAGTACAGCTAAGAATTAGCCAGAGTTTAACCATTATATAACAGCTTTTTATGCTTGTTGCACTAATACTACTAAAAATTCAAAGAAAACTCATAATATGTGTAACTTAAACACATAATTTTCTTTCTTGACCCCTCTTAATAAAACCACATCTTTAATCATATATTTAATGTTGTAGAAAACTCCTGGCATGAATGTAGTTATACTGCTGATTTTGCCAAAATCTTTTGTTCCAACATAGAAGTAGAAAGAAATTGAATGAGGGATACTGATGTACTTGTCACTTTTGGAGATTTTATCTATTTATAGGCAATCTTGTATTTATGTTCATGTATGCATGTGTAACCAAGTCTAAATTATATCTTTATAGCCTCACCCTTCCCAGGAAATTCTGTTATTTTAAATGTTTTCAAGTATAACAACCTCATCACTTGTGCCTACCAAGAAAAACAAACGAATTGGAACAATATGGAAACATGAATGCAGAATGGGACTGAAATCCATGTGGAAATAAATACAGATTCAGATTAATTACTTCATGAAAGAAACTGACTTAGAGTACCCTCACAGACTTTTTGAATGCATAGGACTGGTAGTATTAGGTAGAGATAGAAACAAATAGTTAAATGCAAATTGCCCTAAGATTTTATTTGCAAATCCGATTAATTCTGAAAATGAAGGGAGCAAATATAAAAAGGTGGTGATATAATATTTCATTACTTTCCTACGTTACTTAATGAATATTAATCAGGATTTTCAGGGTTCCTTTTTCTTGCTGCACAGTTTCTGTAGTATTGGGTAAACTTTGAAAATGCAAAGAATCTGCTGTATGTCCTTTCAATCATTATTGTTGTAATGTCTTCACACTTGTCCCTTTGCATGCCAAACTTAGTGATCTCTTAGTTGAATTACGAGATGTTTATGTAGTGATGCAATATGAGAGAAGTGTTAACTTATACTTGGAAAGCTAGATAATATATATAACCTTTAGTCTGGTTATTTTCTCAGAATGCTGGAAAAGGTTAAAACCATACCCTTCCTGACTTTCTTCTTAGGCAGTAACTGGCAGTGGGAAGAAGTGAAGGAAGAAATTCTTCTTCTCAATGTAGTTATTCAGCAAAAAATCTTCCTGCAGCAGTAAAGCATGAGTTTTCAGAGAAAAGAAATCTCTCTCTAGTAATTTGAATAGTGACAAAATTGCACTGAAGGGCAAGTTGTTTTGATTCTATAAGATTCCAAATTGCTCTAAATGGAAAGTTTCCTCAGAGAGTATTCATGGAAATAATAAAATGATATATTTGCCTGGGCACTGGAAAAATTACTATGGAAAGACTGCATCAGTAAAGTTCCCTTTGAGATACAGAAGGTGCTGCTTTTAGGCATCATAAATGCAAGGTGGAAATACTGCCTAACCTGCTTAGATGCATAAATGTTCTACTGAAAACGTAAATTGGATGTGAAATTATTCTGCTGTGCATGCAGGGGAGATGCCATTTGAACCTTTGTGCACTTCTGTGCAGCAAAGCTGTTCTAGGAATTGCATGCCTTTGCCATCTGTAACACACTGACAGTCTTGAATTCCTTTGGAAATCAAGTAGAGGCTGTTGGTTTCAGTAATGGCTGGATGACATTTCCACTGTATAGGAAACCTGAGTTCCATTCCCTTCCCTTCCCACTCAGCAGAGTTCAGTGGCCCTGTTGGTGCAAATGCTGCCTGCACAGCAAAATTGCACTGCCTAGAAGAAGGCAAGAAATAAGTTGCAGGAACTGTCCAGTTGGTTAAAATGACAGCATGAGGCTGAGCTGCTGTGTCACCAGTTTCCAAACTTCATTGAGTTTTCGTCCTGTGCACAGCAACAGTGAGTGTGCATGGGGGAGGCTATCCCCTGTCTCTGACCATGCCCTCAGAGGGTATGGGCTGATGCAGCCAGGTTTTATTGTACCACCTTTCTATTCTGCCTTTGGTGAAGACAGAAATAATTCTTTGTGACCTCTACTGTGGAGAACAGGGTCTTACACTACTACCCCCATTGGTTCAAGGGTCTGATGTTTAGTAGCACTCCTAGGACCTTACCTTCTATGTACTCTCAGATACAGAGAAATTTACCTGAGTCTTGATGCAAATCACTCAGAAATCTACAGAAATCACTCTACAGCCCTTCATTTTGGGAGCTCAGAGCAGAAGCCTTTACATAAGCTGTTTGTTTTCCCTCTGCCTGAGATAGGCAGTTTTTCCTTGGAGAACTGTTTCCATTCCCTCTAACATCCCTTCTGCTATCAAACTGGCACATAAAATACCAAGATGGAAAGCATACAGTTTAAAGAATGGCCATAATGAGTCATACTAAAGGTCCACCCAACCCAGTATCCTGTCTCAGTTAATGCCTCATTAAATCTTGTGGCTTTAATTTAAACAATTTTGTAGAGTTGGGAAATAGCCCAAGGTTTGCTCCTGCCATCCTAAACATCACTGGAGTTACAAAGCCTGGGATTGGTGGCGAGGCTTTGTCCCTTTTAAAGTGGAAAAAGTAAACAACTATGCGGATGCCTTGAAAAATACAGTAACACATGTGCTATTTCTCCACTAATACCCTCTCAGTCTGCCACCCTTTAATTGAGCTGGATGCAACATCTGTGTATTTATTTAGTAACCCTGTATGAATTTCTTCTACATCAACTTCCATATATTAAAAGTGGTTTAGTGTAACTGAGAAGTGGGAAAGCAGTTCTGTATGTATTTCTGGTTACTTTTGTTAAAACCACAAACTAATTACTAGGGATAATTTGGAAAAAGATAGAGGCCAAAAGTTTTATTTAAAATGTTCATTAGTGGATTGGGTAGTATTTCTGTAAGTTTCAAGTACACTCTTGTTGCCTTTTCAATAACTACTGTGTTGACAAAATACAGCAGCTGAGTCTCTGGAGTTGTTGGTTTGGCATCTCTTTTGACTGTTGAAAGTGCAGTGCTATAATATTATTTACTTTCTAGTAAATTGAGCATTGGAATCCTCATTATCTGGTTGCTTAAGCTTTGGTTTTATCCTTTTAATTTTGGTTTCTATGAATAAGTCCATTTTGGCCTACTAAACATTTATTTTGGTTTATACTTAAAATGAAGTTCTCAAGTACAGGCTTTGTTGAAATAGAGGATTCTTACAAATGGAAAAGATGATCTGTCAAGGGAATACAGTTTGGTTCTGTGAATCAGATAAGCTTGCTTGGACAATTGTTTAATGGTTCCCTTTAATAAGTTGGAGTACGGTTTTCACCAAAATAAATCTTGCTGTGATGTGATGTTTTTCAACATTAGTATTAGTATTTTCACATTAGTTAATGTGCTATTTTCTTGAATCTTCTTTTTCAAAACGATTCCTTATAAATTGTTTATTTCTTTTGGTTTGTTGGTGGGAGGAATCAAAAGGATTTTATAGGGTTTTTTTTTTCCCTTTCTTATATGTATATCAGTTCTCTGTACTGTATTCTATCTGGGTTTTTTTTTTTCAGTTACAAGCTGACATTTTTCTGATATTCTAAAAGCATGCAGTTGTCCTTCAGTCACCTGCTGAAAGGTGACTTCAAATTCCCACAGATTTAATTTCATGTGTTATTCTTTGATATTGTTTAATTGGGTCCTGTGAGACACATGTGTTACCCTACAATAAACACTTGCCACGAAAAGGCTGGAAGAGATTTTAGAATGATCATGTGTACAAACCTCCAACGAACTAAATAATCTATGTAAATTTTCTACCTCTACCAAGGTAATGTTTTTTCATGTCTTACAAGCCTAATACTTATACACAGTTTAATAATTTAAAATAGTTCATTTTTCAAATAGCTGGAATTAAAAACCTGCCACTTAATCTGTTTGAATGAAGGTGATATCCCAGTATTTGTGTAGCAGAACTAGAAGGGTGGATCTTATGTTCTATCCCAAAGACCCAAGGTGTATCTCATTTCTTACCCATTCTGACACAAGGTAATATGAATAATAAAATATGACTCTACCTTGCAATTATCTCTAATCCAAAGGGAAGATTTAATATGAGAATAATTACGGTTTTGCTTTATTAACTTTGCAGTATTACATTAGGTGGGAGTAGCATTTCCTGGAAGTTGACTGCTCTGCAGTGAAAGGAATTCATCCTGAAAATTGCATTTT
This sequence comes from Oenanthe melanoleuca, assembly GCF_029582105.1. Lineage (NCBI taxonomy): Eukaryota > Metazoa > Chordata > Aves > Passeriformes > Muscicapidae > Oenanthe > Oenanthe melanoleuca. The sequence goes on along the minus strand of NC_079336.1, from coordinate 23,319,490 downwards.
ATATTGAAGGATGAGATGAGAGAATAAAAAGAGATTCAGTATACTTTCTTTCATGGTCTTGTAATTAATGGTTCCCTAATACAGTACTCCAAAAATGTATCTTTTAACAGTGTGATACTCATTTTTTCAATAAACATAATGAATAAATATTTCTTAATTAAAATAAATTAGTCAAATAATATTTTTAATAGCAATGTGAGATCAAAATTGCATGTTTGCTTGACAGGGGCTTATATTTCATAAACCATGCTAGAAAAGGAGACATAAACAGACGGGAAATAAAAAAAAGTTGAAGATGTATGTAATTGATGTAATCTTGGGTGTTACAGTACACTGTCTGCAGGGCTTGGCTCTGCTGGGGAAGGGCTGGGGCTTGCTGAGATCCTGACTGCTGGTCTCAGTCTCAGTCCTGGGGTAGAGAAGTGGGAATTGTCCCAGACTGCCTGAAGTATCCAGATGTGTGGGTTGAGACTGAAGTAGCACCTCCCCACCAGTAGCTGGTACATAAACACTTGCCATATTTTAGATCTTTTGGTAATGCCTTTTGATAATGGCTTCAGGGTGGGATAGTGGGATAGTGTTTGGACAAATGTGACTAGGAATATAACCTACTTGTGAATGTGCCTAGCCAGAGAAGTGTATAAATGCACCTTGCTGAAAACTGAGCTTCTGCAAAAAGGCTGGTGAGTGCTGTTGAGTTTAGAATCTCAGATTTGGGATTACATGCATTACTGACACTTTTGAGTCAATGGTTCATTGCAGGGTGGTCACATCTGGTCTTAGATTTGGTTCTTTTCCTCAGACAGAGTTTTTAAACTGCAGAAGCTTGGGCGTTTTTTCTATTATAATAACACTATTTTTTTTTTTTCATTTTTCCCCATCTAGTTTTGTGTCGAGACCTTGAGAATAAAATACACATGGCACAGATTGTAACATTTTTTCAGATGCTGTTTGTTCTGCTACTTCATGATTATATCTCAGCTGAAGATGGCGAAACAAGAGCAAGTAGGTCTTAATTTTTTGCATTTCAGATAAGTGCAACTTCAAAGCATGCCTCAGATTTTTTGTATCCATGTTGATGTTCACATGTACCCTTCTGTTGATGGTGATTTTATTCCAGTATAATTTTCCTGCTGAAAATCTGACAGTATAGGAAAATATAGCTTAAATATCTTATTTCTTCATTAGGAAGGAAATGTTTTTATTTGTGTCTTAGAAATGCCCAAGGAGGCAGATGAAACTCTAAAGCTCCAGTCTTGATTTAAAATTGAGTCTTGAGTATTTGTATCTTCATTGCTTCAGAAGTCATGTTCTGAATAGCTTGTGTTATGTGAGAAAATAAATAAAGAAGAATAAAGGTTATGTTAGAGGACGCTAATACCAGTTCTGGGACATACCTTCTTGCACATTCTTCAAAATTAGCATCTCAAACCCCACCAGACCATTTTTATACTCTAAATCTGGTTTGTAGGAAAGAAAACATTAAAGCAAAGTAGATTACTTAAAGACAAAGTGAATAAAAAGAGTGTAGAAGACTTGCCTCTAGCTGCAGTGATACTTCCAGGGTAGATATTTTTCCTCCAGTTTTGCTCTCAATCCACAATTTTCAGTGTTTTGCAACAAACCCCATAAAATTCCTTTTGGTCTTTAGCAAGACTTCATATTTTCATTCTACCTGCTCTAGGAGTATCCATCAAAATGAATACTCTGCTTTTAGCAGAGTCTAATGATAGTGAGTCCCTCCCAACTGAAATTACTCTGTGATTCATATCCCTGGATCACTGAGTAATGCCTTTTGTTCCTTCTCCCAGTGTCTTTTCTCTTCACCACCACCTGCATTGCAAAAGCATTTCTCCATCAGATTGTGGTCACTTGCTTTCAAGGAAGGTAAACTCTTGTCTTGAGCAGAGGTGTCCATAGGCAGATTTAAGGGTAAGGCAAAGCTCTCCTTCCTGTGGTGGAGCTGCAGACTTTCAGAAAACAAAAGGATAGTAAGCCCCATGACTTCATGTGCCATGAGATCAAAATAATCCCTCCTGCTTTTGGCCATGTCCTTGGCAGTTCACGTGTCAGTTATCAAAACTTCTTTCACGGTCAACGGAAGACGATTCCCTTCTTTAGATTATTCCCTCCATGTGGCAGGGAATGTAGCATGGGTAGGACTTTCCTATGGAAATGCTTGTGTCTGTCCATGGCCTGTAGTTGGCAATTTAGTCTAAAAACTTAGTTTATGACTACAGCTAGGAGAGCTGAATCCATGCCTAAGTTGTCATGCAGTTACACTCTAGTTATTAAATGCTTACGTGATTCTATATTCTGGAGTTTGAGCTCATTCACTGAATACTTTTCTTCTGTAAAGATCAGAATATGCCACCTTGAGACAGGATTTTATAATACTAGTTCTGTAAATGCCGTGTAGCAGTGTCCAAAGTCAATTAAGATGTATTTATAAAAGGATTCTGTAGTATTCAGGCTATAGCCTTCCTCCACAGTGTTCTTGGTTTTGTAACAAAAAGGAGAGTTTATGTTTATCATCTCTGCAGATCAGATATGAAAAGACTCAATATATATTCATCTCTTTTTGTTTGTTGAATGGAATGCAATTGTTAGCTAAGGAGCTGAACTCCAGAATTTTTCATAATTGTTACTGGTGCTAATGTAAAAACCAGAAAATGGTGTGGCTTTCAGATACCAAATTGGGTCTGTGTAGCTTACACAAACAGTCTTGCACATAAGTTTGCCCTGATGAACTCTGCTAATTTTTTCAGCTGGAATGTATTTGTCAGTATAGATTTTAATATAAAGGCTAATTGGTAGGAAAAACATTTACTGTGGAGGAAGAAAGTTAAAGGGTTCATTAAAATATGGTTTTGTTTTTTTTTTAGGTTGCAGAACTGCTCCAGCAGATTTAGTTTTTATCTTGGACGGCTCTTACAGTGTTGGCCCAGAAAACTTTGAAATAATTAAAAGTTGGCTTGTCAATATTACAAGAAATTTTGACATAGGGCCGAAGTTTATTCAAGTTGGAGTTGTCCAGTACAGTGATTACCCTGTACTTGAAATTCCCCTCGGATCTCATGAATCCACTGAGAACCTCATCAGGGAAATGGAGTCCATACACTATCTGGGAGGAAATACAAGAACAGGAAGAGCTATTCAGTTTGCCTTTGACCATCTTTTTGCAAAATCTTCACGATTTCTAACAAAAATAGCAGTTGTTCTCACTGATGGAAAGTCCCAAGATGAAGTCAAAGATGTAGCAGCAGAAGCAAGGAAAAATAAGATCACTTTGTTTGCAATTGGTGTTGGCTCAGAAATTGAGGAGGATGAACTTAAAGCTATTGCCAATAAACCTTCATCAACTTATGTATTTTATGTTGAAGACTATATTGCAATATCAAGAATTAAAGAAGTTATAAAACAGAAACTCTGTGAAGGTAAGTGATTATAAAATACTTTAGATATGCAAAATGTAGTTCTGTATACATATTTTTTAATTTCACAAGCAAAATACATAATTAATGTAACCTAAGGGATCTGATGCTCTTTACTGTGATCTTTCTTTTTGCTCCTGTTTTTGGAGATTCCTCTCAAAATGTTATTTTCTCTGTCAAAGAGGTATATTTGGGAAAGATACAGTGTTTTAATGCAGTATGTGTTTAATTTCAATCCTTTAGCCCTAAGCCTAACATTTTTCATTGATAAAGTTTGAATACACTGAAATATTTCAGCAATTCTCATAGTGCCGAGAATATAGAGTTTGCTTTATCGACTTCCTAGTTTATACTCAGCACAATCCAGAGGACAGCCTGCCATTGCAGCAGTTCTTCTGAATACATACTTGCAGCATGTATTGAAAAACCCAGCAGAAAGTCTCCTGGCAAAAATCATAGAATCATAGAGTGGTTTGGACTGTAGGGGACCTTAAAGATGATCTAGTTCCAACTCCCCTGCCGTGGGCAGGGACACCTTCCACTAGATCAGGTTGTTTAGAGTCCATCCAACCTGGCCTTGAACACTTTGAGGGAAGGGGCATCTGCAGCTGCTCTGGGGTACCTGCTCCAGTGCCATGACAGTAAAGACTTTCTTCCTGATATCTAATCCAAAGCTACCCTCCTTCAGTTTAAAGCCATTCCCTCTCATCCTGTCACTACATGACCTTGTGGAAAGTCCTTCTCCAGCTCTCTTGTAAGGCTCCTTTAGGTGCTGGAAGGCTGCCCTAGGGTCCCCCCACACCCTTCTCTTCTCCAGGCTGAACAGCCCCAACTTTCTCAGCCTTTTTCCGCAGGAGAGGCTCCAGCCTTCTAGTTAATTTTGTGGCTTCCTCTGGACTTTCTCCAGCAGGCCCACATCCTTCTTATGTTGTGGCTCCAGAGCTGGACGCAGCACTCCAGGTGGGGACTCGTGAGAGTGGAGTAGGTGTCTGGAGCTGTAGCAAGCAGTTATGGTGTTTCGTAGAAGAATTTTATAGAAGAGTTAGCCAAGATCAACATTGTAAAGTGACTCTCTGACTTAAGAATGCTAACAGCATTACTGCATTGAGTTTCTGAAATCTTGTAAAACAATGGCTTTCTTTTATATATAAAAAAGATAGAAAATTGCTCCTAAAATGTATCACTCAGACTCTACATGTCAGTGGTATTTTGTACATGTTTTATTATCAAGAATTGATGCAAGTCCTATTTCAGTTGTACTGTATTTCTATATTTAGTAAGAGTGAAAAATAGATTGTGTTTGCTCTCACTTTGAGTATCAACTTCATTGAAAAAATATGGTGATACTTTTGTTGAGGATATTAGTGTTTATTTCTTGCTACGTTAAATGAAAATCATAGTAATTCCTTGTGGCTGATGTAGTAAGGTGGTCAGTCCAAAAATTAAATCAGCTGAGTGGAGCTAAATTCTTTAATAGAACTTAATGCAGGGAGAAGTTCCTCTAAATAAACTCAATATTTTCTTTGACTAAAGTTTTAGAAGAAGTGCCATTATATTTCATCAAGATGGATTTTCAGCTTTCAGCATCAACTTAACTAGTATCCTTTAAATTTCATCTGTGGTATTTCACATGAATCACAGCAGTAGTCTGTGAATGTTGACTACTTTGACTTGAAGTGACCCTTTGCTTCATCTCCCTTATTTGTGCACTTCCCTTGTTTTAGTGTTTAGATGCTTCTCTCACAGAGCATTCAAAGCCACTTGGCAGCTTTATTTCTGACCTTTAGCAGGTGAACTCCAAGAGTGATAAACTGGAATTTTTATAGCTGTGTTGTGCATTGGTTTATTTATTGATTGATTTATTTTTCGTGGCTATCATGTTGTTTATATTCACTTTGACTGAAGGAGAGGAAGTTCCATGAGGGCTGAGCAGCAATGGTTTGGCTGTGATCAACCACGTGAAACTGCCAGAAAATTTTGCAATTCCCCTCTTCATGATCTTTGTGTAAATGTCTAAAAAAAAAAAACTAGCTGTTACTCTATGGAGTTTTAAAATCCATTTTTAAGTCAACATAGATAAAAGGCTACAGGGACAGTATCTACTTTCTGACAATGGAGGCTGAAGTTTGGTGGTTCTTGGAGCAAGTATTGCTCTTAGGAACAGGCTTGAAGGTGGTGGGCTGTAGTGTGCCTTTTGGGGACTCTTTAGAGTACATCAAGGGAAAAGAACCTGAACCTGTCAGTCAGAATTGAACCAAATATTTAAGGAATATTTGATATTTATTATTTATAAGACTCAAATGTTTCTGTATTATCAATACATTAAACCAAAAAAAAAAAAAAAAAAAAAAAAAAGGAAATTGTGTCAGAAATTTAGAAAGAAAACCCAGTGCAGACCCCAGAAGTTTGCATGGAGGAAGCAGAGAAAAGTTAGTTTCTCCCACATACTGGGATTGGACATTATAAAGTTAAGGAAGCAAAATAAGCATCTGAAAACTATGAAAAAACACTAAAAGGCAGCAAGATTTCAGAAAAGGCTAGAGTTGAAGGGACTGATACTATGGACTGGAAATACAACCCCATTTTCAATGGAAGACAGCTCGTAATTTTGCCACTGATTTCTGCATGCTGTATAATGGCTCAGTTACCTAAATAGTCCTGCCAGAAGATTATCCAGAAGACCCAGAAAGGATCTACCTGACTGGGCATTTTTCATGTGATTCACCAATGTGCCACTGGAAAGAAAAAAAAGTTTCTGAATGTGTAATTTTACACATGCCTAATTTGTTTGGTTGGTATAGGTTTGGAACAGTTATTCTGGCCCTGATCCATAATAGTGGCCCTCTTACATAAAGTATTGCTATTTCTGCCTTTAGCTTTTGATTTTACACCAAATTTGTAATATTCTAACTGATGAGACCCTGTACTTGTCAGTGTATAAGTGTGTGATTGTCTGTAGTCTCTGTTAATTGTGATATGTCCATTATCCAGCTTTGCAATGAATGAGTTTAGAAAATAGTTCCATGATAACAATGCACCCTTGAAGAAACCTGAAAAAACCTGCTATTACTCATACTTAATAGCATAAGTATGTTGGCTTAAATCAGTGTTTTGAGAAGAATGAGAAGAAAAGTTTTGTTTGACTTGGTATTTTTTTTATTTTTTTTGGAAGTATTAAGGAAGTAGGCATCTTAATTTCCAGAATGTGGGTAGAGCTCCTGCAATTCTTTTTTGTAGAACAGACAGATAATTTATTTTTAATTTGGAAGTCAGGTGTCATTTTGCTGTGGGGAGGAAAAGAAAACTAAGGGGAGTTTATGTGGCTTCTTGCTGGTGTGACATGTCCCTTAGGGTGGATTGTCCTTTCCCACGACAGACAGGTTGTGCAGAAAATCAGTGGAATTTTCTTAGAGCATATATATCCTGCCTCTCCCACCAGGATGGGGTAGCTTCTGACTGCCTGGGCTTGGTTAGAGAGGGGAGTCATGCAGTGTTGCTCATGTTATGAAAAGAAGCCTGTCTAGACCTTTGAGCTGATAAGTCTCTGGCACAGAGACAGGAGTTTTCCAGCCCACGGCTGGTCCAGATGGAGAAAGGAGAACTCTCCACCCCTTCTTTGGAATGTATGCCTAACCTCTTCACTGTCTATGAGCTGATGCTTTTCTGAAGAAACAGTGGGAAATTAATCAGGACATTTATTAAAAACAGTTTAGCTTAATTTTAGTAAAACAGAAAACTTTAGTTTCACTGATTTGTTATCCCAGTGTTTAAGTTTCACTGTCCTTTCTTTTTTTCTTTTTCTTTTTGTTTGAGACTACTTAGGTGCATTGTTTTTGTGTAAAGATAATTATCCAAGATAACATGCAGCTAACTTATGCAGAAGATATATCCCACACTTTTTCCAGTGAGAATAATTTCAACCAGATTTTAAGTGCAGATTTTAACAGCTCAGAGTCCATTTTGAATTAAATAAAATGAAAATATATTTCAGAGATAATTTTAACTGTCCATTTTCAAACTGATTTTATAGTTGGGAGGGATGCTGAATTCAAGTTGTTAGTGCATTTTGGAAATTAAATCTATAATTTTATATAATTCTGGAACCATGCAATTTTAGAAATGAAATTCAATATATTTATTAGCCAGATGTTGTAATACCCTCTAACTACAATTGGTGACAATTCAAAATAGTGTGTGAATGTAATTGAAGTAAAATATGACATGTTAATATTCTTGCTTTAAGTCCCTAAGGATCCTGCATACCACTTCTCTCATCTTGTACTTAACTGACAGTTCTCAGTTCTCTTTTTATTTCTTGAAAGGCAGATAAAAAATTAGTTGGGTGGGAGGCTACTTTTCTTGGAAGTTTTAAGTCATATTTTGGATTGTCCTTTGCATATATTACTTTTATTATTTGCAGAATCTGTTTGTCCGACAAGAATTCCAGTGGCAGCTAGAGATGAAAAAGGATTTGACATTCTTGTAGGATTAGGTGTGAAGAAAAAGGTTAAAAAGAGAATTCAAATATCAACCACTAATGCAAAAGCTTATGAAGTAACCTCACATGTTGACCTCTCAGAATTAACAAGGTATTGAATTTTATAAATATGTTTCTATAATCAGTAAGATTTTTTTTTGTTGTTTCTTTAAGCAAGAAGGACTTATTTTAAGATTTATATGAATATATGAATATATATGAATGTTCAATTATTGTCCTGGTTTTTTTCCACCCTTCCCCCTTATTTAGGAATGTGTTTCCAGAAGGTCTCCCTCCATCCTATGTGTTTGTTTCCACTCAAAGATTTAAAGTAAAAAAGACATGGGATTTGTGGAGAATCCTGAGTCTAGATAAGAGACCACAGATAGCAGTCACTGTTAATGGAGAAGAGAAAACATTATCATTCACTACAACAAGTTTAATAAATGGCACACAAGTTATTAAGTTTGCTGCACCTCATGTAAAGGTAAGTAGAATGTCACTCTCATGCTGGAATACTTCTTTTAGTACACATTACTCCACTATTCCCCTCTTGGAGCAAACCAGTTTTATTGTTTTCTAGTACAATCTGAAGGTTGTGTTCCAGTCTTTCTTCAGTAATTTCTAGTGAAGTATTCCACTCTGGTAGAAAAGAGTCTCAGCTGCAGATGAGACAGAGGAATGAGATTGAATGACCTTATTTTTGCATTTATAGCAGGAATATGTGCAGCCCAGAGATTGCCCTTCCTGCCACAGGGAGTATTATTTAAGTGAACAGGGAGGGCTAATTCAGCAGACAAAAACAGGGAAGGATTTGCTGCTGGAGCACTTCATGGCCAAGTGGGTTCAACTTTTCTGGGAACCAGAGGCCTGCATTTAAATCTCTGCTCCAAATCAGGCTGAAGGAATTTTAGATATAAGTCCTCAGTGAAGGAAGGACTCTATTCAAGGAATAGGTCTTAACTACTAAGCTTTTTCTAGGGAGAGGTATTTTATTCTTCTACTGAATGGAGAATTTTTGGTTTTTCTTTCCAAAATTTTTCTATCTTTTAATTGTCATTAGAAGCAAAGTATTTTTTTATTTTTTTAAGAAATGTTAAACTTGATTTTCTGGAAATTGTTAGGAAATTCAGTTTCAAGTCAGTAATCAGTTTGTATTTATCTATTTATTGGAGCTGCACAGACAAATCAGTCTTATTTATGCAGTCCTAAGTATCCATGAACTTCACCATGAAAACACGACTTTCATGGGCTTTTTTTTGTTTGTTTTGGTTTGGTTTTTGTTTCTCCATGCTTGCCTTGCTATTTTGGAGAACAATTATTTCATGGCTTTTTTAGACCTCTTTGTCTCTAAACACAATATAAGTATCAATACACTCTTAATGAACATTTTTCTTAAATAAACCTTTATGATTATTTATCACTTATCAATTTATCACAAGTACCAATTTTTTTCCACCACAATTGATGATCTGAAGTGTATGAGAGATTATACCACTGTTGATAAATAGGCTTCTGGCTACAGGTTTGAGCATGTTCAAGGTCATAGAATTAAAAAAAAAATCAGTGTGAGTTATAAAATAATTCTGCAATAGGGATTAATTATTACCAATTGTCGTATTTTAAATTAAAATATTATTTGGCAATACTTTATTTGCCTCTATAGTTTAGAATTATTTGTGTGTACAACCTGCAGCCTTGATCATCTCCACCATTAACAGCAGTTTGATTGTTAAAGTACAGTTTTCTCATTACTTAAATTGAAGGCATTTTGTGTTAAACAATGCTGTTTTCTTTGTTTTTCTTAGACATTGTTTGATGAAGGCTGGCATCAAATTCGTCTCTTAGTAACAGAAGACTTTGTAACTTTGTATATAGATGGCCAAGAAATTGAAACAAAGCCATTAAATCCTGTTTTAGGTATTTACATCAGTGGTCTAACCCAAATAGGAAAGTATTCTGGAAAGGAAGAAACAGTACAGGTAGGCACACGATAAAACTACAATAATTCAGTAATTCTGTTGTAGGTTAATATTGCATTGGTGGCTTCTGTTTTCTTGGGCTTCCTTTTCTAACTTAGAGGAGATTAAAATTTAGAATACAAAATTGAAATACTTAAGGGAGAATAAAAATGGTCAGGAGGACTTAACACAAGTGATGTATTCTGTATCATGGATGCTTAACTGGTCTCACTTATTCCAAGGACAAAATTGATGCAGCATGGTTGCCTGAATTTGTGAAAGACTGTCTCAAAGTAGGGAATTTTTTCTGCTTGGCATTTGCATATGATGTCCTCCCATCAGTGCATGGCTGATGCTGGTAAAAGAGGAAAATTTTGGTCAAGTTTCTTTCTCCTTGCTTTGCAGACATGATCATTTATGCTAGAAAAACTGACAGTGTTTTGATTTTGTTTTGGAATGTAGCAATGGAAAAAACTTCTGTTTACCTGATGGCAATGTTTTTATTCAATGCTTTTTAAAGATTTATATTGTATACTAAACACTAAGCATTAGGGATGCCTCACCTCAGATGCTTCACCAGAATTTACTAATCCTACATCTAATATGAGCAGGTCTGTGTAGAAGCATCTTCCCAGGTCTGTTAAGGTAAAGAGAAAGAGATTGGGCTTGCCTGTGCTATTAACTTGTTTCCCCAGTGATATTGGCAGCCAGTGTAGTTTGTGCTGCATGTGTTTGGATTAATTCTCAGGGAATATGGATGGTAATTTCAGGGTTTTTTTGTTTGTTTGTTTTTGTTTTTGTTTTTTTTTTTAATTCTTGGATTTATTATTTTTATTTAAATAATTCTGTTATAGTACATTTAATTGGTTGCACATATTAATAATTGTGAGTAGCCTAAAAATATTTCTGTATATTTAATTGATTTTTAACTGTAGTGAATGCACCTCTAAGAGTCTTTTATGTCTTGAATTACAGTTTGATATACAAAAACTGCGAATTTACTGTGACCCAGAGCAAAATAATCGAGAAACAGTCTGTGAGATCCCAGGATTTGTGAGTATGATAGATGAACTTTTGAGGTCTACTTGGCAGTTTTAAAAAAATCACTGTTTAAAGCTGTCTTAATAAAGTTTTAAAATAAATTATACTACTTTGATTGAGCTAGTGCGCACACATGCTTGTTACCTGTGCAATATCAAGTGACACGGAGCTTGTCTGTTTTCAGCCTTATTTTCTCACAAAGGTTTTTTACAAGTTGTTTCAGTTTAGGTATTTCATAGTGTAAATTTGATATATATGAGTATAGAAGAATGTCAGAATCCTCTCTTAAAATTTCAATTTAAGCATTATAGAATAATAAAACTTTTAGGCTTTTTCAGTATAAAATTCTCTAAATATGACTTTTGAAATTTTCTGACAATTACTTATCTGATAGCAGGATACTCCTTGCTACTTGTCAGGTCATTTAATCTGTGAAATTTTGGTACATAACCAGCAGACCTGTATTTCTAAATCACCTTCTCCCATTAGAAATATCCATGCTGAGGTCTGTGATAAATATCCCATTATCTGAAATGTCTCCATGATTTCAAGAAGCACATTAAGTACAAGACAGAAATAAAATCAAGACTTTATGGTTCATGTACACAATTAACAAGTTTATGGGGACCCCTTGGCCCTCTTAGACCTCTTGCAGTTAATTATGCGTTGAAATGTAAAACATGTACAAACAGATTTGGAAGCCAGTCATGACTGACAGAACAGGATCTAAGCATTCAGTTCCCATCTCAAAGCATAAGCAAGAGGTTGATTTAAACATAGAGATTCAAATACTCTTTGTTTGGTGGTTAAAACAAACTGAGCTAAAGATTATCAGCTGCCAGTGTCTTACTGAGTAGACACACACTCCTCATGTTGTGATTTGATTTAGTAAATGATTTTGCTGGTTTGACAATAGAACCATTGAATATCCAGCATTCAGATTTTCTTTTTTGTCAGACTGGCATGTATTGCCAACTAGTCTGTTTTTCTTCTTTTTCTTTTGGGCCAGTGTGTCTACTGCATCCTTATCAGGGCTTTTTCAACTTTCAATCAAGCAGCAAGTAGGTGTATGGATTATTAGCTGTTCTGAGCTCTGACTCTGTGTGTGTCAAGAGCTAGCGGGTGCAGGAACACTTTTGTAAAATTAGCTTTAAATCTTGAAGAAAATAGAATATATGACTATTTAACTGCACCACTTATCTTTTTGCTCTTTACAAATTAAAAGTAGGATATTAAAAGTAATCAAATGAAAAATATTTTGCAATAAGAAAGAAAGCACTAAAAAGTCTTTCGTATCTTATGTTCTCTGCATATTATTAAGGAGCTGGAGCCAAAAGATTGCTTTTTGCCATTTTAGTTTCACTGTCTGTTTTTTAAAACTAAATTTGGACTTTGCCCATGAAATTCTGGACTCCTTCAGAAAATAAAAATGTTGGATGGTCTTCAAGGAGGAATATGTGGTTTGTGGTTGTATTCTGTCAGTGTTGTGTCACAGTTCCTGAAATAAGCAGAGGCTTTATGTACTAATTACAGCCCAAATTAATCTCCTTTCCCAGAGGTACCTAGCTGCATAGTAATTTTAGGCTCCTTCTATGATCCGTGGAAAATGAAAACTTTCTCTAGGGTTTAATTAAGCTGAAAATTGAATACAGAGGAGGCTCTCTGTCCACAGAGTGTGTATGAAATCTGCAGTGACTGTGTGCAGTAGAATACTCCTGTGGACAGTGAAGCTCATAGTGGCTACTAAACTATTAAGACAAACAATTTCATGGTTGCTCTGCTCAAGTATTAGGAGTTGGATTGTTCTATGGTATTGCAGATCCTGGAACAAAAATCAAGTGATAGCAGATTCTAATGCAGTCACAGGAAAGTGAGAAAAAGCCAGACTTGCCTCTGTGCTGCTCTGTGTTTTCCCAGATGCTGCATTCAGGCAGAGAGCAGAGATTTCAGAAATATTTTGGTACATTCTCTGACATGAATGAACAAGCAGAGAGTATTTTTGATGAGAAGTTACTTCTGGTAAAAGGTTTGACTCAAATCTAAACATTTAGTGCGTAAATACTGACATGGTTTAGTATTATATCTGTCATTATCTTTTAAAAATTGCTACAGATAACTCCCATTGACAGATCCTTAAACACAGTTAACTAAATTAATTTCATAGGTATTAATAGCAGCTGCACATAAGTCTCAGAAAGTCTAAAATTTGAATCATAATTTCTTGAATGTTACAGCTCAGAAGTTTTGATAGTGTTTCCAAATGAATGGATTTTCTTTTTGCAAATATTGCTGTACTCTTAAACTGTGTTTCTTCTTGTTTCAGAATGGAGAGGTAGGCTTGATCCTAAACTACTCAAACTCAGTTTAAGGTAGTATTTGACTTTTTATAAGCTTCTTAATATTTTAGGTAATATACACTTCATTTTCAAAAGGGACAGAGATTTGCTAAGCTTAAGAGTGCTGGACTTCCCTTGCTTGAACTCTAGTCAGTAGACAAATTAAAAATAATTTTTTATGAAAAAACACATGTTTATTAGAATAAATGGCCTGATGTTTTCCCCCAGTTCAATTCAGTTGCTGCTATTTTCAGGGGATGGGGGGTATGCATAGTCAGGTACCTGTCACCTGCATTGTGCTATTGGGAGCTCCCTGAACAGGAGCTTATCTGAAGACATAGTATGACAACTTCCCTAACCTTGCTGTAATTCCCAACTTGTACCATTGCAAAGGAAACATGGGTTTGGTTTTGATCCATCATTTCACCCTGAGAAAGAATTCCGTTCAAGAAACATCTTAAAAAGTGTTGTTGTTCTAGAAAATATGAGTAAAATATATGGAAAGTTTTAGATAATAAATACAAAATCTTCCTTTTTCAGCTTGGATTCTTAGATTTTTGCCTTTCCATAGGTTTAAGAACTTGTTGGGTTAGGGTGGACGAGTGAAAAAGAATTTACTGAATGTAATGTCAATATAAAGATTTAGTACAGATGTACCAGTAACAGATTTGATTTAGTAGCTCTCCCCTTGCCTGCCTAAGTAAAGCACTGAGATTTCATGTGAGGCTTGATGGTGAGAGGTAAATATCACAAAAAAAAGAAATTCTAGCGGGTTATGTTATCTGCCAAGGTTTAGTGTTTAGTGCTGCAAGAATCATGGTTTGGAGGAGGTCACCTAATGGTCTTTGTAGGATGGACACCCTTGGGACCAGGACTAGTGACCTCTAGGAGTCAGTGGTAGCAGCTGTGTCCTGCCTCCCCTCAAGTAGCTTCATAGTTGGAACACATGCCTAGGAGGTAGGAGAATTGGGGTTTGTCTTCTTTTCAGGCTTGCTGCACAATAGCATGCCAATGGTTGGGATTATTATGCTATACATATTTTGTATTACATCATTTTACACATTTTTAATTAAATTGTTGTATTTGAGAATTGATCACACTTTAAAGTATGAATATAGATAGCTAGGAGAAGCATTTTTCATGTTGCAAGATTTAAAATCATCAAACTATATGGCAAAATATTTGTGAGCAAGCAAAGTAACAGGTATCAGCCCAATATTCGTACTTATTTTTTTTCTTTTTATTCTGAATAAAATGATTTTGTGCATGGAAGTTATTTGGAGGGCAATATTCAGATAAGAAGAAGTTCCAGCTGAATAAGGGAGTGAATGTCAAGATGTAAGTGAAAGGCAGCCTGAGGAAAGTCAGCTTCACATAGTATTCCAATGTGTTTGTTGGCTGCCTTTTGCTATGTGCTGATGGCTGTTTCCACTCTTGCTAGTGCATGAATGGTCCCAGTGATGTAGGCTCAACACCTGCCCCCTGCATATGCCCACCAGGAAAGCAAGGACCTCCAGGCCCCAAAGTAAGTCTCTGTCCTGTCTTGTTGAGAGTATATGACCTGTGTTTGCCTGCTACTCTTCAGCAAGTGATGTTACACAGTTAATTGTTTGAGGATGAAATTATTTTCTAACAAAAGTCTTTTAATGGAGGAGGGTTACTTCCTTCTTTGTAAAAGAATGAGCTAGATGCTTACTGGAAGAGTTGCACATTAGCTGTGCTTATGACCTTTCTGTGTTGATGAAGAACTAAATGAGACCTAGACTTGAGTTGCAGAAGTCTTACATGGCAAACTCAGATCCCCAGTATTTGCTTTAGTACCTTTCTCAATAACTGTGCTAAGCAGTGTTTACAGAATTATTTATAAGAGCAGACAAGAAAACCCCAAATCACTTGTCTTCCATTAAGAAAATGAATAAAAACCTTCTCTGCTGTCATCATAAAAGAGGTTACAGTATGCTGTAGCTACCTCAAATCAAGGGGCTTTTTGATACAGTGGAAAATGTTTTTGATCAGGGAATTGAAATCTGCAACATAGAGATCATTATTATTGTTTCATGTAATAGAATTTCTGTGGTCTACTTTGTTTTTATTCTATTTTTACCATATTAGAGAAAAAAAGGAGGGAGAATGAAGTTAAAAGAATTGAAAACCACTTCCTGTAAAGTATGAAGGAATATGAAAATTCAGGACTCAGATACCTACACCTGTTGCCTTACATGCAATTTTTCAACTACAATGCACTGTAGTATTTGTTTGGGGATAGTTGAATAATACAGGTGCCAAGATTGTGCCTAACAAAAGGCTGCAGAAAGTGAAGAAGCCAATTAATGGTTGAGTAGTTTATCTCAGTATAGTATTTATTAACTTTTGAGTACTGAACTCTAGAACCATATGAATTAAACCTAATTTTTGTGTTTGTGATATTAATGAAGCACAATAAATTGAATTAAATCAAAGCAATTTCACAATACAAGTAGCTGATATTTTAAGTTTTTCAAGTTAAAATTTTCCCTGTTAAATGGTATATTTGAAATCAAATTTATTTTTGCTCAAATCCCAAACCTGGATTTTTTTATTTGGACAACAATCTTCTGGGTAACTTATTGTTAATTCAGCAAATGATAACTGTTGTGCTTTTCAAAAAAGACATTATTCCATATTCTCTTCCCCGTAGTTCAGCACTACACTTCTGTGGTTTATATGTGAAATTACCTTTTTTCACACTCACATTGAAAGCTAGTTTCCTGTTTCCTTCCTCATGTCCTCCCTATTTATAACAATTCTGTAGCTGTAACTGACCCACAGGTCTGTTGATGGTTCATGCTGAAGAAATAAGTACCCACTTAACACCCCTGCAGAAGTAAAGTGGTTTAGAGATCAAGTCTTATTGGATTTTGCTGAGTTCAGATCAAACCTGTTAGTAAAATAAACAGAGAAAGTCAATACTTTTGGGGGATATATATTGAGTAGGATGTCAAGTTCCTGCTTTCTCACCATAAACATGAAGTCTTGGCAAGAAACCTTTCTTTTACTTTAATCTGATTGTAACAGTGATTATCAAAATAATTGCAAGGGAGGAAATCTGAAAAATATCTTTTTCGACAGCAATTCATGTGTGGAGAGTACTTAATTATTTTGCAGGTTTTAGTTTTGGCTCTTGCCTTTTTAGTGCTTTTATGTTAAGAATTAGGCTTAGCTAAAGCAAGTGAGAGATTTCTTCAGAAAATAACTACTTCATTAATAAAGTTTTATAAAAGATTGTTTAATGTATTTGATAGAAAGTGTTTCTATTTCTGTTCATTAAAATGCTAAAAGACTAGAAAGCTTTTAAGTTGGTGGGGCAAATTTGTGCTGTAACCAAGTACTGCACAAAAAGTTGGGGAGAAATTGGTGAGAATTTTGCCCCCTAAAATCAGTTCTTTTTCACTGCAGGAATTGCTCCTCAATAGTAGGTCTCTGGACTTGTTGAGACTGTTTTGTGAAATGTGTTAGGATTAAGGTTGCTTTGTGCTAATTTTAAAATACTCTTACAGTTTTAAGATGCTTATATGTTTTGCATGTTCACATGTTGCTTCTCCATAGGGTGACGCTGGGCAGCCTGGGAATCATGGCTATCCTGGTCTGCCTGGTCCAGATGGTAAGCCTGTGAGTACTAAAACCTTAGTCATCTATTGTAAATGTAAAACTAACAGGAGAAAACTCTGGAACCAGATTAATGGAACTCTGATACCAGATTGCTGAAATTTAGATTGTTTTGTCTCCATTCTTTGAAACTGTGAATGTCTTTTTAAGCACTATCTGCATGTAACTATTGTATGAGTATGTGAATCATATTCTTTTTGTTTCAAGGTAAAATACTGTAAATGTTAGATTTGGGTACTGTTGTAAAGCAGAGAACAGGCTATAAGTGCTCCTGTTGGTCTTTGCATTACTTTGCAGCAGTTATGTTACCAACTTCAGTCTTTACTCCTTATGAATATGTTCACTAGAAAGCCCTTTGGGTCACCTGAAATCCAATCTATTTTGTTTTAGGGCTTGATCCTTGGTCCATATAATTTCTTGTAGGCTACCTCAAGAAGTCCGTGAAAATAGATATGCATGTAAATTTTTAAAAAATTAGATATTTTTTGGTACCAGACTGGTTCATTTGACTGTGGTAATTCCATTTGTCAACAGATTTAGTTTAACAGGGAGAAAATAGATGCTGAAAACAAAAAATGTAATCATTTCTAAAAATTGAAAATTTACCTGTTTTAAAATATGGGACTTGTTATATTTAAAGCGGAGCACGGTAACCCTGATGGTCCAGGTGAGCAGTGCATACATCAATTTGTCATCAGTCCCACAAGCAAATTCCTCATTTTCCCTGTGATATAAACTGTTTTTATACTTTTGCTCTTAAGCAGCTTTTGATAGCAATTAAATACAGGGTTTTTTTGAACCAGGGTTAGAGAAGACAGTCTGAATTGAAACTATCAGTGCTTTAAAATATTGCATTTTGATTTTAGACAATCCTGAAAATACAGATTTTAAAGTATTCTAAGATGGGGAAGTGTATTTAATCAGAATATATTTTCAGTTGATAATTGGTGGTGATTAAGCTTGTGGAAAGCAGTTTTGATCTCCTAGAAAAGACAGGTATACCTAACTGTCTGAACACTGACTTGCATGGGGAAAGGTGTCCATCACAGTCTGTCCGTGCTGATTTCTGGAAATAGATTGGCACTATTGATAAACATAGCAGAGGTGTATTTAATCCAGCTAAGTCTGGTATTTTGAAGAGTAAAGAGATACCATTTAAGCTTTAATGAAGGCAGAATGGACTGGATATTGACAGGGAAAATGTCAGTTTCTTTTCTCTCTTAACAAAGAGATTACGGCTTCATTTCTGAAGCATCTGGTCAGCTACAACAGGATTGTTTTAGAAACAATTTGTTATGACTCTTTCATATTTTAATGAAGAGGTTTCCACTTCAAGGTTATTTATCTTCCCATAAGCAGTGTAATCTGTAACAGCATGAATAATGAAGGAGAAATAAATTGATACTGTAGACCTACTGTAACTTTGTAATCTAGGAGTTATGGCTTATATTTTTCCTGTGAGTGAGTCATAATGTGCATAAATGGGCATTCTCTCAACATAAGAAAGATTAACCAGAGTATCTCAGAATGAGAATCAGAAAGCTCCACTACAGGAGAAATTGTATCACTTTGCTGAAGAACTATTATTTGAAGTGCTTGCAGCTAAATCCTATAGCTTATTAACTAAAGAATGCTTCTGAAATATCAGTTGTAGTTTTTGCACTTGTTCTTTGTAAGGACATAATTGCAAACCAGTTGGATCATCTGCACCTTTGGCCAGTACATTATTTTTCCTTACAGTAGATTCTTGGGTGCATTTCTGGCGACCTTTTAGCTGTGAATGGTGGGAGACCCTTTAGGTGCAGGAAAACAGATTCCTCTCTCTTGTCTTTTTCTTTCTGTTTTTCTTTTTTATTTGCTAATACAACCAGCACATTTTGTGCTGTGATTTTTTTTTTTGTTTGGGGAAATTTTGCTTCTCTGAATCTTTTTAATTTTATGTCCCAGGGAACTCTGAGAAACAAGCTTTTAATTCAGACAGCACCATAGGCTTACAGGTAGTTGTATGGTCAATCTTGTTTAATCAAATGGCTTTTGCATGAACAGCTTTTTCTGCAAAGCCAGTCTTTTCTGTTCCCAAACACATTTTTATGTTCTTCTCTAAAGTCTTTCCAGTTTGCCGATCTGTTATTAATTTTCTTGGAACAGTATAATTGGTCAACAAAATGTTTCTTCTTCTGAGAAAGGTTTTAGGTATGCATTTATATTACTGTATGAAACTGATTTTAGAGTAAAACATCTAATAAAATTCAGTTTGTTGTTTGTGGGCCGACTAGATTGTTCTAATAATTAGTGTTAATTTTACTTCAGAAAAATTGAAAACAATTCTTATTTAATATTTTCAGTCTTACCAGAACATAATTGTTCTACATGATGTTATCCAGTAAGATTGTTAACTCTAATTTGGGGAAGTGAACATAAACATGATTTATTTTCAGTAATTTCTTAAGTGTTATTTTTATTTGTTTAGATTATCTTTGTTCTTTTGCCTTTAATTGCCACCTCTCTTTATATTCTGATACATACAAAAAAGATCAATTAAAGGAACTCTAAAAAAGCCTGAAAGTGAGAAGCATATGTAATGAAAATACATTTTTTTCAATAAAAATATAATTTAGAACCTGAAATTATGAACTGTCTAATCAAGAGAAAAGCACTGATAAATAAGTGCAAGGATAAAATCAATATTTGAATCTCAAATTGAGCTCATTTTCATGAACATTATTAATCAGAAAGAAGCAGTTGGAGTGATTGCTGGCTCTGGAAGCACTCAGCAGCCTAATTGTGTGTTCACAAAGCCATTTTTTATTCCAAAGGATGCTTTGTGTGTGCTGGTGAAAAACTCAATTTAAGGGAAAAAATAAATTATCAGAAACTATGCAGTGATCACTTGTGGTTAATAGAGGTGAGAGGTTATTAGTCTGCTGACAGAAATTTTAAAAACCCACCCATTTGTCAATTTTGAACTATGAACCATGCAGCTGGAAAATCTGGATGATTTTAGAGTATTTCATCTAGTTTCACTCATGAAAATTTGGAACAATTTGCCTTGTCTTTACAAGACGTAGAAGAAAATAAAATAAGAAATGAGAAAAAATAAGCAGTTTACAAAAATAACTGGTGAGACTGACTTTACAGATACAAGTAGATAAGGAGTTCATAAGGTATCAAAAGCCTCACATAATAAGTAATTTCTGATCATTCCAATATATGTTTTAAAAGATTATAGAACATTATTACAGCTGTATTACCTAGAGTTTAATATTTAGTGATCAACTGAAGGCCAAATCTGTCATGATGTACTTACTGTAATAGCAATGATGAGCTATTTCAACATTAGTTTTGGAATAAAAATGTGTAATAGTTTCACATATACATAGAATCCTCCATGCTACTGGATGGCTTGCCTGGGATTTAAGTTGTTATAAACTTGCAGCCACATTTCTCAGAAAACTTTCATAGTCAAGGTTGATAATTCAGCTGTGAAATGCTGCTCTCAATTCCAGGAAAGTACATTTTCCTCAGTAATACTGTGGCCTTGTTATTGTTAGAGGAGCTATTTCTGCTCTGCTGTGATACAGTCATATGATGCCTTCCCTGAGACCTGCAAGTGTGGAATGGGAGCAGTGCCTGATGCTGACTTGTGCTGCAGAGACAGCTGTAGAGTTCACACAAAAGATCTCATCACTGCCTGCAGCAGCTGCCAAAGGCAGAGGATATGATAAGGATGAACATCTAAACAGTGAGCAGGAAGTTAGACTCCCTTGGTACATCATCCTATCTCCCAATAGCCTGAAGCCTGGGAACTTTTGAAGCTGGATTTACAACTTTTTATTTAATGATCTTGATGGATCTTTTTTCCTCTGTGGTGTTTGAGAACATTGTGTTTAGGTAAAATACATAGCTAAGGGGCTCTGGGTTATGAAGGCCTTGGCAGATGGTGGAGTAGCTAATGGAGGAAAGTGCAATGAAATGCAGAAATAATAAACATGGATACATGTCTGCATAGTTACAACAATTTCTATTCTTTAAGATGTAATGTGTTTTATGGAAAGAGTTTGAAGACTTGTCTTGTAATGCTTTAGATAGTTGTGCTTTGAAGATTTTCTCCAGGAAGCTACCACAAGAGGTCTGCAGGCCTTTCAGGGTGTTTTCCTAACACCAAACTACATTTTCCTTTTGCAGTTGAATTCCATTATACTTAGTTACAGCACCCTAAATAGTTTTTTTACTTAGTGTTCACAGTCCTTGAGTGTCTTTAGACCATTACTGTTGATCTCTGGTTTCTTCCCAGCCAAACTGACCTTGCTTACTTCTCCCTTTCTCTTTCCCA
This sequence comes from Oenanthe melanoleuca, assembly GCF_029582105.1. Classification (NCBI taxonomy): domain Eukaryota; kingdom Metazoa; phylum Chordata; class Aves; order Passeriformes; family Muscicapidae; genus Oenanthe; species Oenanthe melanoleuca. Next base: position 23,298,263 of record NC_079336.1, on the reverse strand, counting down.
AGCTGTCTTGTGTTCATGCCTTTGTTGTTGATGTTGTTCATTTCTTCCAAAAGCTTTTCATTGTGTGAAAAGCATTGTGCTGTGCAGTTCTCTTTGCCTTATCCATACATCCACTATTTTTACTTTTATTTTATCCTTATCAGATGGGATATGCCTCCAAATACTGTCTGAACTTTTGTTCTTTAGGTGTGCAAATGCATTGAAGATACACTTCTGAGGTTTCCTCTGCTATTGCACCCAGAGTTCTTTGGAATTTAATATTCATCCTTCTTGATCAATTTTTTCCCATACAGACAAACTAAGTTTCTTTTTCCAGTAAGGATGGTGACAGTATTCCTGATTTTTTGTGGCTGTCATGTAAGTTCTTTGACCTAGGAAGTGTGTTCAGTCTTTTTCCTTAGAATTATATGCAAATTATTGCCATTTGATTTAAATTCCAAAGTTTTATTTTATCTGTGATTTTTTCAAGTACCCAGCAATCTGGCACGAAACTAATCTCAAAGTCCTGCTGTTTATCACTTTCCTTTTAAGGATTTTCAGGCACTAGAAAATGATCAGTACTGTTCTCACAACAGTAAACTGAGAGGTTAAATTTTGTTTAATCCTGATTTCAGATGAACTGATGTAAAATAATAAATGAGACTATAAAGTGCTGTGGAGTAGTGCTGACTGAAACATTGATGAAACATTATAGGTGTGATTGACTTTAAGACACATTCAGTATGTAAATGGGTACAGAGACACGGGGTGTCTAAATTCTTATAACAGTCAACAGGTATTTAACTAATATACCACAAAAGGTATGAGATTTTTATGCTGTAAGGTATTTTGTCTTGCTCACAGTACAAGACAATGCCTCCCAAATATTTTGTGCCACTCTCTTCTAGCACTATCTTAGGAGTCTCAAATGGTAGGAGCTGCCTGTATTTAGGCAATTGATTGAGTATCAAATTCAGAGTTAACTATAATATTTCTCAAGCTGTTTGTGTGTCTTTTGAAAAGTTTATGAGAGAAGACCAAGCTCAGATAAAAAAAATACTATTTTTGTGGCAAATTTAATGTATTTACCCTATTTGAAAGAGAACCTTCATTCCTGAACTCATCAATTGAAAAGGGAATTTTCACTTCTGTCCCTTTTACATAAAATGGCAACTATGGCACTGCTGTTCTTGCAGATATGTATGCATGTCACACAGGTACTCCTACTGAGGGCTTTGTGATTAGGAAAAGAGGATTTGAGCTGACTTTAGTGCAATAAATCTGTAGGCATTAGCATGTAGATTGATGAACCATACTGCAAAAGGAGTAGTGATACAAATATATACTCTTTTTTTATGAAGTCTGGTTTGTTTTTTTTTCTTTTGTTTTATAGAAGGTGTTTTTTAACTTGCCCAAACAACATTATTTGTACCAGATAATGATTTGAATTTTTGTGAAAGAATACGTTGACAGTGTGTTTGATTTGTATTGAAATTACATTACAATATTTAGCCCTGAGCTAAATGTGCAGTTTTGTAAGCTGTCCTCCATTCATCTCTTGATTTTGAAATTCAGTTCAGCCAGGAAATTATCCTCTTCTGCTTCTTCCCCTGCTCAGTTAGAGGAAGAAGGGAAATTGCATTGCAGAGATCTAAATTATGAAATAAAGTTTTATTTGTGTAGAATTATATCCTACAGAAAGTCATAGGATTTTTTTAGAAGAAAAAGATGGATAAACTTTTAGCGGCATATTTTGATTTAGTGAATTGTTTCAGCTACCCAGGAGGCCTATAAGCACTCTGGGGATACTATATCATTTACAGTTAAAGCTGATTTTGCTTGAACTGCCTTGAGCACTAGAAGTAAAATGTTTGATAAAGGATCCATGTATGACAGAGACCTAGAATTCTGTTTACTTCTGTGTTAAACATTACCAGCTGGCTCATCGGGCAACTGCTCAAATGTCTTTTGGGAAGAGGGCACAGCAAGGACTCTCTTGTATCTAACCCAACAAATAATTTTGCTCAATTTATTATTCCTAGGAAGCTCTGACTGATTTAAAGAAGAAATCAGACAAACAAGTTGCTTCCCTTGTACTGAAAAGGTTCTATTAGTTCCTTTTTAGCAGTGTGGAAAACACCCCAGGAAATTTTTTGCCAAGGTTTTAAGCTTGAAACCCATTTGGATAGGATTATTATTTCTCTTAGTTCAAATCAAGATCAAATTCTAGGTATTTGAAGTTGAATAGCCTTTTTAATGGGATTTATCAAATTTAGTTTTGTCTGCCTGTTGAAATGTGTGAACCAAATAGCCTCAGAGTATTATAGAACAATTTCTCTTCTTGCTTTGTATGCTTTATTCAAAAAAGCCTCTTGGTAGCTCATTTTGTCCACTACAAGGACATTGTTTTTAAATGAGCTATGTAAAATTATTATTCAGTAACTTGTCTCTCTTAAAGGATTCTTTAAAGCCCTTGTTAATTTTGTGTGGAAACTGGCTCTCTTTGCTGTACTGATTGAATCCAATTTACCAAAACATAGACATATATTTTATTTTCTGTAAAGATTTTCTTGTTCTAACAATGTTGATTTCTAGCAAAGCATTCCTGGCATTCTCTTTTTAACTCATGAATTATTTAGTATTTATTTTTGTAGTCCCAGTCATTCAAATTATTTTTTTTATTTGTGTAGACTGTTATATACCTTCAAGTTCATAGCTAAGTGCTTAGTATCAAGAATGGAATTTTTGTTATGTAGGGATATTATAAAACTAGCTGCATAATGTATTAGAACATATCTTGTTTGTTAAAGCTGATTTCTGTAACTGGATAGAAGACTTTAAAAGTCTTGGCATGTTTCAGCTATTCTTCTTAAGAGAGAGAGAGAGAAAAAGTGCATCTACATATGTGGATTAATTTCTTTTTTCTCCAGTGGAAAATAAAACAATATGTTTATTATGCTTTTGTGTAACAATTCTAAAATAACTGGTTTTAGCTGAAGTCTGGAAGCTGAGAACTTCAGCTGCAGATATGAAAGCTTTTGAAAGCTGAAATACAAATCCCAAATGTATGATTGTGATAGCAGTTGCTAAAATCTGTGACCTGAAATTACAGGGTTGTGACAAAAGTTCTGTAGTAAGCAGGAGGATTGATTTTGGTTTTTTTTTTTTAAATAGGTGTTTGGAAATTTGTGTATGTTGCTTTAGAAAAGTCAAGTCTTGGTTCTTTTCCTTAGGGATACCAGGGATCTGCAGGAACTCCAGGTATCCCAGGAACTCCAGGGATTCAAGTAAGTTTCTATTTCATTCCTAGAATTTGAATATCTGAGACAAATCCTGCCAAGTGTCTCAATATCTCCTTTGTCATTGGGAGTTTAGGTATGGGGAATGAAGAGGGCTCAAGGGGAGTCATGACATCAGGGGCCATCCTTGGGTGAAGTGCTTTGAAATTCACATGGCTTTGGGGTTTGTAGGTAGGCTGACAATTTGACTGCAAATCTAAGCAGTGCTAGGTAAAGCTCTAGAAGCTGCAGCTTAGACATTTTTATCTCGGTTGAGAAGCCAAACAGTAGTTCCTTAAATTTTTCTGTAAATCACAAGCAGTAATCTGAATTTTTGTCATGGTGATGGATTGCCCACAATTTACACGTCCAAAACAAGTTTTCACATAAGGCCTAGATGGATGGAGGAGGATTCATTTTCTTTGTTGTATTAATTTAGTAGTCTTTACTGAGAGTGTTGTTGGAAATCTGTGCTGTATTTTACTTGTGTCATGATCCAGTCTGAATGATAGTCAAGGATTTACTCATATGTGGAATTAAATATCTGAGAGCCTGCTGGGGCCAAAAGCAAGCCTGCAAAATGGCATATGTGGAGGCTGTCTGATGGGTTCTTGAAGGGAGCATCTCTGGGCTCACATGACAGGTTGTGATTTTGATCAGGCTGGTATGGCTGTGGGACGTTCTTTTTTTTTTCCTGGAGTGGTCTTTGGTTAGAAGAAAAAATTGTCTCAGTGTTCCTCAGCCATGGATTATGATAGTGTGCCATGTTTGTGTGTGCTGGGTAGACATTACACTTAGTTCTGGTTTTGTGTCCAGTCACCAAAATGTTGGAATCAGGCAGCTGACACGTTGGACTCTGGCCCATGTTGTGTCACATTTCTGTGTCTAATTCTGTAACAGATTGTATTAGTGTTTGAGCTGGTGTTCATTTCTTTCTCAATCTAGGGACCTCGTGGCTTGCCAGGTGTCAAGGGAGAGCCAGGAAAAGATGGGGCAAAGGTAAAAGAACACAAACCAGAATAATAAAACAATCTTACAATTTTTGCTTGTACAGGTAATAGTATCATTATTTTCCCATGAGTGTTCTGTGAGAATCGTTTGATAAAAGGGTAATAAGGAAGAACTAAGAATCCTAAATTTAAATTCTGAATCTGGCCCTCTTTATTTAATAAAGTTTATATAGGCTTTAGCACTGCCAGTAACAACTTTATTTCACTGAATAACATATACTTAGGAAGTGTATCTAAGTATGGGTGCCTGGAAGCACAGTACAGACATCTGTCAGAATGGTTTCTTTTTAACTCTTTTCACCCTTTTTCTGTTTTGGTGAGTATCCAGATAACTTAGGTAGAAATTCCTGGATGGCACTTTTTATCAGAAAACACTGACTAATTGAACCCAAAACTTTTTAGCTGAGGTGTAGCCAGTAGCTTGGGGATAGAGACAGATGTGGGAGCTTATATGTAACTGTCTTTTGGTAATCAGGATAAACTTGACTCTGGATCTTCTGTATACACAGTGAATAAACTGCCCATTGGCTACAGCCTTCTCTCACATTTCTGCCCTTTGTTTAGAAAAGTTCTGAGCTGGTTGTGGAGACAATTATTTTGGTTTTGATTCATTAAAACTTCAAAGCCCTTTCAGTAAAACAAGCACTTATTTTCCCAACAGATCATAGAATTTCTTTCTAAAGTAGTCAATAAGCATGTAGTTAAATTTGTCACTGTTCAGAAGAATTCTCAGATTCATGGTTAGAACTGAAAAATTGCTTATGCATTCTGTGCTTTATTAATCTCAAACTAATTGATTTTAGAAGTTAATCTAATCAATCCGTCAGTGTTGGGCTGTGTGTAGAAATTAAGATGCTGCTGATGAAAAACTCAAATTGCCTCACACTGCTGGATTGTGACAGATAGAATATTTCCTATTGCTCAGTCTAGCCTTGTTAAAAATCTGCCAAGAAATAGGGCTTCCACCACTGTTTTAGCCAACATTTCCATTGTAAAATAGGTCTTGCCATTAGAATTTTTTTCCTGGAAGTTGTGCCCAAATTTTCATCTCTTTATTTCATCCCATTACTTGTAAAGTTTCTCTAGTAGCTAATTTAAAATTGTTTTCATTTCCAAATGTTTTAGCTTGTCCAATAATTGAACCACCACTTCTGAGTAGAAATCAAGACTTCACTCTTTTTCATTAAGAAGCAATGGATATATGAAGTGTTAAATGTATAACCCTTGCTGATTTTTGAACTCTGTATTTGTTTGTTGAGAGATACTGTGATAGTATTAACCCACAAGATGTCATTTCTGTGGTCATGTTCCTGCCTACTGCAAATATATGAGAGACCTTTCCAAATCTGCTTAGGCATGAATGGCTTTGATAAACAGCACTGAGACATGCTGTCGTGGTTTAACCCTTGTCTTAGAATTTGAAATATTATGTGAAATAACTTTCTAAGCATAGTTTACTATTCCTTCTGTGTGATTGGAATATATTAAAACAAATTGAATTATATTGTTCAATATGAAAGTCGGTATTAACAGAAAGAAAACATTCTGCTTGTTCAAAAATGATTTTGTGATTATCTGTTTTCTTTTGTGAAGTAGTCTACTGAACCAAGCAACTAGGACTTTAGATTTTATTGTTTCAAGTCAAGTAGTGAGAAGTTATAATTTATTATTTGTTGTTACTGCTCAAGGGAACTTGCAGACAAATTGTCAGTTAAATATCTTCAGTTATTTTTTAATACTTCACTCAGCCAGAGTTAGCTGGGAGGAAATTTCAAAAGGTCATAAATTGCTGCTGTTGAACCTCCATAAGACTTTTTAAAAGATTGCCATAAATTTAGTCTAAAATTTAGTGGTTAAGGTTTTTCTTTTATGCAATAAATTTTGTTTAAAGATAGAAAAAAGTCGTATCAGTCATCAGACCAATATTATGAAGTTGATACAGTGATATAAATGACATCTTTCCACTATTTGTTCATCTCGAGAATATGAATGGTGTTGTAGTATATTATCACTACTTTGATACAGGGATATAAAATATATTTGCTTTTTCAGGGTGACAGTGGACTACCTGGTTTTCCTGGATTGCATGGGATGCCAGCACCTAAGGTTGAAATTAAATATTTCTTGTTACAATATTCTGTGTTTCAGCTTATCCTGTAATTTAATTTAAAGGGTAAACAAGTCAATATGCAATACTATTTCAGAGCATTTGATGAATTGCTCAAAATGAATAGATATGAAGGTGATATTTAGGGAAGATACATGCCATAGGACTTCATTACATAGATATCAAACAATAGAAACCACCTGTTATTTAATTTCTGTTTTGCTTTATGGGGTTTTCTATTAATTTGAATTTTACTACTACGTAGAGGATTCTTCATCACAAATAAAAAGAATTTTAAAAATTAAAAAAAAATATATGATTTTATTGTCATTCTACTTGAGTTGACAGCATTTTGAAGAACAGTTCTGAACTATCACAGTGAGCTTAGTTCATGTGTGTGTTCTCAAAACCATTTCCCCCATATTTTTGCTCTTCTATGTCAGTACTCAACTGAATTAGTTTTTCCCAAACCGCATTTTTAATTCTTTAAATAAGGTCTTCAGAAAAGGCCAACCCTTTTCAAAGAGCTGAATTTTCACTTAGGTTCCTGCCTATATTGAAGCAGTGAGAATCACATAGTGCCTTCTATAGAAAGTAGAAGCCTTAAGCCTGTGAGCTGTGGATTGTCTCACCATCATGTTGGACATTCTGGCCTTCTCCTCTAGGAAAGCTGGCCAAATTCAGGATTTGCATTTAAGTCTTGGGCATATTTTTTCTATTACGTGGAGCTCTTTGTCTTCTTTGTGTCTGCTGTGCATGTATATGTTATGTATATACTTCTAATTAAAAAATTAACTTGCTCACATACGTTTTGTCTAGGGAGAAAGAGGTCCTAAAGGAGATCGAGGAGTGCCAGGAATATATGGAAAAAAGGCAAGTGACTTTAATAAGCATAAATTAAAGCAAAATTAGAGCTATTGGTGTCTGTGATGGTTTCACCTAGACCAGCTGCCTGGTGCAACCCCCCAGGCACCTCTCTCAATCTCTCTTCTCTTCAGCACAAGGGAGAAAATAAGATGGAAAAGCTTGATAGACCAGGTAAGAGAGATTGCCTGCCAGTTACTGTCACAGGCAAAACAGTGGCTACTCAGGGAAAATTAATTTAATTTATTGATAGCTAAAATAAGTTTGGATAGTGAGGGAAAAAAAAACCCAACCAAACAAACAACTAAACCCCCTTCTCATCCACCCTGCCTTTTCCCAGGCTCAGCTTCCCTCCTTCATGGGATAGGAAATGGAGAGCAAGGTAGGGTGGTCTTTAGTAGGACCCACAACTGGTCTCTGGGCTAGAGAGGGTTAATGAATGAGGTTTGTTTTGAGACGTATTCTCTAACCAAGGCTGTTGGCATGGAGACCAAGAAGAGAAGAAGGAGGTAAGTGAAAAAGAAAACCTGAGCTGGGAAAAGTTTTCTTAGGAATGTTTTGTGGAAAACAGAGGTGTAGATGGTTTTACACCAATGAATGTTGTGTTGGTCTGTTGTAATAAATGGAGTATTAGCCACACTCCTCCCCTGCTCCAGGCCCGGTCCTTCCCATGGGCTGTAGCCCTTCAGGACAAACCTGGCCTTGCACGGTTTCTCCATGGGCTGCACCTTGACTACCACAGCTCCACCATGGCCCCCTCCAAAGCCTACAGGGGAATCCTGCTCCAGCACCCTCTTCTTGGTGCCTGCAGAGCTGCCTCTTACCTCCCCTTCCCTGATTTTGTTGGTGTCACGTTTCTGTCCCTTAAACACATTCCCCACTCGCGGTTGGATCCGGCTGTGTCTGGCTGGGGCAGCCCCGGCCTCCCCTCACGGAGCTCTGCATTCCCCCTGGGAACCTGGGCATGGGAGCCCCAGACAACATAACCTGTGTTTTCATAATATGCAAATTCACAGGAAATGCAGTCCTTTATTTACAGCTCAGAAAAATGTTCACTGCTTTTACGGATGTACATTTACTGGTGTTGAACTCATGCTTTGCTTATTTGGATGTTTTGAGAACCTTTTCATTCTGTTCATGGATCAGTGTAATTCATTTTCACATTGCACAAAATGCATGTATTTTTTGTAAATATGTCTGTGGGGTAACCCACCATATATGGGACATATGTAATAGTTATATTGAAAAGAAGTCTGTGTTTTTTAATACAGATGTGCATACAACCAAACAAGAGAGAGGGAGAGGAGTTGAGCGAGGAGAGGAGCACATGAGTGAGGCTGATAGCGGATGGGAAGAGAGATGTTTTAATCTGTAATTAGATAAAACAGAGAGTATAGTTTGGCCATCCAGTGTTAACAGCTATATTTTCACCTGGCCTTATATTTTCTTCATGTGCTTAGACTCAATCTAGAGTTTTAAGCAGTTTGAAAGAGGATCTGTGTTAGCATTTCTGTAGTTTCAAGCATATTTTTCTTTATGTAATGCGGCTGTAGTTATTGACAACTGCCTGAATTAGGAAAGAAACAGATTTTCTGTACTTTTGCAAAATAAGAAATGACATATGTGAATTATTGGTTAAATATAATGAATTTGCACCATGAACATGAGCACTACTTACTTTCCACTTGCTGTTTTTCTCAGGGTTCAAAAGGAGAGAAGGGCGATACAGGGTTTCCAGGAATGCCTGGGCGATCTGTAAGTTTTCTTAAGACAATTTTTTTTTAGCTGTTGCTGGTTAATTTACCTGCTGATTACTGTTAAATGTTGCCACAGGGAGACCCTGGCAGAAATGGGAAAGATGGATTACCAGGCAGTCCTGGCTTCAAGGTATGTAGAAATGTATATTAATACCTTGATAAAAGTCTTCAGTAGTGTTGCTTGTGGTGCAAACATACCGAGTTTATTCTGTGGAATATTACTGGAAATCAAAATAGTGTTGTTACTAGGAGGTGTGGAAGTTTACTGCAGCAGTAAGCAGTTTTCATTGTTTTCAGTTGTTCTGGGAGCAGAGGCAAAGCTTCCATTAAGAGTGTATTAGTGATCATTAGAGATTGTTTATACTTTATCTCCCTTATCCTTTTGTGTTTCTCTAACCCTATGATTCTATTAAAGAGATTTATATACAAGCATACATTGGAGAACATAATTGAAGGGAGCTACAGGAAAATTAGGGGAAAGTACCTTCAGTTGGATTAATGTTTTTGTATGTGTTTTTATTCTCTTCACTATGCAGTGCTGTTCATATCTAATGTAGAACAGTTTTTCAAGTCAACTAAGTATGTGTCTACTGTAAGAAAGGCAAGAGATTCTGATATTTTAATAATAATGAAATTATCTAGGGCTGCTCAAGATTAATGTTACTTCAGTTTCCAAAAATGCAAGTGTACTTCTGAGTGCAATTGTCTGAATTGATATTGCTGTAGTTGTAGATCTGGATCTTCTGTTTTGTGACCATTCTTGTCTAGTGCAGCTGGGGATGTAGCTGGCATATCTGTGACAGCTGCTGCAGCAGGGACGTATTTAGAGACCCAAAACCTCCCAGGCAGCAGCTGTCAATGAGGTGGATCCAGGGTAATGCCAGTGGAGTCTGGAGAGTAATGCAGCTCAGAGAAGGCAGAATTGTAGCTATCAGTTTAGTTGTGCACATAAAAAGCCCCTGGTGCATTGAAAAGTGTTAGTGTCCAAAACATCCTCAGGGAGCTGAAAAATATGACATAAGTCCTATGGAAAGCCAGTGGGAGTACCATTTGGTATCTTTAATATGACCAAATCTCTGTGTGTGGGCAGTGGAATTCAATTCCTGGTATCTGGTCAGCTGAATTAATCCTCCATCAATTGTCCAGACTACACCTCTGTTATATATGATATGAGCTTGGTTACCTTCAGGAATTTATTTCAAATTAATCCTCTCTTATTTTACAGATATATATGTGTGTGTGTGTGTGTATATTTGTACACACACACACACACAGATATCATTGCTAAATTGGAGGAGAATTCCTTTTCTGGTACTTCAGAATGTAGGAAAAAATTAGGTATTAGATTTTTTTCTTCTCTGCTATTTGATAACATGAACGGGTAATAGACATGGTTAATATTGACATAAAATTTTAACTGTCACTGGTGGCACTTTAGAGTGAAGCATTGTATTGCTAAAACATGAATTTGGAGAGTACTTTCATATGTTTTATGCTTGTTAGCAATATACAGAGAATTCAGCATATTGTGTGAATGTGTGTACATTTAAACTGAAAGACGTTTTCTGGACTATTTTCCTTATTATTGTAGTACCAAAAATATGACGTGCTCATTAGGTTTTATTAATTTTACAATATAATAGTTAATAGAAGCCGTATTTTTCATTCAAGCATTTAGTTACCCCGACTTCAACATCTGCTTGCTATAAAACATTGCTTCATTCTGGGTCTATAGTCAAATTCAGAACAGTAACAAACAGGCTGTCTTTGAAGGAAATTTCTGTTGGAGCTTTCCTGGTTTTTTACAATATTCATTTTGGGAAAGAATGTGAAAAAAAAAATGGCTTGAAACCCAGATGCTACCCATTGTTGCTTCAAGTCCAGCTTTTATAATTCTAAGTTAATTAGTGCCAGATTATTTTATATGTATGTGTGTATATCTATCTACATCTATATCTTTGCCTTTTTAAATGTGATTTTATTTCTGGAATTATTCAAATTTTCAGAATACTTTAGTATCATACATACTTCGATAAATATTTGATCATTTGTGGTACTGCTGTATTATGAACTACTTTGAAATATTTTTTCATACTGTTGTTTATACTAACAGTTAAACAGTAACAGTCTGTTAATGTTTTATGCATTTTTTTCTACCAGGAATTGCTGTTCTGAGTGAAAAGAAAATTTTCTCTCATCCCTTTTTGCAACCTGTTTGATAGCTGTCAGACACAATATGAGGGTATATTGATTGATGACACTTCTTGCTGTGTCATAAACTGTTAAGAGATCTTTCTTTGGTGAAGTCTCAATGTGTATTGGCTGAAATTTTACTTAGATTAAAAATATTATTTACTATTTAAAATAATTATTTTATTATGCAAATAACATTGTTTTCTTAAGACTTTTTTTATTTTAAAGGGAGAAGTTGGGCAGCCTGGATCTCCAGGCCTAGAAGGACCTCGAGGAGAGCCAGTAAGTGATTAAAGTGATATGTTTATCCTTCTGTAGTGATCTGTTAGTTTTGTTGGGTTTTATATTTTGCTTTTTTAGTTAATAGCTGTTATACTTCATGTTTAAACTATGTTGATTTGGATTGGTTGATATGTCCATTTTTTAAAAAGTTCTATTTTTTTCCGGTGCTCAGCTTTAAATTTGATTTAATTAAAAGAAATAAACAGGCCCTTAAAGTCAAAGATGCCTTCAAAGAAAATATTCTTTACCATACTGCTGTTATATATACTGATATATGTGTATATATATATATATATACATGGTGTATATGTATATAGTATAAAACTTGCATCTTGCATCATATTGTCTGCATCTCTGTTCTTCTTGCTTAGCTGGGAACCATGCTGCTTCATTTTTGCTTTGCTTGTCTCCAAAGGTATTGGGCAGCTCATTTTATCTCCTCTCAATATCTGATAGCTGGGCTTGTCCTCCTTGTGTCCTGGTTTGGCTCTTCCAGGCCAGCAGAGTGCTTGAAGCAGAGGAGCCAAGGTAGCAGCTTGGAGTGCTGAGAGACAGCCAGCAGTCTTCAAACCATCAGCAGCTCTTCTGCAGGCCAAGAGCAGTAAACAGAGCTCAGCTGGTGGAGCACTGCCTTACAGATGAATTACTTTCTGAATTACATTTTGAATTGTAAGATAAAGAGATACAGCTTTATACAGTCAGAAATTTCATGGTTTTGAATATAATGGGAGGTAGTCTGACATAAATGATACTGAAATCTGATAGAAAGTTTTCATTATGAGGAGTTGGAAATAACACTTCCAGCTGAAAAATTTTGGAATTTTTTCATTTAAATTTTTTATCTATTCAAACCTTCTAAAACATTTTGAGTAGACTGCATAACACTGAAAAATCATGGCCAAGAGACTTTCTTCACACCTATCTGACTTAAATGAAAAACACACATTTATTTTTTCCTCTTTTTCTGCCCAAAATAACTTGAGGTGTTTTAACCTTTTACAATCTGTGGTGTCTTCATATGTAAGAAAGACTGAAAGTGAATGTTAATTAAATATCATAAAATACAATTGAAGGAATTTTGGTATATTGTAGGTTGGTACACCATAACAAATGTGTTGAGATAAAAATGAGTTCTGTTACTGTCCCTAGCTTTGTTTTGTCTCTTCTTTTTCAGAAAAGAAATATTAGTAGGTCATTGTGATTTTTTAAAAAATTAATCTAAGAAACGGAAGGGAAAGGGCGTTTCTGACCTAGAGACAACTAAATATTTAATGCTTTAACAGCTCTCCTTCTAGTGTGATGGCATTTGTTAAGTATGAACTGTATATACTAATGAAATATATTTTTGTTTAAAGTTAATATAAATGCTTCATAATGTAACATTTTAAACAGTAATGTAAACTCGCCACTAGAGTCCCATAATTTTGCTTTAAAGGGAAATGAAGTGCTAGATTTAAAACATTAAAAGTACTAAGAAGTCTTTTAAAATCACTGCAAAATACTATAGAAGGAGACTTCCAAAATATAAACAACTACAAAAAAATTTAAACAATCCTAATAGAGCAAGCTGAATTGCATTATATGCTTCATTTATAATCAGTGGAGGTTCTGACCACAAAATTCCCTAATGGTGACCTTGAGGCAATGTAATCATCCCTGCTCCTCTGCTGATTTAGCAGCATCCTGCATGAGCAAACACAGTGCTCCCATCTGTTTAGGGCCTGGAGGAGGAGCAAAGAGTAGAGTTCAGTGCAGAAATGTTGTGATGAAGGTGTTGTTGGGGTTTTGGAAAGTGAAAGCTATGCTCAGCTGTGAGATATATGGGTTCCTCTCTTCAATTAAAGGGTAACTGGCTTTCACCTGTTGGAAAGTGAGCTGGATTTTGGGTGCTGTGAGTGATGTCTTGTGCAACTTACTGCTTGTGTTGTTTCTGTTGTTCCCCCAGTGTGAATTTGAAATATAATGTGTAAGCACCTTCTGTCAGCTCCCCTGCTGTGGAATTCAGTGTAAACTGCTCTGGTGGGATATTCGTACAGTTAGGGCACTGATGTGGAAGAGAGGGATTGAACTGTGCTGTGCCATCCCTGGGACAGCCAAATGGGCAGCCTAAGTACAAGACAAGCCTTGGATGACACAGTTGAAGCTGGATGCCTTTATATCATTAACCAGCTGGCCCTGGGACAGCTCAGCATGTTGTGTGGATACCCCACCCACAAAACATACATGCAGACAGCCTTTATTTCTTTCATTCAGCCACATTAGTGTTAGACATGGCTTAATTTGTTAAGTTGATGATTTAAAAAATAGTCATCTTATGATCCCTCTTGCATTAGCAAATAAAAAGAACATGGTTTTGAAATGAATGCATCTTGAGACAGCATCTTAGGAGTGACTGTCTAGAATGGAGAGTGCAGGTGGGCTCCCATTGCCTTCAGCCTTTGAGATATGTGGTTATGTTTTGGACAGAACACCTTCTGGTATATTATTACTCTTACTAATCCCCAAAGTTACAAACAGAAAAAGTAGGTTGTGAAAATAAGTAAATAATTTCAAAAGATGTGCTTGGATTTCCCTCAGTAACTATTTGGAGCTTCAGTTTACCAGACTCTCCCAGTTCTACCCACTCTGTGGAAAAACATGTGACAGTATGGACAGAATAATTTAGGATTTGGTAAAGGTAGTAACCAAGCTAATTTTCCTGATGGCAAAAACAGGCCATGCTGTCACTTAAGTAGTTCAAGGGCTAGTCATCTGTCTAGCTGATGACAGGCTGTTTTGATAAATACATTTTTTTGAGGGACCAAAAGTCTATAGAATAAATCAAGATTTATTTGAGCTTAATTTCAGCCTGACTGTCCTTTTTAACATAGGTGGGGTTTTTCAGAGTTGGGTTTCAGTGGAAGCTCCTTGTGTTTGCAATTATGCAGATGGGAACTCTGCAGTGAGTGCTTGTGGGTAAAGCTGGCAGGACATTTATAGCACTCTTCTAGGCCTAGCATATGCTCTCCTGCCACAAGTAATATGTCTGAGCATTTGCAACTGCTCATGTTTACTCTCCAGAAATCATATTTTTCAGAAATACATCTGCAAACACTTAAAATGGTAGAGTTTTGTTTCAATATTTAGGTCACATCACAAGACCTCAGATGTGGCCTCATTTGTGCCAGGGATAGAAGCATAATGTGACTTTCAGCTTCTGATTCCCTGTTATACCTATGCTCCTGATTTGTGTATTGATCTTGCATAACTCCACCAGGAATGCCAGATATAGATCAATGCATTCTCTGAAAAAAAATGTGTGTTTCATGCTAGGCAATGGTAGCAGAATTCTTTTTGAAGCATGTTCAAAGTACTCAAGGAACAACAGAAGTTGTATTGTCTTTATAATGCAGAAATCCTGAAAACAAACTGATATAGCCAGATATCCTGTATGTTTGGAAAGCAGATACAAAGTTAATGTAACTACTGCATCTAATAGCTCTCTTGCTATTGACAGAAACAGGAAAAAAGGAAAAAACAATCTTGACTTAGTAATATAGTATTATGCAAAGTTTGGGGGTTTTTTGTTACTATTATTTTCCTCTCTGTGTCACGTAATGTTTTGCTTGATGCTCCTGTTGTTAATATTATGTTGGTTTGTACCAATTTTAGGTACTAAGATGCCATTTACTCAACATGTGTATCTTGTATTTGCATTTACACATTGAGTTATAAAGTACTTAAGATAAAAGCAAACCTAAAAACTCTATTGTATATCTGTGCAGTAGGCCTTGTGAAAAAATTACTTTCTGAAAGTGTTACTTTATTTTTTATCCACTTAGTCTGATTATTGTATTTCTGCTTTTAGTCTCTTCATAGTTTAAAACATGAAGATCCTGTTGTGTTTCCAGTGTTAAAAAGATCATGTGTTGTATGAATTTATTACTTGTGGAAATATTCCATAAAACACTAAATACTCTTTCAGATTTTATATCACCTTAAATTTGGCCCTGCTATGAAGTTGCACTCTTTGTTAGTAGTCTGTAAAGAAGAAATTATTTCCTGTCAGTTTTTAAAGAGGAAAGTGATCAGGGCACTCAACAAAGTGATTGGTATGAGTCTATCAAAAGTTTTAGTTTCTGATCTGATATTCATTCTTTTGTACTAGTCTGAGATGCCTTGATAGTAGGACCTGAGCTCTGATGGCCTGCTTTCCAAAGGTGTCATCATTGCAGTCATAAGGGATGTAAAGACTAACATTTTCTCTGCAAATGATGTTTTGTGGGTCTCAAAAGAACACCTAATTATTTTTGAAAATTTTGACTTCTATCTGTAAATTAAAAAAAAATAGTTATTTGGGTGGGATGATTTTTTAATACATAAATAGCTGATAATGATGATTTTTGTAGGCATTTGCCATGCATCATTACTTCTTTACAAGTAGGTTTGGTTAGTTAAATGAACTTTTTGTTATTGCTTTTTTATTCCTTCTTCCAATGTTTAGATTATTGAAGTAGATAGGGCAGAGTTTTCCTGATGACATTCTGGGTGCTTGAGCTATGTAACAGATGTTGTTAGTTTTGTTCTCACTCGAGAAGGGGGGAGATGGCAGCTTTGACCACAATAATTTGTTAATTACAGTAATAATTGTAGTGCTGTAAGCTCAAACACCCTGTTTAGACTGAATGCAGGCTTTTCTGTCAAATATAACTTCTAGGTAGCCATATGGATTTTGAGCAGACTTTATTTTCAACCTAGGCTATCTTCATTCTGACTGACAAGTTATCTTAACTAAATTCATTCCATACTATAATTACAGAAGAGTTAATTGCTGTTAAGAAGAAAATATGAGAATAGTGCTGTAATGAAACAGGTAATTAAAACACTTCTAGAACTTCAGGCCAACAGATCTGAATTACTTTATTATTCCCAGCTGGCAAAGATGATACAAGACGTGACAGCATAGTTGCTGATCCAGAGAGTATTGAAGTCAATGGAAAGATTCCCATTGAATTCAGCCTGGACTGTGGCCACAATAAATGCTGTATTAAACTTGGACCCACTAACCTAATGCAGCTTGAAAAACAATGACTGCTTTTCTAAGTTGTAAAGCTAACATTTGTCTCCCAACTAATTCACACTTTCTGCCTTTTCATAATGATTTCTAGTTTTTAAATTTATTTCCTCATACAATGCAATTACATAAATATATTAATTTGCTAATTATAATACCTTTTTTGTGCTTGTTTTGTCTACAAAGACATGGGAAAGTTGGGATGTTTTTTTTTTCAGCTAATGCCATTATAAATTCTATAATTTTGGAAAACCATGTAGAGAAGAGGTGGCATGCCCTGCTAACATTCCTTTAAGGCTGTTCTGAAAATGCAGTGTTCACAAAGGGAAATTCCTAAAAGTTGTAAGGAAATACGAAAGGAGCTCTAGTTGTAAACTCACTGTGGACATGAATGGCATATGCTATAATTTACTGTAAATGGTACTCAGAGCACTCTGTTTTCTGCTTGTATGCTCTAGTGATCTTTTTGTGATAATAATAATCTTTTTATGGCTATCCTGGCACTTTTTTACTAATTAAAATGCTGATACAAGTTAGACACCAGCATTCCTCCCCTACTGCTGGTGTTTTATGAACATAGAGATAGAAATATCTCTAGCAAAAGTGTTTTAACTATTTAAAATCTTTCTTCTGACTTCATGAACTATGTTCTAATAAACAGGTGCTTATAATTTGTTAAAATCTCTCTTAATTGATTAATATTTTATAAAGTGAGAATGAGTGTTAAAGCAGTATGATTCTTAATTGTACTGCAGTGAGCACTTGAAGGTGCAGCTTTGTTAAAGAGTGCAGTAACTGACTTCTAAGCACAAAATTAGGGGTAGTGATGATTTATTTGTATTCCACGACTGATTCCAGTGAGCTAGACCTGTTTTTACACAAAAACACAGGCTCTTCTGAAGAGTCTCATTTCTTCTTTGCATTAAAATAATTTGGGGTATTTTTGAAGATTTTCATATAGAGACCTTAAGCTTGATATTTTTCATCTTGGTTATCGGTACTAGAAAGTAAGTTTTCATTGCCAAAGAAGGGCTTTGGCATAAGCTTCTTCTGTTTAGAATAAGACACATGTTGTTCCACCTGTGCTTTTCCCCCTGAGGGAATGATGATATGTAGCTTGAGCTGTCATGTTTTCATCTTGGTTGAGAGGGAGTATAGGGATCTGATTTGAAACTAAGAGTGAATCAGTTTGGTAGTATGGATGTATTCTTTACACGTCCAATATACTCTCTCATGATAATATTCCCCAAAAATACATATAAATGTTTCTCTATTTAAATGCTTGTGCATTTAGGAAATTGCAGACTGTGTTATACATGTGCTTACAAGCATCACTACCTTTTTTTCTCACTACCAGAGACTATATTTTCTTGGTATTAATATTGCAGAAGGTTTTTCTATAGAAATTGGGTTTTTTGTCATTTTAGCATTATAGCTGTGTAATATGATGGTGTGTTTTTAAGTGGGAAAACTTTAGTTTACCACAACTGATTATCACATTTCTGATGAATTATTTTTGTTTCTTTGGGCAAATGATGTACTGATACATTTCAGGTATATTACTTAACATACTGTTTCCTGGACTGAAAAAAAAGACATTCTAAAAAATCACTGGACTTGATCAAATGTAGATATTTCTAAAGCTGAATGGGCAAATCCAAACAACTTTAAATTGATCCTTTAAATTGATCTGATTTCTTTATCAGAAATTTCTTTGTTCTCAAGTATCAGTTAAAAGTGGGATTGTTGAATTGGCTTAAATTAAAGAATTAAATCAATATTGTGTGTGTGTGTGTTTGCCTGTAATTGGTTAGTTCAGCCTGCTGAAAATAACTAGTAAAGATCTTGGAAGTTAAATGGTACAATGGAATAAAATAAGTATACCTGAAGTGCTCAACATTCACTTCCTTTGACATGATATTTTAAGAAGGACTCATTTGCATTATTTTGGGTTCACCTGATGTCAGTAGTAATATCTAGAGCATTCCTGAATGTGTGTGCCAATTTCATTCAGCTAAGAAGGACTTTTCTGAAGGAGGAAAGACTTGAAGAGACTGATACATATTGTATATTGGGCTGGCATCTGACCTTTTAGTGACAGGAAAGTTGATGTTTATACTTCCAGTAATCATTGTTTCACATATGCTGATTAATCTTTAACGAACAACGATAATCTCCTTTTATTCTTGCCATACAATTTACTTCTTAACATTTTATGACTTAGGTAAATATCTGGTGGAATTTCCAGTGACTCTGAAAACCAAACAGAAACTATTCCCAGCTAATTGCTATTCTTAGAAACCAGACATAGAGAGTAGAGTATGAATGAGGAAGACACTCAGTTACAATGTGGCAGACATAAATATTTATTATTTCAGTTGATTTCATACACATTGCTGTTCTGTTCTATGCTTCACAAGATGTTAATGTAACTTATTTAACCACAAATTGAAAGAGATTTACCAAAAGGATGTTTGTCTTTCCTTCCTCTGATCCAATTTCAGCGGAGTATAACAGTGTAGTTAGTCATGCTTCTTCATCATGGGGGAAGCCAGAGAAAAAATTGTTGTACCTGAGTCCTCAGAAGGTCTGATTCCAGCCTCCTTGAGGTCAGGGTGGTGACACAAACACTCTAGCTGTATCTAGCTCTAAGTGCTGCATCTGGCATCTACAGCCTGCCTTCTGGGAATTACCCAGGATGGTTTTCATTTCACCTCATATAGTCAAGTATGAGTCTATATTTAGTCTATTTTATTGACATGATTTTTTCTACAGAGAAACTGATAGCTGCATTCAACTCATCATTAAATACATGTCTCAAATAGAAGGGGTCATTTTTGTTTTGACTGTCTTAGACAGTTTAGATATTTGGATCAATTTAAGTTATTTTAATTGAAGCCCTGCAGAAAATGCACAAGAGAAAAACAAACAAAGGACTTGTAGCAGGGCATCTTTGTTAGTTGTGTGTTCAAATGGTAGTTGGGCTGTCACATCTGTGTGACCTTCTTGATCAATAGCACTGCATTATTCCTGTCCACAAAGGGCTTTAAACATGAAATTGAGAAGCTGATACTCAAATCTCAGGCAGTCAAGTAAATATAGTTTTATAAAATTTGGGGAAATTTGGCGCAGTAGGTGTTTCCTTTTTTAAATTCTTCCATACTAAAATGACTGTGAATTGGAGCTATGGAAAGTCTTGTCAGAATACAGAATGTCAGTCTGGCATCTGATCTATAACTAAACAAAGCAAAACACCATGATCTTTATTCGGAGTGAATTTAAATCCATTTGCAAGATTTAACTAATATTTCTGCTAATATTATTAAACCATTTTAAAAAGCAACCTTTACCTCTTACTGTGCGAATTAGTTTTTGATAGAGTAGTTAGTTTTAGAAATTAAATTTAGCCTTAATGATTGCTGAGGGAGTCAAGGTGTGATTTTTTTTTTTTTTTTTTTTTTTTTTTTTTTTTTGTGCACTGGAAGGGTTTGTTCCCAGCCTTTGTTCCAATTTTTCTTAGCTATTTCTTAAACAGGTAAGAACTGCCAAACAGACTTGGACTAAAGGAATTGTCACACAACTTCTTCCCTGGGAATGGATAGGGGTATATAGAAAAAGATTTTTTTTTCACTTGTTATTTACTGCCAGAATCTCTCTGTTAGAGCTTTGGGACTTTCTTAGCCAAAAATGCAGACTGGCCCATCCTACTTAATAGCCAGCAATGGAGCAATTCGGTAGGAATTTTACAATCCCTTTTGGAACACAGTTTTACTGTTTTCTTTTGCTGTGTCCTGTGACCAATTTTGCAGAATCCACCATATTAAAAAAAAAAAAAAAAAAAAAAAAAAAAAAATAAAAAAGAAGAAAAAAAATTGTGATTTATTGTTAAACTTACTCACTGCTAATTTAACTGAGTGATTCCTTACTATGGGAAAGAAGTGTGGGTGAAAACTCTGTCCATCTGCATCAGAGTGCCATGTGGGGACAGAACACTGGTTCTGAGTTGGGTGTAAGGAGCAGAGTAGCTGTCAGTGCCCTTTGGGGAGGCTCTGCTCTCAGCCTGCCTTGTCTTATGTGTGCAAGGTGCTCAAGGACCCTCATAAGCTTTTCTCTGCAAGAAGACATGGTGGAGAAATTTTAAAGCATTTTGAAGGCTTGTAACTGCTGGAGCATCAGTGTGTTTAAATGCCAAACCGGGGTCAGTTTGTCAGTGTTTAGAAGTCTGTGAGATTTCTGACAGATTGAATGTTGATTTTCAGTCTCAGGCTGTTGCTGGCATGATAGACAGAGGGAGGACATCAAGGTGTCACCTGCAGGGCTGGGAGTTCAATTTTGTCTGCCCACCTTTGGATCCATGAAGATTTGGCAAGTCTGATGTTCTTATACTTTTGAGGGATGTTTACAAGAAACCAGAGTTATACTAGTTTCAGCCTGTGACAAGATGTACACAGTTTTCATTTTCTACTAGTGTTTCCAGCTTCAGGTTACAGATTTCCAAGGTCCGTGTTGTTGGCAGTGCAATAAGGGTCACTCTGTTCCACATTTAACATGTGTGTTTTATTGCCAATAACTGATTTGCCAAAAAAGTGTTTGAAAATTGTGGTCTTATAACTGCAAAGATCTTGGTAATGCTTTTTCCTTTCCTGAACTTAATTAAAAGCTGCTCTGCTGGACTGGTGGATAGTCATTGTGTCTGTGGGAATGCTTCTTTGTATGTAGCCCTTTTTTTTCTTTCATTAATTGAAGCTACTCAGTAGTAGCAGATTCTGCTTCATTGATTTTCTTTTCCAGTTTTATACATTATGCAAATTTGGTTTGTCTCTTTCATTCTATGAGGATTATTAAGGGTTTGCTATAATCCTTTAAAAAGTGTTTTGATTTTTGCATTTTCATCCAAATTATGGCTTGACTTATACTTTCTTGCATGTCTCCAGTAAATCTCTCATGTATCATCAAATAGGCTTTTTCAGGTAAGGATCAATAATCCATAAAGAGTTGTGTTTTCCAGGTGTTTAAAGGGATCATGAGAACATGTGGATAGATAGATATCTTTTGTGTATCTTGCTCCATTGCTGTGATTTATGTAAGACCCTTTAGAGTCTTCCCAGAATCAGAATTGCAGATTTCAGCGTGGAAGGAACCATTTGATTGAAACATAAATCAGAAAACTCATATATGCTAGAAAGACCATTTTTTTATCAGAAGAAAATAAGATAATAATGACAACTATACCAAAGTTCTCTACATCTACCTGGGGAATTGACTGCAAAGCAGTTTGCTCATAACAGAAGAGCTTTTGGAAATACTCTATAATTTCACATCTTCTGGAGAAGAGATAAAATTTTATGATTATGGATATGTTACCTGTAGACTAGAAATTCCTACTTTCCATAGGAAAAAGACTGCTTTCCATAGTAGAGTGTCCTGTCCTACCAGGCACTGAAGAAATGGGGAATATTAAAGACAGTAGCAGAAAGTAAAGAATAGAAATGAGCTAATATGTACTCATTTTAAGACTAAAATAGGTTTTGTTTTGTTCTAAAAAAAGTCTTCTGCTGTTTGCAAGCATAAAGTTAACCATGAGGAGGATGCAAATAATCCTGGTACTAGCTAGAAAAAGCAGGAAATATTTTCAGAAATGTGGCTTGTGTGTTAAGTAAAAATGCTTACATCTAGTTAAACTCTATATAAGGCCCCAGGCAATTTCCTTAATGGCTTTTTTTGTGGGGCTGCATGGAAGAAAGTCCATCTGTTTAATATAATCCAAAACAAAAATAGATACCTCATGATTAATGAAAACTACAATAAATTTTTTCCAGGGTTTGTGAAAACATTTTCCTCTTACAGTTAAATCCATTCTATTACACTTAAATCAATTTTATCTGCCAGATATTATCAAAGAATGGAAGATTTATTTGAATTGCTGAAAATGGAATAAAATAAAATATTTATACAGAATTTTGTAACTGTCATAATTGAGGTTCATCATCATAACAGAAACAAATTAATGCTTTTGGGTGTTCTGAAGTCCCAGCTGTGCAGGCTGCAGCCAAGGAAGTCTGCATCCAGGGATTTGGTTGCATACCAAGACGAGCTTCATTTTGCAATGATACTGAGGCAGAACTAGACATCAAGGTGTGTGGGATTTGGCTGCCTGGGCATGGTCACCAAGAGCCATTGGAGTTGTATGAGGACAACTGCAGTGTCTGGCATGCACAACACAGAGTGACATCTATTTCAAAGGGTAGATCTGCTATCCCAGAGCACTGTCAGTGACACTAGAGATTGCTTCAAGTATCTACAAGGCATTTGATTGTCACTTTAGGTCCTGGGGTTATCCTGCACAGCCTCCCCATCCCTAACCAGACCTTAGAAAGCTGACAGGCTTCTAGGTACACATAGGTGAGACAGGGTAGAAAATAAATGATTAAACAAGCAACAGAGGCTGAATGGAGAGTAAGGACAGCAGTCCTTACCCAGTCTCCAAAAATCTTGGTTAGCTGCCAGGCAGGTGCACAATGACATTAGTTTTAGGCACAAACTCAGCACTGTGTGATAAAACTGCAGTTGAGAATTTTTAGAATAAACATGATTTTAAACCAAGGAATTAGATTTCCTGGACTATCTCACTGGCTTTACTTTTCATGTGATTCTAGCACTTGCTGATTAAGGGTAAAATAATGAATAGTATTACAGGCTTTTATGGGGTAAGGGAAGACTTCCAATTTAAGGGAAAATTTCAAATAATGGAGGAAGGCAATGGAATGAAGTGAAGGTATTTGATGAAGTCACATTGATGATGGTGAAAGAACTGAGGCAGTACTTGCAATTAACTTAATTTTTAAATATGAAGAAATACTGAATAAACCTTACATGAAGCTTGATATAAAAGAAAAAGGAAAACAAATTAGCTGATTCAGAAGTATAGAAATTCTCCAACTAATACAAGGACAGAAAATAGTAAAGCACAATAGATGGTTTGATTTTTAGATATTCTGACTAGAAATGTAATGCTGCATTCTCTTGGTATTATAATTGCATATGTGGTATATACAAACCATTTAACATCCATGCATTTTCTGGAAAGACAGGAAAAAGAAACTTTAAGATTACAACTCCTTTTCATATTTTATATGAACAAAATGTGCTTGATAGCTTTGAAAAGGACATCCCCAAAGGCAGATTTTTTTTTCTATAGGCCAGTGAATCATGAACTATTCCACAGCATTGATTCTATTAATCCAAGTGGGTGGCAGTTTTCCCATTTGTAGCAGTTCCAAACATTGTTTTTCCCTTAGTGGAAGAAAAAATTGCATGATGAATGTGTTTCATATTAAGTTTTGATTAAACACAGGCATTTATGATAATTTTGGTTGCAATATAATCTTAAAAAAAATGTCTTACAAATGGAGTAAAACTCATTGCTTTACTTCATGTTTTAAAGTTAGAATGCATTTTTTGATAATTAAGGTAAGGTTTCTTTGACAGTTTAGTTAGTGTTATGTCATCTTATTAAATATAAATTCCTATTCAAAATGTTTTATTACTCATGGGACTAAAAAAAAGAAAAGATGCTCAGATTCTAAGGATTTGTATTGTGAATCTCTGTTTGGGAACAAGACACATTTGCAAAGCTTATTTGGCTTTTGACTTAGAAGTTAGGAAATTCTTGATATCTAAACTACCTTTTAGATATCAAGATGCACTGTCTTCTGAGAAGGTGCCAGTAATTCTAATTGGCATAACCAGAGATTATCCAAGTAAATGGAAGTAATAGGTAGGGATAGATAATGACAAGGCAACCAATT
The DNA here is from genome assembly GCF_029582105.1 of Oenanthe melanoleuca. Taxonomy (NCBI): domain Eukaryota; kingdom Metazoa; phylum Chordata; class Aves; order Passeriformes; family Muscicapidae; genus Oenanthe; species Oenanthe melanoleuca. Next base: position 23,273,932 of record NC_079336.1, on the reverse strand, counting down.
CTAATTTTTTAGGTATTCTGGAGCTGATCCTACAGAAATGAGTCTTTGTAATTATTTAACTATGGAAGCTACGCAGAAAAATAACTCGTGGGAAATACTCATTCTTTATGACTAATCTTCATGTGGAGAGAAATGAAAATCTCCACCCCATGTACTCTGGAAATCACTCACATCAGCATTAGTGATTTATTCATTCTTAGCTGAATGAATGTCAATGAACCATAAGAGAATTTTAAGTCTAGACCAGCTCTCACTGACTTAAGGGCCTGAGTTCCATATACCTCTGTAGTGCAGAATCAGTCAGAAAGGGGGAAAAGGGGGAGGGAAAGAAAGGAAATAGACTTAGTTTTACAGTTGTTGCTCTTGGAGTTACATCTTTCTTTGTCACTGATATAAAATTAAATGTTGTGCGCCAGCAATTTGTTTTAACCAAGAAAGATCAACACAGCTCAGCAGGACACTGTGTTTCTTCTTCCAGGCATGCTTTTATCATGGTAAATCATTTGTTGTGTTGGATAAGTGTGTGGAACTGTCTTCTCTGAGCCCTCCAAATTGCATAAAAATGTAACTGGAAATCTCTGGTACATTCAGGACAAGCTGCCTAGTGGAATGTTTATCAGCATATATTAAATTCTTGTTTAGTTGCAGGTACAGACACTCATAATTTGGTTTTATATTTTACAGCTACTGAAATAAGTAGCTACATTAGTTAAATGTTACAATTATATTAAATAATTATATTGAGAACTCATAGATAGGTCTGGAAGTCCCTAAATGTGGTGACAAACATGCCCTATTTTCCATCTCTGTATTTGTGCAAAAGATCTAAGAAGGTTTTGGACAAAATTTAAGGAGAGTTATGTAACATAAAGTGAGTGGAAATCTCAGTATGAGGCATTATTTTCAAGTTCTTTTTATTGCATTATTTGATATCTTCCTTTAATGATAAATACATTGGATTTTTGATGGTCTGTAAAATGCTCAGGATGTAATTGTTAACTCATGCCATTGACCACTGAACTGTTTCTACTTGGTGGGGTCATTATTTACTAAAAGTGGGTGTAAACTACAAAACAGTAGAACTGTCTTTTGCACAGATGTAATCCATATGGAAACTGTTAGGTTATGGTTGTTACATTCATGTTATTTTTTCCCATAGAATACATTTGCCTTCAGTGGTGTTTAGAACAGTCTTCTTGTCTTCATGCAACATGTTATTTTCAATATTAGATTAAAATGTAAAGTCTGTAAGCCAAATTCCTGCTGCAGATGAGTTATAGTACAAGTAAGAATATTGTCCAACAGATTTGAATAGTTTTTGCTTGAGAGAAATCATAGACTGAATGAGTTTAGACTTCTGCATGAAGCATATACAGAGTTCTGTTTTAACCTGGATCATATTCAATTAAATGATCATTGGTAGAAGAAGGTGAGAGCTGAATGAGCAATGATGCTGAGGAAATTTTGGGGCAAGCAAGAGCATGTGAGCCTGCTGAGCAGTAGACATGGACTCCTGCAACAAAAGCAGTGGGGAGCAATTCAACATTAGTGTTTCACTGTATCTCTACAGTAGTGTACATGTTTCCAGCTGAAGATCTTTCTCCTGTGTGGTTTTGGTGCTTTGAGGGATTTTGGTATTCTTAAGTTTTTTTGTTGTTGGTTTTTATTTTGTTTTTGTATTTTTGTTGTTCATTTTGTTTTGTTTTGTTTTGCTTGGCCTTGCCCATATTTTGAACTCAAATCATTTAGGCAAATGCAAAAAAATTTATGATTAAATTATTTAATATATTTAAAAGGTTTTCTTTTTCTCTCTCAGGGAATTCCTGGAATTCCTGGAAACCAAGGAGCAAAAGGACAAAAGGTACTATTAGTTATTCAAAACACAGTTGAAACCTATACTATATATGCCTATTCCAAACTAAGAGTTCAGGCTTAGAGTTTCCATGATGGGGATTTATGACATCAAATCATGCTGTAAAAGAATGGAGACAATTCATGTCATGTTTAAAATTCTCGTATTAGGTTTTATTTCAACTATTCCAGAAGGAATGAATAGTTTAAAAGGAGCCATGCTAATTTCATAATACATTGAGAAACAATTTTAACTAACTAAATCTGCATAGTTAAAGAAGATATATAAAAAAAACTGTTGAGTGTACATGCATTAGTCACAGAATTTTTTTCTTTATGTAAAAAATACAGGGTGAAATTGGACCACAAGGTCAACCAGGAGCAAAAGGGTCCCCAGGAGATATTGTAAGTTTCAAAGTTGTGTTATGAACACATAATTGTGGTGTTGTCATTCTCTACTTGTCATAAACAAACATGCAATGGCAAGTACAGCAGCAAAATAGCACTTTCAGGTTGGAAAGACAAGGCTATGGCAAATGTAGGTTTTCAGCTCAGTGATACATTTGCAGCTTGGAAATTCTGGCTGAAAGCTGTGACATGTTTTTTTCTGTTACCCTTGCCATTACTTTAAGCTTCTTAATATTTCGGAAAGAGGTGAGAGTAGGTTTTTATAGATACTTGGATTTTAATGGTAGTTAAGAGATTGTATTTTTCAGTTTAGTACTTGTCTCACAGTATATCTCTAGTGTCTTTTTTGGAGGTCTTTCCCTATGAAAATCATCATCAGTGAACTTCTCCTTGACATACAGTAGTCAGGCTGGTTTTCATCCATTTTGATAGACAAAGGGGGTTCTGATGTCACTTTGTAGTGTTAGAAGTAGAAGTAGTACATATTTATATCTTCAAGGACAAATACAGAATACTCAGTGGTTGTCTAAAAAGGCCTTGATAATAATTTCTCAATTGTCAGTACTGTCACACTGTTAAGACCATTTTAGTACCTACCTTTCCTTGCATGACAGGAATAATCTTTTTAGGGACCATTCTTTCCCACTTACGGTGACTGCAGGGCTGTTGGGTGGCTTGTGCCTCGCTTGGCTGGCTTGGTTGGATGACAGGAACCTTGAAGGAGGAGGAGCCAAGGATCTCAGTGTGGACTTTTTAATCCTCTGTCTTTCTGGATGAATCTCTTTAACATCCTAGCTAAGGCTACCATCTTCTAAGGTCAGATCATGATACCAAAATTATATGGGCTCTCCTCTCCTCTCCTCTCCTCTCCTCTCCTCTCCTCTCCTCTCCTCTCCTCTCCTCTCCTCTCCTCTCCTCTCCTCTCCTCTCCTCTCCTCTCCTCTCCTCTCCTCTCCTCTCCTCTCCTCTCCTCTCCTCTCCTCTCCTCTCCTCTCCTCTCCTCTCCTCTCCTCTCCTCTCCTCTCCTCTCCTCTCCTCTCCTCTCCTCTCCTCTCCTCTCCTCTCCTCTCCTCTCCTCTCCTCTCCTCTCCTCTCCTCTCCTCTCCTCTCCTCTCCTCTCCTCCTGCAGATCTGTGGAAAAAAATAGATTTCCTTGACAACCAGTTATTGCAGTTGTCCAGATCAAATTTGGGTGAAACACGGCCTGAAATGGAAGTTCAAATGTCCTTACTCTTAGTTAACGCATGAATATTTATTCTCTCACCTGTGCCTCTTAACTATTTTTATTGCCTATTACTGGAATTTTTTCTCCATTTCTTTCTGAGAAAAGTTAAACAAAATGCCAGAGGGAAGGCTCTATCATCAATTCCAATAAAGCCTTGTGGGATTCCAGAGTGCTCATATTTATTTAACTCACCTACCATATTTCCTTCAAATTTTATTCAGATAAATAACATCTGGTTCATGATACACTTGAAAATAATTTATTCCTCTTTCCTGTCAATTTATTTAATGTATTTTTTGTCACCTGATAAATTAAATAGGAGATTGATGCATGGAATATCTGAATATGTTATATGGCATTAGGGAATTTAAACCAGAAAAGATAGTGGGATTTTCCTTGTATTAGTCACACTGAATATGTTTGTTCCAGAAAACACAGATGGAAAGCTTGTGGATGGTCTATTAATAGCTTGGGAAAATTTTTCAGTAACAAGTTCTTCTTCAGTAATGACTATCCCTATTGCATTGCCAACACCAGCAATTTATTAATTTACCTGACCTATAATGTCAGCTCTGGAAAATAGGATAATAACACTACATTTTGTGTCGTTGAATTGTTCTGTATTTTTGTTCAGGACATTCTTTTCTCTTCTAATTTTATAGTTTTCAGATGTTGTTCACAAGCTTTTCCTATATTGCATCTGAAAGTTTCTTTCTTGCAGTGTGCTGATTTCATTTGGTAGTCTCTGTGTAATTTTTTAAACAAAACAAGTTAAATATGGCCTAGTAATGGAAGTGCAAGGAAGAAAACCAGGAAAATTTGATTTTATTTCTCCTTTTCCTGTAGATGTATTCTTGACCTTTAACTATACTAAATGTACTTTCTCATTTGCCTTCTCTATTGTGTGCTTTGCAGGTCAGCGTGGATATATGCACATAGCTGATTTAATTAAAAAAGAAAAAAAAAAGAAGCTATTCTGTGCATATAGTGTTTCTGTTTTGTATAAGATAAAATGAATGAGGGACATTTTTGGTGAGCATATGCCACTTCTGTAATCCAAAGACTCATATGGGTTTCACTAGAAATGTTCTAGTGAGGTGGTAAGAGTGTCTGTGGCCTGAAGAATAGTTTGTTGCATTTATTGATGGAAAGTTTTGGTGACCAGTATTTTCTTATCATAAAGCGGGGAAGAAACATGAAATTATCTGTGGTTAATTTGTATTTATCTTTGGTTAATGGTAAAGCACAGGTGAAATACCAGAAAACTGATGAAATTCTGAAAACCATGGCTACAGAGAATTCCTTCTTGTTTTGGGTATTCTGAATTTTCTCTTCTATTGCAGAAACAAAGACACCCTTTTAGTTTTAGCAAATAAAGTTTAATTTCTTTTGCAAAGCTGAGTAGTTATCTGTGTAGGAAAATATATCTGGTTTTGGTTACATGTAACTTTTGAAACAAGTCTGAGATAATGTCATGGGAATGAATTGTTCCTAACATTTGTTGCTAAATAGAAAATGATTGTTTTTATTTATAAGAAAGCAAAGATTAAATAAGAATTATATATTAAATAACAGTGGATTTTGAAAATACCAGTTGGAATAATTGATAAAATAATTGATAAAATAATTGATAAAATAATTGATAAAATTTAATCTCTGACAGGTTAGATTTACAGATCTTATTTAATAGTTTAACATTCTGTATCATTATGCTTTTATTTTATGCTGCTTCTTAAGCACACTCTTATAGCAGATTGTATTTCACAGTATTTAAGCAAGTCAAAAATAATAATATATTGTTTTTATTGGTGCATGCAGTTCTATACTAAAAGTGAAGTGGGATGAAGTGGTGAAAAAGACAGTTGTTAACACCAGATGTGGAAAATATGATTAATGGGAATTCCTTCCTGGAAAGTATGATTTCAAAGAAGGATTTCTTTTCTAATGTGTAATTGAGACTAGCTTTAAACAGAAATACAGGAAGTCAGCCCTTTGATGATTTAATACTCTTTAGCTCTTATTTTATGTAGGGAACATACAGCTAAACATGCCCCTATGACCATGATTCCATTCGAGGAGTCCAAGAGATTATTTTGACTTTGTACATTTGCTGCAGTATCATGATCTGAAATGGCAGAAGCTATTGGGTTTTTGAATGAGCAGTTTAACTCTGAAGATTTTACAGAAGATGCAAAGGTGTGGCCCCAAAAGTTGCCTGCTGCTGGCAACCCTAAACAGAAAACCTAAACAGAAACCAATAGATTTCTATGTCACTTTCAGTCACAGACAATAAGGATGCACACAGACTGGGTTTTGAGTTGCAGATTTTTTTCTCTCAGGAGTATTCCATGACAGCACAGTTCTTTTCTCCTGTATGGTTTTTTTCATTGCCCATTAGCCCTTCATTAGACAATAGAAAGTCTAAATAATCCACTGTACCATATTAAAACTATAGCCTGTATATATAGCATAAAAAAATATTGTATTTCCTGTTTATTTCATTAAAGAAATAGAATAATGATGCTACTAATACAGTACCAAGTTCATTATTCCTCTGTTTTAGTACAGAAATGTCTCTGTCTTTTTAATAAATAAATAGGGTTTGATGGGACCAGAAGGTTCACTTGGTCTACCTGGAGCTCCTGGGCCTAAGGTAAGTGTTTGAGTCAATTTGCTTGTGACTTTGATAAATGACTGCTTCACATGCAATTGATGTGTCCAGTGCCAGGATTTTGCAGTTCATTTTTTGGTGTGTTGAATATTGGTGAGCAGCTATATGACTTTCCCTGTGTTGCCTTCTCAATAGTTCAGTCTCAAGAGAGGTTAATGTAACTCAGTGATGGCGCCTGTCATCCCATGAGGTTTGTAACAATTGCAGAAATGGTCATGAGACAGTTTCAGCTTTTCAGTCCTGGAAAATGTTCTGCAATGCTGGAAACCAGATAATTCTCAGTATACATCTCAACTTTCCCATGTTACATTTATTTATATTTTGTGTTAAATAATGTTACGTGCTGTTTCTTCCACCCAAGGAGCCAAACTTATTTCAGATGTAACTTTATTGATTGCACTGCAGCTACAGCAAGAACTAATTTTACCAATGTTCTCAAAAGCTAAAATAAATACTACAAATTCAGACTGGTTAGTTAATCCAAAATGAGTTTAAATTGTAAGTAAGCATTGAATTGTATGTCCTAGAGAATGTTTAACAATCTAGAATCAATTTCCCAAACTTTGCATTTACCTTTAGATCCCGTTCCCCCCATACATTATTTTACATCCAAAAGTGCATGTGCATTTATTTATAATTGTATACTGACAGTAGCATTTTTAAAGTGTTTATGTTTTCTATGGTCAACAAGATTGAATACCTATGATACAACTAAACATTAATTCTTTTTTTTATCTGGGAAAAATGCTTTTATTTTGTATATTTATCTGACTTGGAATATAAACTGTTTCTTAGAGAATCGTTCTTAATAAGCTCATTCTTCCAGAAGTCCATCATGAAGTACTCAATAAATCTTAGATTTAATGCAAATCCTCATGCTGAATATTTGTCTAGTTCCATAGGCTGCCATAAAAGCCAAAACATAAATAAATATTTTGACTTATGATGGAAATGTGAAGTCAGTGCACACAAACTTGGTGTGACTGTGTGAGGCAAATGAGGCAGGTGAGGATGGGATAGGTGTGCAGAAGCTGGCAGATCTGGTTTTGTCATCAGTACCTCTTCTTTCCTAAGAGAAAGGTTAAATCTTCAAGCTACCTGTAATGGAGAAAAGCTTTAGCCTTTCAGTCACTACCTGTGCCTGTTTTAAGAGCCAGTTTCTCGACAGTGTTTATGTTTGCTAGTTTTACCACATGTGACAAAACATAATGATGTGTCAGCCACACTCCTGCATTGTTATATAGGGTGATAAAGGAGAACCAGGAATACAGGGGAAACCAGGATCATCAGGAGCCAAGGTAAATATGATTCTGGAAGTGTTCTAGTTAAAGAAGGGATTCATTTACTTTTTCATGATTTACTAATTTTCCATTATTTCCCCTGGTTAATTATAAGACAGTTAGTTTCACAGTAAAACAGTAGTTATCACATTGCACCAGAATCCATTTGATGGCGTATTCTTACTAATTTTATACTAGATTTTAGGCTGTGAAAATCAGATGTTCATTAAGTTCAAACCTGCAAACATTATCATTACTTGAGGTAGTATTTTTTATGTAATTCTGAAACACTGACTGTTTTAAAAGACAATAAAAATAGATTAATAGATACTGGATGTGCTCTTTATATTCACCATCCCATCAAAAATCCTTCAGCTATTTCAATCATCTTCAGTTATAAAATTTCAAAATATCATATTCAAAGTGTATCATGTGGCCTTGAGAATCATTCAGCGTGTGTTTTTACACACAGCACGTCACTGACACACAGCTGTTGTATTACTCAGGGAGATCTAGGAGTACCAGGGGCTCCAGGTGAACCAGGCTACCCAGGCATTCCTGGTACCCAGGGATTAAAGGTAAGTATTTTTTCCAGTTTTACATAAATTGCATCATTTTTTGTAAGTGCTTTTCTTATAAGTGATCATTATTTAACAAAATCCTTTCTCTGAAAACATCATTATTAGATAACAGTTGGACACATTTAAAGCAATAATGTTTCCATCCTGAAAATTTTCTTCTGAAGGATAAAGCCCTTGATGTGAAGGCATTTGTGGTTAGTTGACCTTGGATGAATGCTAGGTGCTCACCAAGCTGCTCTATCACTCCCCTCTTAAGCAGGACTGGGAAAAATCAAGAAAATAATATGGGAGAAAGCTCATGGGTCAAGATAAAGGCAGTTTAATGAAGCAAAAGGAAAGGCCATGTGTGGAAGCAAAGGAAAACAAAGTATTTATTCTCTGCTTCCTGTCACCATGTGTTGTCCCTCCAATTGCTGGGAAGCAGGACTCAGTACACGTAGAGGTTTGGAAGACAAATGTCAAAATAATGAAACTTCCTCTCCTTCCCCTTGCCTTTAGCTTTTATTGCAGAGCAGACATCTTATGGTATGGAATATCCCTTTCCATTTAGATCATCTGTCCTGGCTGTGTCATAGAGCCATAGAATGGTTGTGTGGAAGGACCTTAAAGATCATCTAGTTCCAACCCCCATGTTGTGGACAGGGACACTTCATTCCACTAGATGAGGTGCCTCAAAGCCCCATCCAACCTCCCTGACTTAAGAAGGAGGAGATGTCCACACCTTCTCTGAGCAACATCTCAGTGCCTCACCACACTCTAAATAAGGATTTTCTTCCTAATGAACCTAGTTTCAGTTTGAAACCATTTCCTCTTGTCCTGTCTTTACAGACCCTTGTGAAAAGTACCTCTCCAGCTCTCTTCTAAGCCCCTTTTAGCTACTGGGAGGCTGCTCTAAGGTCTCCCCAGAGCCTTCTCTGGGATGAACAACCCCAGCCATCTGAGTCTGTCTTCTTGAGAGAGATGCTCCAGCTGCCTAATCATCTTCATGGCCCTCTGCTGGACTTTATCCAGCAGATCTTTGTCCTTCTTATGTTGGTGGCCCTGGAGCTGGACACAGGTGGAGTCTCAGGAGAGTGGAGGGGGGAAAATCACATCCCTTGCCCTGCTGGCTACACTGCTTTTGATGCAGCCCAGGATGCAGTTGGCTTTCTGGGCTGGAAGTGCACGTTGTCAGGTCAGGTTTCTCATCTATCAACATGCACAAGTCTTCTGCAGGGCTGCTGCCAATCCCTTCTCCACCTAGCCTGAATTTGTGTCTCCACCTGAGATCTTGCCTGGCCCTAGCTTAGAGGAAAAGGGGAGATTTGGAGAGAAAGCCTTGATGTTGCAGGGCAACAGTCTGCTCAGCAATACCCAAAGCACTGGTGTGTTATCAACACCTTTCTAGCCACCACTGCAAAGCACAGCACTCTGAGAGCTGCTGTTGAGAAAATAAACTCCTTCTCAGCCAGACCCCATACGGCATTAGAGGAATAGAATTAAATCAGGAATTTCATAAGAAGAGAAAGGTTGAAGGGTAAAGAGACAGTAAGATAGAAAGGTGATGCTACAATTAAAGCTTTGTGAAAACCCCATGCAGAAGCATTACAACAGAGTTCAACTTCTGCTCCAGAAGGCACACATTTCTTGTGTCTCATATGCATCTTACATATACTAGAGTACTTCACATGTCAGTAGACACATATATGGACATGCCTTGCATTCACTAGAGCATGGAGCCAGTGTCATAATAATAGTTTAATTAGTTTCATTATCACTATATATTCAATATCTATGTAAGGCACATATACTAAGACAATAGTATTTAAGAAAGATGATTTTGTTAAAATTTATGAAACTTCTCTCCAATGTCATTTAGATAGTTTTCAGACAAGTTGATAAAACTACATACCTGACTTCTAAGCACTGTTTACATCATCTGATTGCCAATTTTCTCAGTATTATTTACTTCAAACACTGTGAGGCTAAACAAGTGGGTGGAAATGAAGCTTAGTCCTTAAATATTTTTATTTAATTTAAATATAGAGGGTTTTGTGATGAAAAAAATATTTATTGTTTTGCATAACTTCTGCATACAGTGGTGCATTCAGTTAAAATTTAACTCTTGAGAAACATTGCCTCCCTTCTCCTCCACTCCCATGCACTGAGAAGATAAAATCCTGCTGGATTTGCCACCTCATTATATTGTATTTTAAAATTTTTTACTCGGTATTTGAGTATCCACTTTCTTTTTGATAGTTGTTTAAATGACAAAGTTCTTTCTTAGTATAGCTTTCTGGACTTTTTTTGTGTATATGGGGATAAAGATGATTTGTTTCAGTACAGAAAATCTAGATGTTTCTCTTGTAATTATTGTGTTAAATTAAAGCACAGACTACGTGTTTTAGAGGTGACTCATGTTTAAATGGAGACCTTTCTTCTAATATTTTACAGGGGGAGAAAGGAAACCAAGGTGACACTGGTATCCAGGTATACCAACTTTGTTTTTCATGAAATCATCTGGCCTTGCTGTTTGTACAAGTATTAGATATTAATTCAGAAAGGGGTTTTTTTAAGATTGAACTCCACGGAAGGTTAACTTGAATAGCAGCAGTAACTCTCCTTCAAGGAAATCTGCCCAGTATGGCCAGCATGAGTTTTCAGCTGCATTTCTGGGGGCTGAGCAGGCTGTTGGCATTTAGTACAGAGCTGTGTGCTCCTAGCAATGGTGCAGGCACAGGGACAGAGGCCTGGGACATCACCCAGGACTGTTGCAGGATGCACTCTGTGCCTGCCTGCAGGGCACTGCAGGATCACAGAAACAAAGTAACTCCACCTGGCCTCTGCATACCTACTTTACTATTAGCATGTGGGATTTTCCTCCTTGTTATCTAAAATCATGGAAATACCTACAAGAAAAAGAAGATTATCCTATCATTGCTTGGATCCTGGATTGGTTCCTCAGTATTCAGGGTAGAAATTTTATTTTGCACAGTTTCTGCTCTGATCTCTTTGAAGAGTAACTTTTCAGATTGATTTGTCCTGGTTTAGAGTGAAGTTTTAGCATTTAGCTCCTTGTGTTGTTTTTTTGATTGTTTAATTACATGTACCAGATAAATCTATAAATCTATGTTTTATAAAATGTGCTTCTTTTCTGAAGGGACTGAAAGGAGAAAAAGGAAGACAAGGAAATCCAGGCTTGCAGGTACTGTTAAAATAGTGATTCTACTTCAAGGGAGCCATAGTGATCCTAGTTTGAGGCCATGATACATGATACATATTTGTTTCTTAATGCTTCTTCCATCAACACCTCTAGGTCTTTGCATCAGGTGAAATATATTTATGTACAACATGATAACATGTTTATATAAATTACCTCTTGAACACTCTTAGTGTTTTTAAAATAAAAATATAACACAGAGAAGATGGAGCAACACTTCTCTCAGCTTTGCAGGCTTGAAGGATGAGGGGAAATGCACGAGTTGGAACATGGAAACTTGATATGCAGGAAAAACATTTTGCTTTGAGGGTGGTCAGACACTGGAGCAGGCTGCTCATAGATATTGTGGCAAAACCTGTCTGAGCAGCATGTTGAGTTGATCAAGCTGCATCTGTTCTGCAAAGGAAGTTGAATCCAAGGAGGTCACTTCCAACCTACATATTTCTGTGTTCTGTGATATTATATCTTGAGAAACAAACCATAAGTGCATTTCTTTTATTGTAGTGAAGCCTTAATTATAAAATATTTTTATAAAGCAGTTATAAGTAATATAAAATACAGATAACAGCAAAAAGTGGCTTTTGTGTAAAGGTTATAAGAGTGATACTTGAGATATTATGATTTTGCATGTTCCATGCTACACTTTCATATTGTTCATTGCCTCCTAGACTATACTGGGAGTCATTATTGACATCTTCTGTGCTCATAAATTACAGATGTTTCCTGTTTCAGCTGTAAATAAGTGAGATCCAGTTGTTTCTCTTTAACTCTAGACCAGTGTATTCTGATTGTGTCATAGTTGGCAATCTTGTTATTCTGCAGAAAATAGCTGTTAGTGTTCAGAAATACTTGTTAACTGCATAATCTGTGTCGTGTCTAAACAGAGAAGTATTTTTTAGAGGTACATATCTAAAACTAGACTTGGAAAGAAGCCAGAGTTGCTTTTTCAGAATTACAACATTGATACAGCTGCCTAGCTGTCTAGCCAGATGGACTCGATTCCTGGGGATTCTGGGCAAGATTTCTAGACTGCATGTTAGCTAACACTCTCAGAGATACGTAGGTTGAAAATTGTTCATTATTAAACCTGAGCAGATTTTTAAAAATAGGAATAGTTTAAACTAAAAGATGAGTCATTGACTTCACCAAATGTAATGTCCTAGACAAACATCTTACAGTTTACCCTTTCTGATTATTTCTTTTGCAAATAATGGACAATTTTTTCATATCTTTATTATTTTAGTCATAAGGGAAAACAAAGTGATAGTGAAAGAAAGCATTTTTTTCACATAGAATGATGCAACTGAATTGCTGTTGCTTGCTTTCTTTTTTTTGGAGAAAATTGAAAAAATAATACAGACTGAGTCTAAAATTGTTTCCCATGCTTATCTGGTTTGGTCAGCAACCAAAAAAATCAGTCATTTAGTAGGCAACATAAGGTCATTCCAAATATTCTCAAGACACAATACAGATTTCCTTGTCCAAGAATGAATCAGAAAAGTGAACTGCCATCTTGCCATGGGATGTAATGGAACCACTTGGCAGAAATGACACCAAAAAATAATTTGCTATTATGCAAAGTCTGCCTTACCACAGAGTCTGTATTTCAAAGACACTGAAATTAATTTCTGCCGAGTAAGAGAGCATTAAACAGTTTGAATCAGGAGTTTGCTTCTGCTAGGACACGTTATTTCTTTTGTAAAGTGAATAAAGTTTTGTCTCTTAAGTTTACATTATATGTTTATCATATGTGTGATATATTCCCAACTTACCCTCTTGGTACATGTTATTAAAGGTGATACTGAAATTCATTCACCTGGTGTGTATTTTTCATCATTATATGCAGTTTCATTTTTTGTACTGTAGCAGTCAGAGAATCTTTAAAAATTAACATTTGTGATTGATTGCTGAAAACAAAGGACAAAAAATATTAATTTTTGATTTCATGAAATTTGATTCAGTCTGCATTTTAAATTTCTTTTTCATCTTATTTTTTAAGGGAGTACAAGGATTGAGTGGAGAACGAGGAGAGGTATGTATTTTTGCAATGATGGATATAGTATTATAAAATTACTCCATTTTTTTCTGCCAAATTATGTGATCTGTAAAAATGTGTATATAGGCTTGCTCTGTACTCAAATGTATATAAGCAACAGAGGAGAAATCGAAAAATATCAGAGAAAGAAGTATTAGTTATAAAGAGATAGAATGAGATATACATTTAATTTAAAATTATTAAAGCCAAGCATTTACTTTAAGAGAATTAAAAAGCCAAGAAACCAACCAACAAAAAAAGAGAGAAAGGATTGATTGAACAGAGGAAATAACTAAGGAAAATAACTAAAGAAAAGGAATAATTGTGTTGCATATTGTTTAAAAATTAGTATTTTAAATATTAATTTTGTTGGTTATTATTTATTCATTTTAATATTTTATAAAATCAGAGTATATGTTGTCCCATTAATCTAATTCTCCTTCAAATTTACTTGTTCAGCATTTTTCCCCAAAGCATTTTGCCATATCAATAGCTGAATACATTAATTGGAATTTCCATTCTGATAATGAAATTATTTTATCTATTTTAGCACATACATTTTTTCATATGCTTATGTGAGTATTCTAGGAAATATTTCAATTGTGGTTTGGCTTACAGGTGTTTTGCTAAATTATTTCCAAATCTGGTAAAAGATTCCTTGTATGCTATTGAATTAGTCTCCTTAAGTATTGTAAATCATGGCAATAAAATATTTCTACTGGAAATTAATTTAAATAATTTCTTACTATGCATTAAGCTATAATGACATCATTGTGTTTACTTATCCAACCTATAAAATTAGTATATTTTCTGTTTTTATAAAATATGTTTTTTGTTAAACACTGATTTCTATGAAGTTTCTTCAGCCTGTAAGTCTCAGCACTTACTGAGCTGTTTTCCTTTCTTTGCTTTTCTTTGCCAATAGCAAGGGTCAGCAAACAAGGCCTCACATGGATATGGTTGAGTATTAAAAGACCAAGATATACTGTGGAAAATTTTCCCCCTACAGTTTCAGTTGTTTCTTGACAAGTTCTTCAGGCAGTTCTGCTGATGCTTCCAACACTTTCTCCTGGTGTTTTTATGTTGGCTTCTTGTCTCTAATGTTGTTCTACAGTAGATGCTATTTCCCCAGTATTTTCTGGTTCTTAATGCCTTCTGTCTCCTTTAACATTTAGTTCAGATAGCTCAGCTTGCAAGTCTTTCATGTAAATATAGTCCATAAGGGTAAAAGGAATTAAAGTTTAAAAAAAAACCAAAAAACCAAAACCCCTCCTAACTATAAACCCAACATGATTTCAGATCTCAGCATGTGTAGTTTCTAGTATAGCCACAGGTAGCTACATAAGCACCATGTGTTTATCTCTGAGCCTTGTTGACTGTTTAGATGAAAAAAACCCTTTGCAATTATGTACTAGAAATGAGCAAGTACAAATCTACATGAGGTAACTTCAGAGGATCCCTTCTCTTTGACTGCATTCAAGATGACAATATCAAGAAAATAAATTACGACTTTGGAAGAAGTTGTATCTGAATTAATGTATGACTTTGTGAAGGCATGGGCTGCTGTTCAGGTCATGCTCCCCTGAACTGGCCACCCCTCCTGCAGTACTCTTAGGCACCTGACTGACATCTGTCACATTTTGTCTCATTTCTCTGTTTCATCAAAAGCATGAACTACCTGTCTGATTTCACTGCCTAGCTCATAAATCTGATTAATGTGACACTGAATCTAAAGCTTGTTACCCTGTAGTGATACATGAAGAGAATTCTGGGCATTGTCACTAATGTAGGCCAGACCAGGAAGCTTTGAATTTTTCTGATGTGAAGAATTTTCTGAAGGAAATATTAGGAGATATTACAGAGTAATATAAATACCATTAAATAAAACTCAGTGTGAGTCTGTTGAGACCATATGCATGCATATTTCTTAAATGTGTATTATTTGCTTCATTAAGTTTGTCCTACATAATAGTCCTGTTCTCACAATCCCATCTAAAATAGTTGGAAGTGGAGAAAGAAAATTTTTCAGCAACTGATAATGTTGTGCAGAAGTTGTGCAAACAAAGGAGGAAAAAACTCATAAGGGAGCAAACATAGGATACTGACTTTAATCTTGGGCACATACTAAAGTTTTGTTGGCTCCAGAGCAGGGAAAGAGTTCCACATGAACTATTGCAGTGGGTAATTCCATACATAGAACCATTGCTTGGAGAAGATAGATCAAAATATTTTCCAGCATTTTTTTACCTTTTCCAGTGAAGCAAACAGACTACAGTTACCATCAGTCAGATGGGAAAAAAAAGCAAAAAAATTCCCTAACTGAAATAAAATTATTTTTTCCTTTGTCTTATACACTGCAGAGATAAAGTAAAAGGCTGGATTATTATAGTAAGTTTCCAGGAACTTCAGTGGTGCCAGAATTTCTCATCCAATTTTTCTAGCCTTCTAAGGATTTTAACATACTATTAAAATTTTTCTGGTTCTGAAGAAAGAGTGAATAAAACCCTTCCTTCTATGTGTTAATAATGAACAATAAAATGGGTCTTGAAAGTTAAGAAAGTTAATTTATTTCTAGTTCTCTTTGGTAATTTTATCTGAAACAGCTACTAAGGAATCTGAAAACTTCAATGCATTTTAGCAAAATAGATGTCATCAATATAAAGTACTGACGTACATTAATTTTATGAATTAATCCTTCTATAAGGATTTCTCAGAATATGTTTGTTTGGTGCTACCTACCTTCCAAATGATCTGTGAACATATAATTGGCTTTCCATTGATTTTTTCATTCCAGAAGGGTGAGAAAGGAGATCCAGGCATTCAAGGCATCAGTGGACAAAAAGGAGAATCTGGAGTCCAGGGTTTGATTGGACCTCCTGGTCTTAGAGGTCAGCCAGGAGACAGAGGACCCCCAGGACCACCTGGATCAGATGGAAAACCTGTATGTATAGGACTTCAAACTTTTCGTTTTGGGTGCCTTAAAAACAAGAAAGAATTGCATGCTCTCTTCTCTGTTCAATTCAGGCACGAGAATTTTCAGAAGAGTTTATTCGCCAAGTGTGTTCAGATGTACTGAGAAGTAAGTTAGAAAGCTTCTTTACTGTTTGTTCCTTGTTTGAAGTGCTAAAGGATTTTCCTGATAATTATAGAAACACTTTTTTGAAAGCAAGTTCCATATTGCCGATTTATTCTTTGTTTTCCTACATGTTTGGAACTATATTTTCACATCACAGGCTCCATACTTTACCATCTTGCTCCTAGAGGCAATATATTCTCTTAAGAGAGGGAACTGGTTTTGTATTAGTGATTGGGGGCAATACTTCTGTTGTTACAACACTTTAAGTAAGTTTTTGTTTGAATTCTCCTAGCCCAGTTGCCTGCCATTCTCCAGAGTGGAAGACTACAAAACTGTAACCATTGTCAGTCCCAAAGTGCTCCCCCAGGACTTCCAGGACCACCAGGTCCAAGAGGCCCTGAAGGCCCAAGAGGGTTTCCTGGTTTACCAGGGAATGATGGCATTCCAGGGCTGATGGGCATGCCAGGTCGCCCTGGGGCTCGTGGGACGAGAGGTACAGTGTGCATGTGTCACAGTGCTGAAGGCCTTTTTGCCTTGGACTTCTGCTTCAGGTTTTGAATGGGATTAATGCAGGGGGGAGTAAGAGAATAGCTGGGCTTGTTTGGCTGAATGGAGTTGTGAACATGGAGCAGTGTGGATGTTCCACCACCTTCAGGGAACACGTGACAGGAGAGAGAATACAGGAACACAGCCAGATAGTTATTGTTCAGCTCTACCACAGTCAAACTGTTCTGATCTTTTTAGAGCGTTCTTAGTCTCATGTAAATTTTCCTACCTGCATTCAGTTTATTTTTCACATCAAATTTCCCTAGACATAGATTTCAAAGTACTTCCATGTTTTCTGGTTTCTTGTCTTCCAAACTTGTTTGTTTCTGATATTTTAAGGAACAGTATTTATTCACTGGCTACTTACTATCTGTGCTGATTTTTTGCATCTAACAACTTTTTTACACTCCCTTTGATTTCCCAACATTTTGTCCTTTTGTTCTCTTTATTTCAAAAGGATTTTTGCTCCTTTCTTTATTATTTTTGTAAACATTCTGGATTCTTTTTAGGCAGGCTAAGGTTTATGCTTTCAGGCTACTCAGCTGTCCAAGCATTCCAGTTGATGTCTGTGATGTATTTGCAGACTTAATGTTAAGTACACATATAAAGTCTGGAACTAGAGCAAGAGACTGGGTAGAGTCCATAATTTGGTAACTGGTAGCATCAAAATAATCAGGAAAGCTGTGTAACAGCTAGCTAGTAATGTGCCAATGATAAGCAGAAAAATTGTTGATAAATATTTACTTTCTTTGTGACTTACTACCTGTGACCTAGCACACCAAATCCATTTAGTATGTAATGATGATTTGCCTGTAGTACTTCTACAGTTTAATCTCCAACAGGAGAATATGCAGTTTTCCTCTGGAGCTGACACTAGCAGTTCTGGTTATTCCATAGAAGCTGGAAAAACAGATAATGTATCTATGAAGAAACTGAATTTACTGGGTTGTACTGGTATAAGAGAGCTGATATTTTTGACCCTCAGAGTATTTCTTTGGTGGAGATTTAATTCTGCTGTATGTTTTGTGGAACATTTTCTATATATTCTGTATTCCACAGGAATTATGATGAAAAACTTATGCCTCCTTTATACAACATATTAAAAGCTTTGCTGATAGGAAGGCAGTGACAGCTAATTTCTTAGATACTGTCATCTATTCCCTCAGCTGATAGTGGCTGTCTGCTTAACTGTTGCAACATCAACTCTAAATTCAGTAGAAATTAGCATAATTTAGAACCTGGTCACACTGTGCAGGTTACAAGAAAAGGCTTGGCTTGCATCCCATTATTTGCTTTTGTTACATACTTAATTTAATAAATATTATGAGATACTGATTTCTGACTTCATTGGATGAAAATGATGTGCAAAGATATGCATGTGCTTGCTAATTCACAGGACTGCCAGGGAAGAATGGTGCTAAAGGCAATCAAGGAGTTGGTGTTCCTGGGATCCAAGGCCCCCCAGGACCTCCAGGTGAGGGATGGTTCAGGTGTGCAGGTTCAGTGCATGCTAATAATTTTTTAGTGTGGTTTAGGAAAAATGTTGATGTAATTTGGAAAAACTTACATCGTTTGTACGCATCTTACCTACCAAACATTTAAGGGTAATGCCTGTCTCTTGCATACTTTATAAATTGCCATATAATACATTACTTATTATAAGACAGGTCCTGTAGAGATTGGTATCTAAGACTGCTTCTTGATAGAGGGATCCTGAAGTCAACTGTATCTGAAAACTGAGCCCTGATATGATCATGCGACTTGTCAGCATTGCTTAATGAGAGAAAATATTCTTCGTAATATTAGTGTATGCATACAAAATGTAAAGCTGAGCATTTGGAAGATATATTAGGGCCCATCCAAAGCCAGAGAAACAAATAGAAATAGGGGGACTGATTCTTGCCATGGTGATTCCAGATTATATGATAAAGTAGAATAGTCTACTAAAGAAGGTTTTAATATTTTCCTTTAAAAGATATCTTTATTTAACGTTAGAAAAATCTTTATAAGATATCATGCTGTTTATATAGACATATAAACAGTTTGTAACAAGAAGTGTCTTTTGCAGGAAATTAAGTTTTATTTATCCACATACTTCACTGAAGAGTGGGGGCGTTGTAGCTCCATACTTGCTCATTTTCATTTTAATAGTAATTGCATTTATTTACTTATTGCATGTGTGTTATTAAGGTCCTGAAGGTCCACCAGGCATGAGTCAGGAAGGACGTCCTGGAGAGCGTGGGCAGCCTGGTAAAGACGGAGATCGTGGCACTCCAGGAATGCCAGGACCAGTTGGACCCCCTGGAATTTGTGACCCATCGCTGTGTTTTAGTGTAATTGTGGGGAGAGACCCGTTTAGAAAAGGACCAAATTATTAATTTGTGGTATGATCATTTAGAGGAATAGTTACGGTGCTTGTCTTTCATGGTCTTTCAAATCTCAGGAAGGTGACCAGCAATAATCCCATAAGAAGGAACAAAAGTACCTCTGACATTAAAAGCATTATAAATAATGATCTCAAAGGTTATACATTCCTTTAAACAAGAAACTCCAAAACTCCAGCCACTTTTTTTTTATACCTTGCACTGGTTGAATCTCAAGTGTTTTAAAATTTTAATAGAAATAAAACTAACTATAGTATTTGATATTTAGTATTTAATGTCCTATCATTATCCTTTTACTTCTTTTTACCATAGAAGGTTCTTTGCAAAATTGCTGGAAACACCACTGGGAGCATGATTAGGTCTTAAATGGCATTGGTCAGGTATAAATAACTGTGAAATTTTTCACATGCAGCCAACATTCAGAGTATTTGATTTTTAATATTTTATGGCTGTCTTTGACTTCATATGTGTGCAAATTTCATTGCCTTATGTACATTTCATATGTCATTGCTCCAGATGTGAGTGAAAGCGTGTTATCAGATTTTTATGAATTAAGACAGATCCTGGGACTCACCAGAGAAGAAATGTCACCTATTTTCCCATGCAGCTCTGCTTAAAACTGAGGTGAAATGCAAGGGTAGAACTGCAGGTTCAAGGACCAAGGTTTTATTGAAGATGGTACTGTCAACTACTAAATGTCAAAAATTCCATGTGGGTGATTCAAGTCATATGACAGTAACATTAAAAAATAAAAAAGAGCAATAAACTGACATAGCTGGCTTTAGCTATGATTTGACAGAATTAAAGATGTAAAAATGTTGGCACAACCCCAATGTAACAGTTCTGTGTAATGAAGTATCAAGTTATATACCCTTTGCTGTTTCTGCTCAAGGACTGCGTTGCCAAATTGAAGAAGCAGGTTTACAAGGAGAAAGGTCTAACTGGTGGCTGACCAGCTGCAATGTTTGTTATGCTGTTTCCTTTTTCATTTTAAGCCAGCTGTGTGTAATTTTCATTGTATGCTTTGCTAATGAAGTGTATTGCTTGCTTTTTCATAAAGAGCAAAGGCACAGTTCCCATGAGAATTTAAAATCCATTTCTTAAATTAAGGCAGAGTCCTGTATTAAGTTAACCAATGCTTCATAAGTCACTTTTTCTAATGTGTTGTTTTTCTGTTGTCCTACTATCAGAGACTGTTAATATGCTTGACATTCAAGGTAAAATAAAAGACACACTTTCCAGTAAGATGTATGGCTGAGTGAATTATGAGTCTGAGAGGAGGCAAAACCAAAACCAACCCAAGCAAGAGCAAGTCAGAAGGACCCCTGACTGCAGTGAATACAAACAGAAGACCAGCATTCCCTACTTGGAGAAAAATCCCGTTGATTTTCAGCCAGTCTGATTGGTAGCTTTGTTTATGGTTTCATTTGATCAAATTAACATATATATCAAGCTTAAGTTTTAAAAGTAGTGGTGATTTTGTCACCCCATTAGTCCTACTGGAGGGTTGTTTCTGAATGACTGACTGAGGATCTATGAGTTATTTCCAGTTTGCATCTATTAATTGGCCCTTTCTTGTAGTTTTTTACATGTCTGGCCAATTTCTATTTGAGTTCAGCTTTTGGTTTTCTGTCTGTATTTCTGTGCACTGTAGCAGTGCCCTTGTCGTTCTTGACCGGTGTTTTCTTTTCCAACTCTGGAACACTTCTCTTTTGAGCAGACTCAGGAGCTCACAGGTAAGCCAAGGTGGTCTCTTGCTCTGCCTACTTCTTTATCATTAAAGGAGATGAACTGTTTCTGTGCTTCCAGGAAGAGAATTTTAGAAAAACTCCTGGCATGTGCTAGCTCCTTTATCCTTCCTTGAAGCTTCCCATGGAATACTTCCCAATTTAGCTCAGAGAGCTGAAATTTTGTCTTCTAAAATTTAAAACATTTGTTCTAGTACTAACCCTCAGTGTGCTCCAGTTCCTTCTGTTTGTTCTTTGTTCTCCAGGCTTGTCAAGCAACTAAGGAACCTTTGTCTTAATTTTTTTTTTTTTTGTGTGTCCACCAAGATAGTTATTTATCTTCTGCTCCTTCTGGTATCTGAAGCAGCTCAGAGTGGCCTAGTGTGGGTATTTCTGTACAACGCTGCTCAAAGAGTACAATCTAGGCTAGTTACAGCTATAAAATATAATCTCATGTTGGACTCATTTCGTCTGATAACAAGGTAAGAAAGACTGACCTAGTAAACTAAATAATCAAGAGGCTTCACTGAATGTAAAACCAAATTCAAAGCCTTGATCTGCAAAAGGAAGAGATTTGACACTGAATCTATTGCATTGCTTACACTGCTGAGCTGTTTGGATGCTTTGAGCTTTAGTGCTCCTGTATATGTGGTATTTTGCTCTGATTTTGACTCTGTGAAACTCATATTTCTGCAAAAATTATTTTGTTTTGACAAGCTGGACTTTTCCAGAGGACATGCTAGCCATCTAGTCTGTGCAGGTGCCTTTTAGAAAGTTAGTAGTAATAATGTATCTTAAATAAATGGAGACACGTTGAAAATGTAGTTTTACATTATTACATGTCTAGGTGCTCTATAGGAAGTGTCTTGCATTCCTGTGAAATGCATATGTTATAGCCTAGGAAACTGTGATTTCAGTTATTGCTCCTTAAAAGATTTTATCAAGCCAGAATTTAGCAGACTTCACAATCATTTAATTTCCTGACTTCATTTGATGTAGTGGGATTATACAGCAGTGTAGATGTGTCCAAGATTGTATTTTGATTGGATCTTTTAATTGAGAATATGAATCCATTTCTAGATCTTTATCTGATTTACAGTAAGAGGTTAAACAAATGGTGAAAAGTTGAGTATTATCAGATTAATGACCCACAGGAGAGAGACTTTTATTTACTATTGATGCAAGCTATATGAGGTTCTTGCAGATGTTTATCTTCAATCAGAAGCTGTGAATTAAAAAGATCACAGTGCAACATATCACCATCCAACTACCCAATATTCTCTGGGAATAGTTACTAGAAACTCTCTTAACTGACATTTTACTTACTCTCCTGATGATAGTCTTTAAAACTGGATCTTGGGCCAATTTTTAAGCAGAGGGCAAGATAAAAAAATAATTTCTGGATTTTTTTAGTAGCATTTTGCTGTCTAACCTTGAGTTAAGAAATACTCTCTCTGCTTGGTCTAGTGCATGTTTGTTTCAGTAGAGGAAATATGATTCATTACACTAAATTTTTAATATGGCTTCAGCTCATAATATCTCTGTAGTGCATAAAATAGATTTAATATTTATCACTTTACTATGCTCATTGATTGCTATTTTCTCTCAGATACTTAGGCATGTACTTGGACAGAAAGATGCAGAATGGAAAAGTATTACTATGGGAACTGGATTTTCTTAATGAAAGCTTAGTGCTGTATGGATGGAGCTCAGCAATTTTCACCTCTGAGAATCATGATTGTAGAAAAGTTTGGAGTAAATACATAAGGAGTGATGTGACTATATATAAATATATATGATTTAGTTAAAGACCAGATGTCACAGATGGTTTCCATATGTGCAGATGTATTTGGTAAATATATACATGTATATATTGTGTGTGTATATATTGTGTGTAGTGTGTGTATGCATCATTCTCAGTTCTTCATTTGTTTACCTGAAAGGTACCATAGTCCTACAAATAAAAATAAAAAAGTAAAAACATAAAATCATAAAGTGGCTTGGGTTGGAAGGGACCTTAAAGATGACCTAGTTCCAACCTCCAGCCATGGGCAGGGACATCTCTGTCCACTAGACCGTCCAACCTATCCATGCACAGTGTCAGGAATGGAGCATCTGCTACTTCTCTGGGCAACCTGTTCAGTACTTCACCACCCTGACAGTATTCTTCCCAACAATCCCAATTATCTCAATCTTTCTTCGTAAGAGTGGTGCTCCAGCCCTCTGATCACCTTGGTGTCCATCCTCTGGGCTCACTCCAACAGGTCCTTGTCCTTCCTGTGCTGGGCCCCTGCAGGTGGGGCAGAATCCCCTCCCTCACCCTGCTGACCATGCTGATTTTGGTGCAGCCCAGCATAGGGTTGGCTTCCTGTGCTGCAGGTCGACATTGCCAGGCCAGCCTCTCATCCATCAGCATCCCCAGCTCCATCCCATCAGGATCTGCTCATCCCCCAGTCTGGATTGGTACTGAGGATTACCCTGACCCAGGTGCAGCACCCTGCACTTGGTCTCAGCAAACCTCATGAGACTGCCATGGCCCCACTTCTCAAGCTTGTCTTTGGCCCTGAGGATGGCATCCTGTCTTTGTGGAATGTGCAGTCTAGTCTGGAAATCTAGTCTTGTAAGAACTGAACTATCACAGTCCTTCTACTGCTTCAGAGCTAAGGTGTCATTGTCAGCTTCAGGAGTAGATAGCTTATGTCAAGGTTGGTGACCTTTCAGAGGAAGATCTGAGAATTGCTAGCTATGCATCTCTCAGAACTACAGAACCCCAGTTTTGTGAAAACTCAAGGTGCCTTAAAATGAAATTTCAGCACATCTGTCCTGGCAATGAACACTGTCAGGATCTGTCACTATGGCTCATGAGTGCAAGCACTAGATGTTTTTCCAGAAGTCATATTTGGCCACTCAGCTAGCTCTCCTAAGGGTGAATTGGCAGGTTAAAGCTCCTTGGGTGTCTGCCCTAGGCTTAAAGAAATAGAGTGCTCTGTATTGATTTTCTGACAGTTTTCCCCAACTCTTTGCTTGTAAAAATATGTAGTATTTGTCCACTTAAGGAAAAGGTAAGTTAGAATTCATCAGAAGATTTAGCTGTTTGACTGTCACAATGTCCAAAATACGTCCATAATACTTCTGAAATATCTTTCTCATGTTGGAAGCTTGTAACTCCAAAGAGTTTTAATATAGTTTTTTGAAACATGAAAGAAAAAAAAAAATCATTGTATCTCTGGGACATACTGAAAGTACATATTTAATATAATGCAGAATAGCAATAATGCAGAGAAACTGTGTTTCAAATAAATAATATTGAACTGTTGAAAAATATGCTGCTACCTAAGAAATGGAGAAAAAAAAAGCTGTCTTTTAACATGGACATGGTTCTTCAAGGTATTCTACTGCCCCTAGAGAATTCACAAATGAGTGAATGCCCATTGCCTACAGAAACAGGCTGTGAACTGAACTGGCTGCACTACTTGCAGATAAAGTGTCTTAAAAGTCAGACCACAGTGTGGTGCTCCCAGCCTGGTGGAAAAGTGGAGCAGCACGAGTTAAAGAAAGCACTCCTGGGTAATCTTTACGTTGGTGTTTTGACTGGGAGCTTGGGTGTCTCAAGCCAGGAGGGCTGAAACTGCTCCCTGATTCCTGGATGTTTCCCTGGAGCCTGGTGTGGCCTCCTGCAGGAGGGCTGCTGTGCTTTGAAGGAGGTTGTCCATGGCAGACCTGGCTGCAGGGAGAACCTGGAGCAAGGGTCATGGCAGGATTTCTGCAGGGAACAACCCAGAACAGGCATTCTGAATGAGAAATAAGCCATGTGCCAGGTTTCTCCAGTTTGCTGGTGTCAGAGGACTCCTGGCACATCCTCTGCTGCATCCTGGAGCCCACTGAGTCCTTGGGCTGAAACTGCTGCCTTCGTACCCCCTCTCACACAAACAGAATTTGAACTGAGAGCCCCTGCAGTGGAGAGGGGAATTTCTGCTCCTCTCCTGGGGTAGAGTGGGAAGCTCTGAGAGCATGGTACCCCCAGGGGCACATGAGATAGTTGGAGGTAGCTGGGGCAGGAACAGACCCTGCCACAGTGCCAGAAAAGTTGTTCTGTGCCAAAACTTTCTTGGTTTCACATGGATGGTGGAGGTAAGACTTGAATTCGGGCAGCAGACCAGCTGCACATCTGTTTTTGAGAAGCAGCTTCACTGCTGTCTAAATACTTGGGGAACTTCAAAGGAGAAGGTGTGGAGCACTGAGGTTGGGCTGCTCAGCAGTGACACACTAAAGGGGATTTTAGGATCGCAGCTTTTGACTGAAACATTCAATTAGTTGTTTTTTTGGGTTGGGCCAGTTCCAGTCCTGGTTCTGGGCCCAAATGAGCACCCAAAATTGCTACACATATAAAAGACAGAAGGCTCCATACTGAGGTTTATAATTGCCCTGCTGTAAAATTCCTCATACAGTTCCATCCTGAAGGAATGTGAAATTGTTACATTTCCTTTGTTTCACAACTTTGTATATTTTTTCATTCCTGAAGAATCAAACAAAGCTTTTGAAGTAAAAAGACACAAAAGAAGGGGAATAAGGAGGTAAGGGGGAAGAAGCCCACAAGGCAAATAAACCCATTACAATCAAACAAATAAAATGTGTATGTGTATACAAATGGGAGATATTAAAAAAGGCAGTCAGAAGGCTCAAAGCAAATTCTCTGCTTGAGCCCAAACTTTTGTTAAAGATCATAGCACAAAAAACTAGCGGAGAAATTCTATACATAAACTCATAATTACTTATTATTTAACTGTAAGACAGAATCTACATGAAATGGAAACCAATCAGGTTTAGTAGTTGGAAGGAGTTGCTATTTTCTTCATCCTGTTTTTGTGTCTCCCTTTTTCTTTTGCCAAAACAAGGGATGTAGGACAATGAAACAAATTTTTGTGATGAAAAAAAGCAAAGACTTTTACTTCTGTTCAATTTCTCACTCTAACGGGTAATTTCCTTATTCATCTTCCAAATTTTCTCCAAACTGGATATGGATTCCTCACTGAACCTATGTTTTCTAAAATCTGTGAGTTAAACTTCTTAGTTTTTTCATACTCTAAAGGATTTTGTAGATCATTACCACATTCTTTCTCAAATACCTCTTTTTCTGTTCTTCATCTACTTTTGTGTAGGAGTCTTTCTGTGTTGTCCTTAGTGTCTCTTTTTCTGAGCTTTTCCTAGTTGTATGATATCCTGAAAATCATGATGCCATGGCATGATGCAGTGGATTTTTTCATTTTCTGTATTGTCTTTACTGGTTTTTGATGTGTTTTCCTCCTTTACTGTAGTAATTCCAAATAATACTTGACTTTTAGCTGTGGCTGAGCTTTAAATTAATATTTTCATAAATATACTCAAAGCAACTCTGAGGGCTTTGAAATGTAAAAAAGAAATTCAGACACACATTTCTGTAGCTGTGCTTCGGAATTCTTTTCCCCCTACATCCATAGGCTTTCACTTTCTGGATTATGGTTTTCATTTAATTAATTTAATTCATTTAATTATTTGGTAACACTTTCTAGTGAAAACTCTTTATTGCCCTACTTAGCCAGTCTCAGAGCTGATGATCCTGAGTACATTTCTGCCATCTGTGAACTTGGTTACAGTCATGAACTCATTATTCGTTCCATATTTCATATAATTTCTGAAAATATGGAGACCTGACAGCAGATTCTTGCCAACACAGTCTATTTCTTTTTGCCTAGATTTCTCTTTTAGCCAATTACTAATCTCCTGGAAGATTTTTTACTCTTAGTGCATGATAGTTTCTTTTAGCTTAGCAAGGGATCTTGCTTAGAAGCTTTGAAAAATCAGGCATATTCCATTCCAAAGATCATCCTTAGCTATATTCTTATTATTTTTGTTTTCTTGCTCTGGTTATTTTTCCCCCTCTAGTTAAATGTTGATTTAGTTATGTAAACTCTTTTCTTAGTTGGAATATTTTTATTTTCTCCTTTTCTGCTATTTATCAATACTAATTTTTTTTCTTCTTTTGCTAATATCCTAGCTTCCTGTTCAAAACTTCTCCATCATGCCCATAACATTTTTAGCATTTATTTGATTTTTTAATGAACCCTGTTCAGTTGTTCTCAATCAAATAAAGGAGAAGAAGATCTGGAGGGACTAGAGAGGAATTTTTGCCTTCTCCAAGGGTGCTGAATATACACTGCTTGTTTTTTTTTGTGGCTGTATTTTGATTATTGTCCTATTAATTACTCAGGAAAATCCCTAGCTACTTTTCATGGATTTTTTTGCCTAAATGTTGGCAGTCACACCGCCATTTCTTGTTTTGCTTGACATTTCTTTTTTTTTTTCCTATTTCCTCCCCAAACCATACCTTGTTAAATACATTTGTTGAATGCATGAAAATAGTAAACAAGATTTTCTCCATGGAGTATTTTGAGATGTCTGTGTTACACAGTCCTATATACCATAAAATGTTAATGTTGTCATCTGAGTCAAATGCATTACAAGTGTCTCAGATATCTTCCTTAAAGAATAAACCCTTCATATTTCTTCTGTATTTCATTATGCAGCATAAAATGCCTTAAATTATATACTTAAGGCAGCATAATTTTATCTCTATATATAAGGACTATTTTCTGTGCTTTGAGAATATGCCTGATAATATATTGATATAAAGGGGGAATATAGTAAGATAGAAGAAATAGAAAGTATTCTTCAATGACTGGAAAACTGAAGACATCCCACTGAAAGCAGAAAAAGGCATATTTCTGTGATCTAAAAGTGGAAAAAGTGTGAGGCATACATACACAGGTGTAAGGTCAGAAGGAGATTCAAACAGACTTCCAATTCTTGAGAGATAAAAATTAAAACAGATTAATAGAAAGTTTAGCTAAAATGAAATGTTTCATTAAAATTCTTACTATGATTAATAGTATTAAGAATATGGGACACAAAAGAAGAAAGGTCAGTTAGTGAATATTTAGATAACATATTATGATACGAGACTACAGAGTTTACTTTGGGAACAAGACGAAGCAATTTTTGATTCATTGTGCTCTTCTTGGGGAACTCATGGAGGGCCAAGGAATCATTGAGGACTGATGAAAGGCAAAGAAATTGCATTTTGCATAGTAGGAAAAACAGTTTTAAGTGGGGAAATAGTAAATTGATAAAGATGCAAATCATTGCTTGTTGATAAATATTAACTGTAGTCCCTCAATAGAGTTAGTAGTACAGTGGAAAAAGGGAAACATCATTTATGATACAGCTGGTCTTATGTATGTTTTTGGTTTTGTATGTATGTTTCTGGGACTGTCATGAACAAATAGGCACATATAAACACCTCACTTTAGACACCAAGACAGTTCATAGATTAGATATAGATTGCCACCTCCATCCCAGCTGACCCTGGGAAAGTTACTAACTTAACTGCTTGGGAAAGTTAATAAACCATTAGCTAACTAGTAGGGGAGTGTTAATGTCTCCTTTCTATTTCAGAGCCTCAACTATCAGTGGACAATCACTATTGTCCTTGTGAGTGTGGTTGCTATTTCCCTCTACCCCAAGTCCCACAAGCATATATTTCCAGGTAACACTTAAATCATCTTCCTACTGTATTTTATTTCTGAACAAGTGAAATCTTTGCTAATGCTATATCTGAGAAACCTTTATAATTATAATCAGCTAATCATTTTGAAGGTAGGGCTTTTTACTTTTGGATGAAGTTTAGAATGTAAGATATTAATCAGTCTGACATATTACCTTTCTTTTTGTTTGACTCTCATGCCACTTTAATCAATTATCCTCAATGACTGAAATTTCTTCAACTTTTTTCAGGTGGCTGTATTCAAAAAAATTTCCTTCTTTTATTTTTGGGTGCTACAGCATGTCTATGTAGAAGTCTCTTTGCAGCATAAAGAAGGAAGCCAAAGTGCTACCAGAATTGGTACATGAACAGGGTGTTTTTTGTCTTCCTTCTACTGTTTTTTTTTGTCCTTCTATCCCTGAAATGGTGTATATCTCATATTATCCAAAAGAGGTCATTCATTGTCTAGCCTTTCATACACTGAGGAGATTTGAGGAGAATATAATGTGAGCCTCTGGCTCTAGTGGTTTCTGATCTGCTCACTTTTAGCCCCAGAGGAACCATGAATCCTTATGTGGGTTAGCAATGTGGTGGAGTAGTCTGTGATTCAGATGAGCCCTGGCAGCTTTTCTCTAAGTGGACTCCAGGCCCTTTGCAGTGGCACTTTCTAATACTTCACAAGTCAGCAGATCATTCTTGCAGCTTCCTCAGCATTGAGTCCCAGAAGCACTGCTCTTCGAAATGTATAAGCACCACTATAAGGAAGAAGAGACCTTGGGGCACATTTCTCAAATCAGTAGGGTAAATTCCTTGCAGATCACCAAGACTGGGATGACTGGGATCAGTTTTTGGCCTTGGCTGCTGAGGCTGAGCAAGCAGCATTTCCTGACTGAGGAGCAGCCACATTCCTTCTCCTGCCAGAGTTGCTTCAGATTCCCTAGATAACCTAAAGCCTTCACACTTCCAGATATTCTTCTGCTTCAGGCAAATACATATTTCTTATATTTCAGTCAGCCCACTTCCTTGTCAAGCTCTCCTGCTGTTCTTGAGAGGACCTACTAACAGCAACTTTTTGATAGACTTTTTTATTTTGGCTTCCTGACTTTCAGTGAATGTAAAACCCGATCTTTAAAAAGTCTGTATGAATAGATCCTCCTATTTATTGGCATCCTTATTTGAGCACAGCCTTTACAGAAGCAGTGGAAAATCTGCCAAGCAGATGTCTCCAAAGAAGGCCCATCATGAAGGGGCCCTCTTCCACTGAAGTCTCAACATTTTTGTCCTTGCATATTATTCTGATCTTCATTTTCCTGTTCTATAACTCTGACAGGAAACACCTTTGCTCTACCTTTTTACTTTCCTTTTTTTCCATGGTTTTCTTTAGGTGGTTACAGAAATACAAGTTCTCATTGAAGCCTAGAGTATTTTCCTACAAGATAGTGATTACAAAAATGGATACAAATAAGTGGTTATTATAAAAGATATGTCATTTGGGAAGCCAAGTGAATGTTAGTAGCCAGGATAAACTGGCAGGGCAGAGAAACATTGAATAATCTGAATTAGGAAGGACTACTGAAAGTAACCTGGTATCTCTGCTCAAAGAAGGGCCAACTTGGAAATTAAAGCCTACTTTGAAGTTAGATCAAGTTGCTGATCCAAAAGGTCAGCAAATTTTTAGGGCCCTTTAGTTATGGAAAATGCTCACATTTCATGTGATGGCAGAAACTTTTATTTTATACTCTTCTTCTGTACCCAAAAAAAAAGCTTATTTTTATATATATTCTGTAGATTCCCGTCATTTGATGAAGAGGCTACAGTACTGGGTATGTTAAAGACATGATGTAGAATGGACAAGAAACCAAAGGAGAAAAGATGCCCTAGAGCAACAGACAAGGGCAGGAACAGAAAAACTGAGTTAATCAACCCACTTACCACCAGTGCACCAATCAAGGCAGAGGTAAGAGAGAGAATAGATTGGGAAAGCATCCTTTTTTTGACCTTTGCATCATTGGAAAACACATTTCCATCACAAATGTGATTTTCTAGCCGTGGTATTCTTTAGGGAAGGACAAGGAAAGGAAAATAGGAAGGGCTAGTCTGAACCTAGCAATGGGAAAGTGATACATGTACTGGAAGGGTTCCATACATGGAACATGACACATTCCTGTACAAAATGTGCTTCAATACAGATTATGTGATCTGCAACAAACATCTGTATTTTGTGGGCTTGTACAAACTCAATTAATGCATTGGCATATTTGATGCTTCTTGAAACAATTATGCTTTTGATTGCACTTAATTCTTGTAGCAGCTCTCTTCTGCTTTAGTTTTGCTGTTGCCAGATCAGGATATCAAATGAAAATAGAGTGGATACTCAGGTCTACTTTTGAAACTAATAGCTCCTGTTGTCCAGAGCAAGCTACTATCCTGGTAGTAAAACTCTTTTCAAGTGACATGGCAGCAAAAAAGCTTTGGTTTTCTTTTGATATCTCTAATTATTAATCAAAGGGAATCCTACCTAATTTGCAAGAATTTACATCATAGTGTAGTTCCATCATAGAATATTCCAAATTAACCATGAAGGAACAAGAAATGTCATAAGCTTATCAAAATCAAAAGGTGATCTCAGGACACACTTACAGCAACTCAGAACTTGTAAATAACATTGCTCATCAGAATTGGTTATTAGCTATTTTTCCACTTTCTTCTTTTTCCTTAATTGTTCAGATGCACTGAAGGCAAAACAAACTAAAAAGTTGTTTAACATATGTTCTTTGGAGCACTTAAAATTGCCAGGGACCATCTAATCCCTGGCCAAATTATTTGCACAGTTTGTTGAGTTGGAAAAAAGTACATGTAGCTAACACAAAATGAAGCAGCTCCTGTGTGCAGCTGGATTTGGGGGATTCTTACTTGGAATCTCCGAGCTAATAGAACTACCACATGTGCTGGCTACCAAAATGCATCTTGTTACTTGTTGTAGGTCATTGCCTGTGGAAACTTGCTTTCCTGCCTGATGTTAAAACATAGCACTTCTTTCTGTAAACATAGTAAGAAGAACTGGAAATTTCCTTGCTAAGACATTATTATAACCTTGGCCTGTATTTTAACATGATGTGCTCTAAGTTCAAGTATTTTGTCTTTTCTAAACATGTAATTATATATATACTGCTTTGCAGCTAAAACACTGCCTGAACTAATGGCAATATGCAGCAATGTCTGTTTCTTCAACTTGTTTTTTCCATTCCAAAGTGCATCAGTGTTTCATAAATGTCATCTGGATCTTTGAAGAAAACGTGCTTTTAAAGAAAATTATTTAAATGATGAAATCAATAAGGATATATGAAATTTGTCAGTTCTTTACTTCTAGAGTGAAAAAGACATACAATACTTTTGGAAGTTGATTGTGTGGAATTAGGTTGAGAAATATACAAGTCTCTCAAAATACACTTCTTTTGAGGAGCACAAAAAGAACACAGTTTTCACTCTTGAATTCTAAACCTAGAGGAAAACTGGAACTCTGCTGTATTTTACTGATGGTGCTCCAGGGAACATCTGATCATTACTGTGCACCTTGCATTTTCTTTTAATCAATTTGATTTAAGATTCTGCTATGTCAAAATGGCAATCACTCCATATTTACTTTTAATTCATATAAATAACAAATTTAGAGAAAATAAATGATGCCATATTTATTTAGATCATCTATCTACCATGACTGTTATTTTGTACTTTGCAATGGCCAGTAGCAGACACTTAATATAAATTGAATATAGATAGAATATGCTACACCTGCTCACTTCCCTGGAGTTCCTCGTTTATGACAATCAGTGGTTGTAAACATTTCCTGAACTGTGGCTCTCATCTGGACTATCCTGCTATGTAGCCTCTGATGGATCTAGTCTCCATGAGAATTTTTTAATGCCTTTTGGAGCCTTTTGGACTTTTGACCTCCCCAACATCCTGTGATAATGAGTTCCACAGTTTAATTTGAATGAGATCTAATTATGTGTGAAAAATGACTTCCTATGTTTGTTTTAAACTTTCTGCCTGGTAAATAAATTGGGTACTCCCTGAAAACAGTGATTAGTGCTTCCCTATTCAGTTTCTCTACATATTTTCTGGTTTTAGAGACCTCCATTGTGTCTCCCTTTTGCTCTCTCTGTCCATACTGAGAGACTATGCCATCTCTTCTTGCATTAAACTGATTCCATATCTTTTTTCAAAGATGTGTGAGGATATATGATGATGGAAGAGTGAAGGTGATGATGCTCTCTATGACAACAACTCACAGTAAAATGACTGTAACTCCATTCCTTTTCCAAATTAGGAGGACTTTTGGCCAGCCAGACCTTCTGACTACTGGGCTCTTTTAAAGTGAGTTTCTGCTTATATGCATACTTTTCTCTATCCCTAAAAAGACAATTTTCATGACTAGTGCATGACTTGTATATTCTGATTAAGTTTACACTCTGGAATGACTCTTTTGCCTTTGGTCTCCTCTTTTTATCCCCAAATCAGTATTCTTATCAATAATATTTTTCTGATCTAATAATTTAAAAGTTATTTAATTGCTAGATATTCTATACAATGTCTGACCCAGTCCCTACTAAGCTACACTATGTTTTCACTACCTGTTTAGATATTAGTAGGTTAGTAATGCAAGTACTTAATCCATTGACAGAATTCACACCTACAGAAAATGAGATTTCTATGTCCAGCTGCTTTGTGTCATGCAGCAAAGAAACACAATTCACCTGGTTTAGAGCAGAGCAGCAGTGCTGACTGTCAGAGCTGAGTGCAGAAGGAGTTGTGGGGACCAATGGAACCAGAACTTCCATTAAAAGTGCTAAGTACAGTGAAGTAACTGACATCCCAGATGTGCTGTTGCCTTGTATTTCCAAACTTTAGTTTGTAATCAAAATAATCATAACTGCAATAAACCCTATTTTTTGTCAAATTAATGCTTTTACCCTGTTTTGATTAAACATTCTGTTTTATTGTAGTATTCAGCAATCTTTTGCCATTAATGTTTTTCAGGTGTATGCAAGTTATTATCTGTGAAAGAAAGCAAGCTCAGGGGGCAAGGGGGGAGCAGTCACTGTCTCAGTGCAGTGCACTGACACTCTGTCAATGTGAACCTCCTTGGGCTTTGGATCTTGTTATATTCTCAGGTCATGTTCCCTGGGTTTTGCCAATCTTTTGGTTCTTGATTGTATTCCAGCAAGTTGGGGCCAAGCTTTAAGTATTCTGGAAACTGGACTTGGCTCAAACCTTAAAATAACTTATAGTTTGGGAAAATGTTTTTATAAAACTTACTCTCATTCAGTCAAAAGTCACTGGATTTGATGAGTTTTATTTCTAGTTTTATATCCTATATGAATGGACCCATGTAACTGGAATTTGAAGCTGATGAATACATATGGAAATATGGAAATACAAAAGAAAAAGATTATACTTTAGCTAAAAGTACTAGCTGGTTTTGCCCTTTTCCAAGAAGCAAAGCAAGAGGTGAGTAATTTTCTACCATTCTAAATTGTAAAATTAACAAGGTTCAAGGATCCATTGCAATATAATAGTTTTCTGGAAAACTGAGATAGTGTTTTGTAGGATCACACTGTGATCTAAAACTGTTCTGGGGCCACAGGGGCAAACATATTAATTGTCTGCCTACCTAAATATAATGTTGCTCATATGCTAGAAAACACCTGAGATCCATTTTGAATGTTTTCTCTCACGCACAGCATTTGGAATGATTAACTTCTTGCAGGTTAAAACATTTCTCACTCACAGAGAGGTCACATAGATCAGCAAAATGCAATTTGACCCAAGTCCTACTTCTGAGGAAGGGGATGCAGTTGCAGAAGCCCTCAGTATTGTCACCTATGTGTTTGTTACTGAATGGCCTCACTGGAGCTTTTCAGCTCAGCCTGAAAACAGTTCCTAGAATAACAAATAACCCCAGAGGTCTAAAATGCAGTCTGTGCAAAAGTCCATGGTGTGTCTAGTGTGGGGTGGAGAGGCTTGCACATAAACAAGCAAACTGGTGGGCCAGTACACACTAGAGGGTGCTGATGGTGTAGAAGGAGGAGATCAGCTGGCCCAAAGGACACATTAAAGATCATGAAGGCAGTGATAGAGACACAGCTAAAATTAATTCTTGTCTGCCAGCTTAAGTCAGTTTGCAAGTTTAGGGCTCTTTGAATTCACATAGTTTAATTCAGAAACAGACAAGATAGTAGGAATTTCTCAAGAATCTTTTAAATGCAAACTTTATATTTCATTTTATTTTGTAAGATGCCTGCAAAAAACCCATTTTCTTAAATGTAGATGGTGTATTTATTCATTAATGTTGATCAGTGACTTTTGCAAGATTTATTGCAGCCTGTGACCCTATCAGCTGCTTCAGTTTAAGTTGAGAGGGTGGCAGGTCTGTTTCTTTGAAAATATCATAGAATCATAGATTATGCTGAGTTGGAAGGGACCCATCAAGATCATGAAATCCAACTCCTGGCCCTGTACAGGAAACCCCAAGAGTCACCCCATGTGCCCAAGAGCATTGTCCAAACACTTCTTGAGCTCTGTCAGGCTTGGTGCTGTGACACTGCCCTGGGGAGCTGTTCCAGTGCCCAAACACCATTGGGGTGAAAAACCTTTTCCTGGTATCCAGCAGAAACCTTCCCTGACCTCAGTTCCATGACATTCCCTTGAGTCCTGTCAGTGTCACCACAGAGCAGAGATCAGGGTCTGCCCCTCCTCTTCCCCTCACAAGAAGCTGTAACTTCCTAATAACTTAATGTCTTAGATAATTTGATTTCAAGGCTTTGGGATTGTAATCAATAAATGCCTTCAGTCATATTCTATATTTATTTAAAGTCAATATCTGGGATGTCAACTAAAAATAATTACTTAAACCACACTTGACATGAGCTATTAAAAAATTTTGAAGTAACCAAAAGTAATTTCCTTACAAAATGGAGCTAAGCTTTCTGGATCCTAAAATTCAATAGCTTCTAATGTTATTGGGACAGATTTTGAAAAAGTATACAGAGGCAGATGGGGTACATATTAATTGAATATTTGTATGAAACTTATTAGACTGAAAGATTTCATAATTTTCATTTTTTTCCAGAAGACTTTATTTGTTATTCACATATTCACACCTGACCTGTACATTAGATGACTTTGCCTCAACTGAGCCCTCAGTAATTAATTGAAGATTCCTTGAGGGTGCAATTAGAATGTATTGTAATTGTTGAAGGCATTACCAGATCTGCTGTTTTATATAAACACAGAGACTACTTGGGTAAAATTTAATACTTGGTCAGGTAAGCCCAGCAATGAGAGAAATCACATCAGCTGCAATTCCTTTTGGGCTCAGCATTATTATTCTGAAAAGCAGAGATTCATTACTTCTCCAGCATGTATCTCAGGAGTGTCTCTATTAAGTTAATGTTACTTGTGATAAGATTGCCTATTTATGATAGTGTTAGTTAAACTTTACTCTGACATTTGTTATTTGTAGCTCAGAATTAGATTATCTTATTTATTTGAAAAGGAAGAACACTCCTCTGCTTCCAAGACTGCACAATGGCTTCTGCAAATCCCAACTGGCATGGGACTTCTGTGTGAGGAATTGAGTAAGTGAATTGAATAATTTGTATTAATGAAAAAGAATGAAAATATTTTTCTTTATTTTAGAAAGATGTCTTATTTGAGGGGATCGTGTAAATCATGTTTACTTTTTGACTTATGTTTTTTATTCCCATGGCTTCATCTATACTTTTAACCCAAGTTCCTGGAAAATAATTAGATTTTATTCTTCAAACACTTATCAGAAGGAAGCCTCCAACTCACAGTGTATACACAGTAGTCAGACCCTTACTGTTTTATCCAAAGTCAGCAGAGTATGGCTATTTCTGTTTCCTAATCAGAGCTGTTTGGGGGAAGAGCTGTGGGATCTGACAGGAAGCTCATCTGGAGTCCTAGGCAATCTGCCCCAGTGTTACTACCTAGTCAGTTCAGCTGATGATATATTTCATCCCCAGACATATTAAAGCAGTTGGAAAGACTCCAGTAGACTCCAATGGGCTTACATCACACAATTATATGACTGCTGGAGAACTGGAAATTGATAGGCTTTTACTTTAGCTGGAAATTCTTTTGAAAACAATGTAAAGTGATATGGGAGTATCTTAACAGATATTCATCTTAGTGACATATTCTTGGTTTCCCCTAAGTACTGCCATTGCTGAATACTAAGGAGTGAATGGACTTGAGGTTCCATAAAATATTTCCTGCTCACTATCTGGGCAGGGATGGAAGCTTTGCAGCATGCAACTGCAAGGGCACTGGTGCTGACACAAGGCTGCAGCTGTCTGCAGCCTCAGGCACAGGCAGTGGGGCACTCACTGAGCCCTCGAGGCACTGGAGTGGTTATTTTCCCAAAATAGTTTCAGTATTCAATTTCCACTAAAGGAATTTCCTTCCTATTGACAAATTAATTGTCTGACATAGGCGATTGCAGATGTAATTTTCATTACTTTGTAAAAGTTTTTATAATTTGCTATCTCAAGCAAATCTTAGCATTCTCTATTCCCTGAATATCAAGTTATTATTCAGGCTCCTTGCTCTCTGTAAGAAAGCATGAATTAGTGACTTCTCTGTGGTCAGTTGGGAACAGCTCAAAACATTTAAATGATATGCTAGAAATAATTATCTACTCTTCATTTTCCCCAGAGTGTTCTGAGCCTAAACATGCACAAACTTAAACATACTCACTCTTAAACATAATCAACTGCCTTAGTGAACTCAGTAAAAGTACAAGCAAAAGCTTTAAGATTGAGCCATTTGCA
Organism: Oenanthe melanoleuca; assembly: GCF_029582105.1. Classification (NCBI taxonomy): domain Eukaryota; kingdom Metazoa; phylum Chordata; class Aves; order Passeriformes; family Muscicapidae; genus Oenanthe; species Oenanthe melanoleuca. The sequence goes on along the minus strand of NC_079336.1, from coordinate 23,236,515 downwards.
GTGTTTGGTCTTCAGGGTGCTCTTACTGATTTATTTCCATTTACAAGGTACTGTAAGTTGGGCAGTATATAAAGCACTTCTGATGCAATATTAAAAGATGAAATTGTGGTTTTGGACTATTATTGGCTAGAAATGTTGATATTCAGAAATAAATATACTGAAGTCAGAGTCAATCCACAAAGCAATCCCACAGGCATGCCTGTTTCCTGGCCAAGCATTGTAGTCTTCCTATACTGATGCTTTGCATTCAGATTTAGAGTTTCCCCAAAGGGCAATAACTTCTAACGAGACAGATTTTCATTTCTGTCTTTTATGGACTCTGCAGCTCTCTCAGGAATGCCAGGAAGATGTTTTGCTGGATAAAAGGTGATGTCATGGACCAGCACTGGCTTTGTGAAATGATTTGGTCTGAAGTGTTCTACTATATATGGTGTATAACACACAAAGAGTTAATACCATTCATATCATGTGTACTGACCATAAGGATCAGTGTTGACATTCATTCAGGCTTGTTTCTATAAGGAAGTGCTTCAGTTATTGCCTTTGTCTTCTATTAATTTCCTTTCCTTTCTGCCAAGAAGCATGCTTTTTTCAAATGAATCATTAATTTTTTCCAACATGATTATTTTCTTTAGCTAAATTTTGAGGCCCTCTTAATAATCTGGAAGGAAATCTTGATAAGAAACAAAACAGATCTTGAATTAGTTGTCTGAAGCCTTTTTTACACTCCTTTAAAAAGACCAAGGAAATATTTCAAAGGAGTTCAAAGGGAGGGAGTAGAACATTTGGTGCAGATGAGACTTTATGGTATGTGACTGCAAATGAATGGGAACTTAAAATGTACATTTGCTATCAAATGTAAACAAATTTGTTTTGTATTGTTTCTAAGCTTGTCTTTTCTGTTTGTTTTATCTCGGTGGCAGGTACTGATTTTATTTCTACAGCTGGGTTGACTCTGGGTTTTGAATTAGGGCTTTTTTATGTGACTGTGAGTCTGTGTTGAATGTTAAATATTCATTGCAGTTCACTACAGCTCTCATTCAGTTGCAACTATATTAATAGGCTATGCAGTATTTATATTTTATAATAGCACATAGCTTTGTGAACAGAGTTTCAATGCTTTTGTATTGTATGTTCCTATGTATTTGTCTTGGGTAAATATTTAATAAAAGTTGAGCTGGTGCTGCAGCTTGGAGGCATTAAAAAAGTCTCTCTTCCACTGATCTGCCTATTTCCACCAACTTCATGAGCTCTTTGTCAAATTTGCTTAAATTTTGTTTACCTTGAGATCAGAAGTTTGTAGGCAGGGTAAGATTGATAGTATGGTGTATTTCTTATTTTATTTTTAATGTTTATTTATTGAGTATCCATACAAGAATAGCACACCAGTACTGAACATTGCTGTTATATGTCCCTTACTCTCTCGTCAGCTTTTGGCAATCAATGGCTTAGGGATTTCCTGAATTAGAGGCAGCATCTGGACCATCATATTTTAATAGCCACTGGTGGACCCTTTCTCCACGAATTTGTCTAATCTCTTCTTTAACTCCATTTATGCTTTGGCCTTAGCAACATCCTGTGGCAGTGAGTTCCAAAATGTAATTATGTGTTGTGTGAAAAAGTACTTCCTCTTGTTGATTCTTAAATACTTGTTATGGGCAAAGTGCATTCTCTGCTGAGTGATAACACTGTTTTCTTTACTGCACTTGGAAGCAATGACACCCTGGACAATAGGTGTTCCCAGCAGTAGGCCAGCGTGGCTGCATGTGGACATCAGTGAGAAGAGTGACAGGACACAAGAGGATTCTGTTGAGGCCCCTGGTTTATTTGACTTTGTTCTGTCAGGAGGCTGTACATAAGAACATTAGGCCCTTAAACAGGAATTGCACTGCTGGGTCATTTATTGATGATGTTTAACAAACTGGACAAGTGTTTATTGTAGGCTCTTCCTCTTCCCGTACTTTGCAATGAACTGAAACACAAACTACAGTTTACCATACATGGTTAGATGCAAGTTTCCATTGCTCTGTGTTTAACAACATACAGTTAATATATTATGCACTTAACACTTGTGTTTGCAGCACAGATAGTGTAGTTGCCTAATCCACATGATGTACTTACTGTGTCAGGGTCATTTTTGTTCTGGCCAAAAGCTCAGAACTAGCAGCTCTGTTGAGGGATGTCACTGTCCAACCAAGCCCCTGAGCAGCAGGATCAGTACATTTATTTCTAACAAAGTTTTATTTGTTAGTAAATGTTTTCCCAGATAAGTCAATTTAGGTGAAATTACTAATTGTTTAGAACTCAGGCTTTTAACTTATGCAGAAAAATAAGGGTATAGGGTACTCCAACCCAATTTAACTAAAGGCGCCAGTGCCTAAAAGGTAGGAATAATTTTGACTCTTATTCTTGTCAGCAATGTCCCAAAAGATTAGGACAAAAATAGATCTTCTGTCAGTTAATTTTGGATTATATCACGACATTTGCTCTTTGAACTTGCATTTGCAGTACAATCTTACATTTTTAAGAGGAAGATTCAAGAACTAATTTTACTATAGATGACAGTCATTCTTTTCACATGGATTTTGAAGACTAGAATGAAATTGTTATGGGAACATATCTGGTTGCACTATAATATGTTTTCCTCTTTATTTTTTTTTAAATGGAGCACCTATTTAACAAGCAATGGAAACAAAAAGTGGCTAAAGAAACACTTACTCTTCTTGCAGAGGAAAAGATGATACTGCTTTATACTTAGATGACAGACTGTCATAATATCACCAACCAGTGAAAATGTTTTCAGCTGAAGCCATGAAAATCCAATATAATCTGTAGAATATATTTTGAGGGGGAGATGTATTGCATGTTCTCTGTAGGCATCTCCATAAGCTATACAATAATCTCTCTGTCTTCCCATATATAGAAAATCCTAAAAGAAGAGGTCTTCAAATAAGAACACTTAAATTCAACTCCTATGCCAAAAAGAGACCCTACTGTAGGAAGTTATCCATTGCTCCTGTTCAGAATTGCCCTTTGGAGGTGCATGTGTCTCCCTATTAGCTTCAAGTTTGGTGATGTGAATTTCCTCCTTGCAGGTCTCACATCAGGTAAGAGTTGTGAACTCTTTTGCAGGTGCTGAGGGAACTCAGAATAGTGAAGAAATTAAATAGAGGGAAATTACAGCATTCACATGGACTGTGGGATTCAGTTAATGAGGATTTTCTCTTCCTTCAAAGTATTTTTCAAGCATTTGAACCTGCTGATTCATGCAAACTTAGGAGGTCAGAGTGCAATAAATTCAGTCAGTACTTACATTTCACTTGCATTTCCAGTGAAAAGTTTTCTTCTTTTCTTTCAAAGAAAACTAGCAATTTTCTTCTTGGCAAAATATTCAGTAATAAAACAGTTGTTTACAGCCCGGCTTGCACAGAGGCTCTAGAACTGTACTTACAAATCATCTTTAAAATACAGTGATCAGGATAGATGAGCTACAGTTCACAGTGGGTACAATATAGTCTTCAAATATTTATAGCTGACACTTCACAAATTTCTAGTTTTTAAATAAAATCAAGAAATCCTTGTATATTTTAGGAAGAGCAGAGAGGGTGAAATAACACAGAGGATTTATTGGAAAATTATTTTAAGTGTTCAGGACATGCTTAGAAGATGTAGCCATATGGTCAGCATATGTATGCATTAGATGAAACCAATATGCAGTTTCCACAGTCCAGGAACATAAAATTTATTTTGTAAATGCATTTTTAGGCCAATGATTGTATGATATTATTCTTCATATCAGTGAAACCTGGTTATTTCTTTATTGACCAAGAAAGCCAAAGGAATCAGCACTTGTGTTAGCAAAACATAGATGGCATCCCATGTGGCTCAGTTTCTGAGCCCAAATTTTTAATAACTGAGAATGATCCTTTGAGAAAGAAACAGTAAGACAAAAATACTATGGTAAAAATGGAGAAAAATGAACCTGCTTTTTGAAAAGGTAAGATTTTACTTGGGGGTTAGGGTTTGGGTGTTTGTAGGGTTTGTTTTTTTTTTTTTTGCTTCTTTGGGGCTTTTAAAATTTTAAATAGTGGGAATCTTTGTGCATAGCTTTTCATTTTAAAGGTATGTGGTTGGTTGGTTGGTTGGTTGGTTGGTTGGTTTTTTTCCCTAAGCTCTTCCTACTACAAACATGTCATGATTTGAGAGAGATACATCACAGCATTAACAATAGCTCCTGTTTATATTGTTCCTGGAATCAACTGCTCCTGGAAGGAAGATAAGTTTAAATACATAATCAATCCTGATTTAGATTAGTCTCAAAATTATTACATTTGAAGGGTACCTGTCACATTTTGAAAGGTGCCTAGTCATTCTTAGCAGAACTGGCTTGATTATTATTTTATTTGTTGCAGTTTCACATGACCTAGAACTCTAACATGCAGAAAGAACTGCTGAGATCCCATCCAGGCAGTCTGTTACAGCATCCCTGGACTCAGCTGTGCTCTGCCACAAAGCTCCTGAGGAGCAAAGGGGCTTGGCTGGTCAGCATGTCAGGAGCAAGACAGCTTGTGAACAGTGGGGGCAACCTGGAGAACAAAACCCCACAGCAAAATGGGGAGTTACCCAACTCTGAACCACAGTGACACACAGAGCTTGTATTTAACATATTTAGACACTTTCAGACCAGCTCCAAATACCTGAGTGCTTCAGTTCGTGGTAAGATTTTAATTTTTTTAAAAAATTTTTGCTTGGAGTATGTTTGTTCATTCTATGATCTTCCAAGTGAATGAAAGTTTCACAATTTTCAGCAATGGATTTAGCTGCTCTTTCTGTCTCCGTTGCCATGACTATTTATCTTCAGATTACACCTCTTAGAGACTTTGGAAGAGAGGTAAATATGTACTCTTAGACATGCAGATACTGATTACTAGTAATACAGTTTTAGAAGAAAATTAATGTCACCTAAAATTTTTGAAAGCCTCAGGGGTCTTTCTTGTCTTATTCCACAGAACCCAAAGAGATATTTTGATCTTCATGCACACACCCATGATTTTGGTTTCAAAATTAAAACAAACAAATGTGGCCCACTATTTTCCATTGTATCCTTCAGAGGATTAAGAATTTTTGACATATTACCCTGGAAAGTCTTTCTTTGCAGAAAAGGTGTAATTTTAGGTGGACTTGAAATAGCCATGAAGCAATGTGTACCTTAGGAAGCTGAAGTAGCAGTAAAGCCCATATTTATGGTATAAATTAGGCAGAAAATGAGACCTGCAGCTCTTCAATGAAAGTCTGGAATGTGCTGTGAATCAGGACAACACCTGAGATGCAAGATGCCTTGAGCAGTGATCCCCTAAAGAAAAAGCAGGATTTCTGCTTTTTCCTGGAATAAAGCTTTGATATGGGACAAACAATTCCATGGCAAGCAAGGTTATGGTATAGCTGATAAAAAGCCAAAGATGGGAACCTGTAATTTCAATGAAAAGGGGCTGTTGAGATAAGCAGGATTAATACTGACTTCTAGCTGTGTGACTAAAATGGGGCCCTTAAGAGACACAATGGGGGAATTTCTAGCTATAACTGTAGAAAAATAAGATCTGATCAAGAATCTGGAGGCAAAAGCTTGGATCCACACTGATTGTCTGAAGACACATAAGTCATCATCATACTGAGAGACAATGAGCACATGAACTGTCAAGGAAATGTTTGTGTCTGGAGATGGTGAAACTTCAGTTGCTGTATTTCTCTTCCTGGGGAATGGTGTAGTTCTCATCCCTGTGTTTGTAGGCTTACTTCAGTTTTCTTCTCCACAGGAAGAACAATGCTAAAAACAAGTCACTGCATGGAGATGAAGAAAGGAATATCTGTGAGGAAGTTTTAATTATTTTGGAGGTCTGCTAAATACTTTATTTGATTTATAGGATTAAGCCTCTCTTTTCCAGGATTGTAAAACACACAATCATCATGCAAAGCTTGTTCCAGTGTGATTTAGCAGTTAGCTTTGTTACTGCTGGGAAGAAAAAAACTAAGAAATGCATCCTAGGTTTTAAAAATTTTTCCGCATAGAAGGAGATTTTTATGTTTTCACATATTCCCTGACCTCTTCTTCTGTTGAATATTGCTAAGCACCCTTCTTTGACAACTTCTTAGAGATTACAAGGTTTAGTACAAAGCTGAATATTGTCAGGTGAACACTAATGCTCTTTTACTGCAGTATTTTGTTCTGAGTATCTTTTTTCATTAGCCATTTTCATTCTAGGAATTCTCAAAAGAAAAGTGCCTAAAATACAAGTGTTCATATAGACCTGAAATCTCAACTTGGATTAATTGGAGCACATAATACTAAAAATTACCCTTTAAATAGGAGGTGGAAATTCTATCCTTTAGAAAAAGATCATTGCTGAGAGTTTCAGGTGGAGAGTCAGGTGGAATCTGCACATCAGGGCAGTTGGATCAATGTTTTCTGAGTTGGTCTTATTTCCAGGTTAAGTACTCAGTAATAACCAGCAATGATCTAATGATGTTCATGAAACATGTTCATTTAGCCATTTTTAAGAATACATTGCCACCTGGTGTACAAAATTTCAAATTTATCAGTTTTGCTATTTGCTATTTAAAATCCAATGTCCTTGGGCAGAAAACTTCCATTGCTTGATTATAACTTTCTAAAATCAACCTATTGATCTGAATGAACCAAAAACTATGGTTTTTCCAATGCAATTGTTTTGTAAAGTGTTTCTGAACACTTGTGAATTCACACTATGGAAATGATACATTTAAATTGCTATGGAGATTACTTAGCTGTAGGGGTTTTGGTTCCCAGTGGCTGAAATATCTATCTTGTTTTATCTCTAAGCTAAGACATGACCCTAGAAAAAAAATTGTGCTTATATTAGTGAGACAGGCACTGCACTGAGCTGCAGCATCCTTACTGCTTGTACCTTGTGCAAAGAGAAGTTTAAAAAACAAAAGGCTAACCATCATCCCAGACAGATTCTAGGGGATGTTTCACTGATTTAAATTAAGCAAAGGTTTGATTCCTAATTTCTAGCTTGATTAAACAGCAGATTTTGAGTAGGTACTTTCATTTGATCTCACAATAGGCAACTCTGGGTTTTTATTAGCTTTTTTGTATATGTCTTCAGATCTTTCATAATCATTGACCAAGGCTGATAATGATATTATGAAAGCAGTAAAACTGGCTCCTCAAATCTTATGTTCATCACATGGTAGGCGTCATAAAATGATTTTCCTGTTAAAAATATTAGCAATAAAAAAAAAAAAAAAAAAAAAAAAGAGGCCTTGCTTAAATGCATACATTTTTCTGAAGTGTAAATAAAATTCTAAAGTCTCTTAAATGGAAGCAAAAACTCACAGCTCTCCAAATCCCAATTGCATCCAGTCTGATGAGAAATGGAGCAGTCACAGAATCACAGAATATTCTGAGTTGGAAGGGACCCACAAGAATAATTTTGAGATTGGTTCTGAATTTCCATGTAAAGAATTTTTAAAATTATTCTAGTGAAGTTTTCGAAAGTCACCTATTTTTTAAACAGTTGGTTTCTAGTTTGGATAAATTTAAGGCAAACTAGCTGAGTGACTTTCTAACACTGGCACTATACATGCTGCTCTGTGCCTCTACAGTGTCTCTCTACTACAGTGGAGTCCAGCTCTCCTTGGCCATGAAAGACTGCCATGCTAATAAACATGTTTAGTACTAATCTTTCTTATCTTGGATTTCTGAGGACCTCTTTTTCTCTTCTCATGGAATCTGTGGAACAAACACATAAGGTTACTGGGTCAGGCTCTAGTTCTTCTAACAATGAACTTTGATTTGTTTAATTCATCTGTCAGGATTTGTTTGGCTTTACATAATTACTTCCAGACTTATCTGTGATAACTTAATGGCTCACTTTTGTTGTGACCTTTTTGGTAAGGTTGTATATAAAAAAAATTTCACTGATTGCTTAAGAGGATGTGGGAAGTATTATAAAAGACATTTGTTTGATTAAATGGCAATTAAAAAGTGAATGTAATTAAAAATACAGTTATGACCAGCTCTTGTTCAGTCTAACTCTTATGGAGCTTGGAGGTCAGTTTATGCTCTTGCTTTTAGTGGTTATTGCTATTTATTATGTCTATGCTAGAGTAAGCACTGCATAAATAAAAAACTACAAAACAGTTATTGCAATCCCTTTAGAAAAAATAATTAATTGTCTAAAGTAAACTTCTAGTGGCTTGCATTTTAAAACTCTGCCTGTTATTTATCCTGAAATTGTTCGCTGCAGTCAAATTGGAACTTCTGACCCTTAAAAAGATGGCCATTTTCAACACAGAGAAATGTTTTGGCAGGTGCTGCAGAAAGCTAGAGTTGTCTTGATTTTTCTAAGTTTTCTTTAGGTATAATTAATACTTCAACTAGTCCCAGCTCTGTATGAGAATATAAAGGTAAGGTGGTACAAGCGTGGGAAGACAGCAATCATTTGCACTTTCCAGTGTAAGAAGGAAGACTCCCTGCCTCCCCATCTCACTATGACATCTTTATCTTATCCCTGCTAAACTATGCTTTGAACCTGACTGCTGGTGAGTCAGGAAAAATAAGGAGGAAAACTTAGTACAAGTTAAAGTAGCTTCATTATAAATGTAAATAAGAAAAATTAAAGCCGTTTGATCAGGCAAAAGAATCAAGGAAAAAAAATCACTTTTAAGATCAAGTATAGACCTTTATTTCTGCTTCATCAGAATGATTTGCAACATTATCTCTAATTCTGTGATCACATTATAATTTATAAATGAGACAGCAATCTCTTTTTTCTCCCAATATACCCGTGCAATCATACCAAGTTAATCAAGATATAAACTGATGCATTTTATTTTCTCACTTGACTGGCTTTTCCTCTGAGGCAGAAGCAAAGGGAAGCCATGAAGTCTTGATTTCTGTTTCTTCTTGGTCAATTTTAGTACATTTTAAAAGTCTTTCCTTATGAAGCTTTGGAACATATCAGACACAGTTGCAGCACATTTAACAGTCTTTCAGGGGAATAGAAAATTGAAGTGACGTGTTCATCTTGAAACACGTTACATAAATGGAAAGAACTTCCAGGTCATGGAATAAACTAGTTGTTTCTATTATTTTTGGGTCTTTTATCTGTTTGTTTGTTTTGGTTTTTTTCTACTTAGTTTTCAGGGGAAAAATTGTTTGTAGCCTCTATCTGTCATTATGCTATTTGAGAATAGTAAGTATTTGTACTTCTCTCTTGAAGATTTATAATTAATCTTGAATGACAAGCTGGTTCAGTTCATTTATGTTTGGATTTTAACCAAATAAAAGTCTTAATGGATCTGAAAATATTTAAAATAATAGTATCTTTTCTACAGACTTTATGCTGAAATTGGATTCCCTTTTGTGTTTTGCTAGCAGTTTTAGCTGTAAATTCATCTTGATCTGTATCTTTAAGTAACTTTAATATTATAGTGCTGTTCCTAATCTGCTGTGCTAGTGCCAGATCTGTATTTCTCCTCATCTATATTTCTTCTTCTGGAGTTAAAGTCCTAATTTAGGCCATCTGCACAGGTAGCTTATGTCTAGGGTTTTTTTGTCAGTGAAAAATAACAAATAGTAATAAGTGCTCACTGTGGATGTGGGAGATGTGCAGTTGAGTCTCTGCTCTAAATCAAGCATGAGCTGTACCATCTGTAGCAGGTATCCACACAGCAGATGAATCTCCCAAATATTTCTGTGCTGACCTTTGGCTCTCAGTATGCTCTGAACAAGTCCATAGCCTTAAGGTCCACTAACAAATTGGGTGTTTTCTATAATGTTACATCTGTAATGACAGTGGTTGTAAATTGCTTGAGAAGCTCCTTAGTGGAAAGCATATCTATCTATGATTTGAGTGGATGGCACCTTTGAGACATGAGCTCATGCAACTTTGGCTGTTCCTTCCTTTTTCTCCTGATCGTTTTCTAGTAGAAGAAACATGTGATGTGAAGTTCAGATGTCAATAGAGAACAGTTTGTTTCATCTCTTCTTTCCCCTTGGCATGCAGGCAGTTGGGTAACCCTCATCTGAATGGTCAGTGCTGACTCAAGTCATGTTCTGGTGTGCCTTCACTGAATCTCTTTGTCCCCATCCCTACAGGGCCATTGAAAGAGAATTGTTCCTGTGGAGCTGTAGAGCTGTGGAGTACACAGGGCCTTAAAGACTTCAGTTCAGAAAAGGGATCTTCAGGGGTTTTTCTTGTCCCTGTTTCAGAATTAGAGAATTGACAAGATGGCCATAGAGAAGAGAGCTGGACTCTGCTGTCACACCTGAGGCAGAGATGTTTTATCACCTAGAAAAAAATAGTTCAGACAGTTTGTTTGATTTTTTGTTGTTGTTTTTACATTTGTGTGCAAGATTTATAGTAAACACTTGGACCATGGTGTTGCTTAAAAAACAGTGGGTTTGAGCCAGACAGGAACAGTAAACAAATATTTCCCTGATGCTTTTAGTTACTAGGGACCCCATGGAGGAAAAACAAATGCAACCTACACAAGTATGGTTAGCCTAATGCTAGGATTAATTTTATTTTTACTGCAATAACCTTCCCATGTGGGATGTATGATTTCCTTTACTGCTACTTTCAATATTATAAAAGATAGCTAATTACAGTCTAGATTGTTGTTGGTCAGCTTCTCTAGACACCAAGGCACCTGAAGAGGAGCTGAGACTGAGAGAGGATACTGGTGGTTTTTTCCCTCTTTTATTTTTGACTTTTCGGCATATTTTCTGTGCCAGTTATTAAATGGTTATTTTAATTGACATTAAATTCCCCAGGTTGAATCTGTTTTGCCCAGGACAGTGCTTGGTAATTGGTCTCCCTGTCTTCATCTCAGTCCATGGGTTTTCTCACTCCAGTTTGTCCTATTCTGTCCCTGGCCCTGCTGGCTGGGTGAATAAGTGTGGAAGTGTGAGTGAGGGTTGGGCCAGCCTGCCATACAAACTCCTTCCCAGAGGCTGCTGCTGTGACACCAGGCAGGGTCTCTTACACCCTCATCCTGCAGGTGTGGCCATGTGGATGGAATTTAACCCTCTCAGTGTTCACAGAAATAACACCTCAATGTCAATGGCACAATGAGGATAAAATCCCCCATTTGGATATGCCTGAACTGTGATTCCTCACAGTCAGATGTGAATCAGAACAACCCCTTCTCTGCAGAATTCAGGGCTCCTGAATCTAGCATTGGCCCTTCTTTGAGGACAGTCTTCAATGACTTAAGCTGTAATCTCCTTTATTGCTTCGCTTTGGGAATGTGGAGAAATGTCTGTTGGGCTCCTGTCACTTTTCTCCAGAAAAAGTGCCCAATACAGCTTTCCAGGCTACACCTCATGGTCAGGATTGTGACTGTGAATATAAACAAAAGAATATATTGCTTCTTAGGACTGACAGTCCTGATTTGTGTATCTGAGATATTAAATCCCTTGAAGGGATCTCAACTACCTGAAAGGAGGTTGTTGCCATGTGGGGGTTGGTCTTTCTCCTAGAGAACTTGTGATAGGACCAGAGGACACAGTCTTAAGCTGTGCCAGGGGAGGTTTACTTTGGAAGAACTGGGAAGAATTTCTTCATAGAAAGGGTGATTAGGCATTTGAAGAGAGGTTGTTGGAGTCTTTTCTCTAGAAATGTCTAAGACTGGATGTGACACTTGGTGCCATGGTGCCATGGCCCAGTTGACAAGGTGGTGTTCAGTCACAGGGTGGACTCAATGAGCTCAGAGGTCTTTTCCAACCTAACTGAGTCTGTGATTCTGGGAAAACCAACTAAGAGGAAAACCAATTCTTAGCTATGCTGCAATTATATCTGGCTTTGTTTGGGCTAAAGGTTGTAAAACTCTCATCTCATTATATACTGGAGTAATTATTATAGGTTGAATTTACCATATGTAATCATCTACAAGAAACTGGGAGGGATTTTGAGAGCACTGTTCCATTATTTGGAAGAAGTTCTAACCAGTATATAGGTACACTGTCTTTTAATCCTTTGCATTTTGACAGCAAACCATCTCAGACTTTTAGTTGAAACTGAAGTTATTGTTTTGGATTCCTTCTTCAGATTGCCTGATATTGTGATGCTTTGGCCCATACCTGATATGCTTAACTTTAATTATGCTCTGAAGTACTTCGAGTGATAAAGCTATGATAATGAACCCATCCAATGTTTAAATTTTGCATTCATAGATATGCATTCTGGGTAGGTATTTATCTCAAAAAAGATTTCCGAAGTGTGTTTTTGTGCTAAAGCAGTTGTATTTTCGAGCCAGTGTGAGTATTTATCTGTAGCTTTTCTGAGAGGCATGGTGTGGGAGTTCAGAGCAGTGAGCCTGAAGGCAGCCTGAAGGCACTTTCCCCAGTAGATGGCAGAAGATACTTTGGACCAGAATATTTAGCAATTTGAACAACATACAGAATTACTGGACATGTATACTATGTTTTCTGCACAAGTACAGAGATTTTATTTATTACAAGTTTATCAGGTTATACATTAACCAGATTCCTTTGAGTATACAGCCCCACCCTCTCTCTCTCCAAATAAAGCAAGTAATAAGTAAACTAATAATTTAAAAAGTAAGTAAATAAATAAATTTAAATTGCAAGGGTTTGGTTGCAAAAATCTCTTGTTACTTATGTGGCATTGAAAGCAGAAATTTTTATAGAAATTTTTGTATAAAAAATCTAAATGAAGCTGCAAAAGTGCAATGAAACTGATATAAATTCTATTGTGCACAATGTTTCCATTGTAATATGTACCATGTTTTGAGAGTGTATATATAATATAATATTTATATTTTAAGTGCTTTGTATTGGCTAACATATTGAGTTGATATGTTTTTTACATTGTAATAGTTTTCACTAACATTTGCATGGATATTCAGTTTAACGTGGCTCAGGTACAGCACTGTGACAATCATTCTTGTTTTTCCAGCTCTTCCTAGAGCATTTGCAGCTCCAGCAGCTGTAATCTTCATTGAATAATGCAGCAAATGTGCACTGCACATATACATAGATATAGAAATCTCCCTCTCTCTTTTGCACATGCATTTATGTAAATATGGATTTGACTTATTTTTCCATAAGTGTTTTTCTCAGCATCAGGCTAACTCCACAGCTGATTATGAAATTGTTTACTGTGAATGTTTTTTCATACAAATTTGGCTTCATTATCATCTGCAGGCTGGAAATACTGAAAAACCAGCTACCTCTCAGGCTGAAGGTGGTAGAATATATTCTGAAAAGGTCAGTGGAAAGCAAAAAGGTGTAAAAGACCTTAACTCCATCTAAGCTTATTTTACTGTTTTATACCCATGGAACAGATGAACTACTGAGTGTCAGTAGAAAGTTTCCAAACAGAAAAATACTTGGACCACAGTTTGCTTTAATTAACTGTTAGTTAGTTAACTTGTCCTTGTGACTTTAAAAACATCCTAGATATTATGTAAATTATTGATACTAGTTGAATAACCTATGCTTGTAATATTGCCAGTTCTAACCCCCTTTTTTCATCCCCTTATGATTTAGTGAACTGTAACACTTTTTCAGGGTACTATTTTATATCCTGGCTGTGCCTTGGGCCAAAATTTTTGAAAATTTTTGTCTGAGAAGGTTTGGGAAAATGGGTTATTTGCTCCATGATTTTTAAAAATAAAATCTGGGAGTTTTTCTTTGAATGAGTCTTGCTGTCTGGTGCTCTGGAGTAAGGGATTTCTAGTGAGGAGGAATTGGTAAGGAAAGGTTTTTAGGAGTAGAATGTGAACTTTGCTACTCACGGGAAAGTCTGTCACAGACCTTTGCAAAATTTTCTTGCACATGGGTTGTATAATCTCTGTGGGTTTTTTGGGTGAATGTGTTCAGGAAACATATTTGCACATCCCAGGTCTGCCAGGGAGGGCACACAGCACCCCAACATGAGTGAGCACGCTGCCCTCTGACCATGGGATGTGGCCAGAGACAGGAAAGGATCAGGCTGGATTCATCACTCCCCATGCCATGCACCTCTGCCACACTGCCTGCTGCTCCCTGCACTGCCTTTCTTAGGCACAGTGCATGTTCTGTCTTTTCAAGTCTGCTGCCAGTGGTGGGGTAACCAGCTCAGATGTGTACATTTCTAATCGGGATGAATTGATCTGATGACTCCAGTGAGAGAACTGGATACTCAGTTCTGCAGAAGGAAAATGGGCTGACTGAGCATAAAATAGTGCATGTTCTCAGCACAGATTTCTTTCAGGTACAGTGTTTTGCTTGATGAAGGAGACATCCTGACCGTATCTGAAAGTACCTCAGTATTTTTGGCAACAGGCAAAAAGATAGTGACATACTGCTCGAATTTAACTATGCTGTTTTCTCTCTAGCTGGTTTTGAGCCCTAGAAGGAGACTGAGTTCTTGCAAGAACTGTCTCACACAGAATGATGTCAGTACCTTCATGTTATCTTGAAAATTCTAAGTGCTTGGATTGCATATGAAATAGCAAAACACAACTTATTTTTGAAGGATGCTCTTCCTCGTATTCTGTAGTTTGAGGATGTCCATTGTATTACTTTTAATTGCTGAAATGATATGCTGATACAAGCAAATTATTTTGTAACTTGTTAGAAATTGCCCATTATTTTGGATTTTGGTTTAATGCTGTTGTTTCATAATCCTTTTATCAGGCAGAAAACATAAACATTGTCAAACTTGTTTCCCTTATCTCATGTCTCTAATAGAAACATTGTGCTGTCAACTGTATTTCTTAAGTGAGTTCAACCTTGCTTTGTCTGCTACCATTTTCAGATCTACTATTTCACAAATCATGCATGTCAAGAAACAATTATTGCATAAATATCTTAACAGCACTGTGTAGAAATCAGCCTAACCTCAACATCTCATAAAGATGAATTAGGCTAAATAAACATATTTTATTCTTTGATTGGAAGAAGTTTTTCTGGACAGTATAATTCTATTTCTCTCTACATTGCTTAAGGGAACAGTGAGGTCTGTCACACAGAATGGCATCTATGTCAAGAAATACTCTTTCTTGTGTATGGGAAGCTGTTTTAATATATAAATATTTTTGTTGAAAGGCATTTTGCCTAGGTGTTGGAGTTTCTTTTCCTCTAGTTTTCTATTTGTAAACATAAAACAGAGGGCAAGTGTTCAACAAAGGGAAATTCCTTCTGTGAAATAACATTTCCGATGGATCAGGTATCCATTACAGTTCTGGGTAATGCTACTTTGGGGTTGTGGTTCTAAGCAGATTTTAATGGTCTTGCTGATACCATATAAATATTCCAAGAATACTTACACTTAAAACTAGTTAAAAAATCAAGTATGTCACTTGGGGGTATATTTTGGTCTATATTCCCTTTGTTGTAGCTGTAAAAGATAACACAGCACTACTTTAAATATATGTTTCCTGTCTCCCATAAAAATCTTGGCTCTTAGTTTGCTTTCATGTTAGCAGAAGAGATTAGTTCCAAACAACATTAAGAATCAAAGAAACTCAGCAAATTGAGGTGCCTTGAAATATCTGTCAAATAAATCCAATATAATGGGTTGTTTGGTCTTGATAGTGAAACAAAACAAACAAAAACAGCATCCCATGTCTGCTAAAATTTCACTACAGTGCTGGAATGGAGGTCAGAGCTTCCTCAATATGAAAAGGAATCCTGTTACGGGGATAAGTAATCAACCACCTGGGAGAATATAAAACTAAAATGAGAGGTGTCCACGGAGACACAGCAGTGCTGCCAAGTTAAAGATTTAAATCCAAATAAAATATTACAGTAGTCTCAGGTGATAGCATCCATAGAAGTTTGGACCTCATTAGGGGAATTGAAAAGCTTAGAGCTGTTTCCAGTAATAACACTCAATTTAGTTGGTTAAATTAAAGCCAAACTAATCTCCTTTCCATGAAGTGTTTGAACAAGTTGTAGAAAACTCCCCCATCAGTTTTCTTGTAGAAGAAAGAAATCTCATATAAATAGTGCTGCAACACTGAAAAACTCTTTGCAGCAACCTGGCAATTCCCATTTTCACTTTGGTGTGGTCCTATCTCTTCACCTATTAAACCAATCGAGAGACCTTGCTGTCTCATCCTTCATCAGATCTTATAAAATGAAACTTCTGGGAAGTGTTGGGGTTCACAAGTGTCAGCTTTCATAAAGAAAGTGGTGAGTTCATGATTTCAACAGAAGCTGGTGGAATTTGGTCTGAAGGAACTGAAGTAGAGTTTTCCTATTCATGTGGCATCCTCTGTGTTTTTTTCATTTAGACCTCAACCGCTTATAAAGATTCTTAGGAAACATTTAACTAGCCAGAGTAAAAGTGAAGAGATGACTTTAAAGGAACTGTTGAAGTAAGGAACAGAACATATTTGATGCATTAGAAATCAGAATTAAACTGAAAAATCAACCAAACTAAGGAAAAGCTATCTATCTTCATAATTCAAGGAACAGCAATTATAGAAAATTACTATGTACATACAGTATATGTGAATATCTGTCAGTAAAGCCTTTTCTATGAGCCCTACTGACAACGTGGCACTAAAATTATAAATTTAAAATGTGCATTGATGATTACATTTAATCAGTCATTCTTGGTCTACCCCACCTTAAACAGTACTAGTGCCTCTCACCTTTTGCATTTTTCTATTTTTCCATTACACTTCTGAACCAAGTTTCAGTGGTACACTGAAATGGTTCTCCCATTTTCCTTGGCATTTTTGAATATATATACAGCCAGACTGAACACAGTTGTCTGATTTTACTCTGACTAAAATTAGGGCACTGCAGCAAATGTTATAGTGATATCACCAGGATAATTAGTTGTGGACATTATGAAGACAAAATTACCTTGTGTTGTATATGGAGTTTTAGTAAAATTTATAAATTTATAAATATAATTATAAATTTATAAATTTAATTTATAAATAAATCTTTAAACATATGACATGTCTGTTGCCATTTTTTGTTACTTACTGTGTTCTAAAACTTATCCTGGATCCAATAAAGTGCTTAAGAGGAATTTGCCTCAGTGAATTTTTGCATGTGTTTAAAGGTTAGCATATGCTGGAGGGCTCTGCTGAACTGGACATCTTGGTTGTATCTTATGATTTATCATGCTTTTATTATGCTGCCTAAGTTTCTCACGCTTGTCACCTTTACTTTCACAGCTTAGATAATTTCTTACTTTATAAATTCACTTTGCTCTTGATAAGTAGTGAAAAATGTTACTTTTCAAAGCCAAAAGTGTCCCATGGAAGCTGTGTACAGCAAGGATGAGAAACAAAAGGTGAGCTCAATGAGAACTGTTGAGTCAACAGGACTGAAATCAAGAAACTGCTTTCCTATCTTCTTAGATGAGGAGGCATGTTACTACAACTGTTGATCCTTCAGTGTGCTGCCACATCATGTCAAAAACCTCAGTGTGGTCCATTCAAAGCTTTTTATGTGGTTTTGAAAAGATGCTAAACGTGTTCAGGGACGAGCTTAGAGTAATAGAAGCCTAAGGAATGGAAGACATTGCACCACTAATGGAGCCACAGTATTCTTCTTGGGCAAGTTATGGTTACTTTTCATTGGAGAAATAAAAGATTGCATTAATGGGTGCTTGAGACTGACCTATTCAAGTCACTGCATTTGTCTGCAATTTAGGTAGACTATGCTGTTGATGAGGGAAAAGCTGTTGGCTTTACATCAGTCTTGCAGGTATGGTCATGCAGTCACTGGACATACCAGTGATTTCTGAAAAAACCCTGAGTTTCTGCTTCAGTCATAGATGGGAAAAGAACATGGGAATGTGCTGGATGGGGTGGACTTCGCAGCCTGGGGTGTGACACGAGCAGAAAAGCTCATTCCCATGAATGTTTCTTTGCTGGCTGACCCAGGCAGAGCATGACCAGGACCAGGACCATGACCTAGAAATACCCAAGCCTTTTTAGACACACATGTTTTAGAAATGCCTCAATAACTTGAACAGCCATAGGGAAGAAATTAATTAAGAGCCTCATTTAAAAAATAAAATAGCGAAGAACAATGCTAAAAACAACACTAAACTGATATTCCATTCAAATATACCCTGATTTTTGCAATAGTTGAGGCTATTTATGCTCTTCAAAATAGCTTGTTTTAATCTATGTTACACAACACAGCCTTAAAGGCACAACAATGTTGTGTTTTGATTCAGTGGGGTGGTGCTTAGTCACAAAAAATTTCCATGACTTTTTCAGTTCTCCCTACTAAAGTCTCTTTTTGCCCTTTACTAAGGCTGCTGGTACACAAATTGAGATACCATGAGAATATAAAATAAATGTCTTTTTAGGAAACAATTGATCCAAAGGCTTCTTAAAGCCTTTTTGTTATTCTAGATAACAAATATTAAAATTAAGTTGTGCTTACTTTAAAGCTACCCTAGAAAAAGCCCATTTGTCTTGTTGAGACAAAATTCAATGAAAGCTGTGCTGTTGAAAGGAATGCACACTTGGACCCCAAATAATCACAAAATTATAATATTATTTAATTTTATTCCTGAAATTGCTAGTCAAATGAATTAAATTATACATATGGATCATGTGCCTATGGAATACAACACATTGTGAAACTAACTTCTCATTTATGTTTTATTCCTATTGTATATAGAGTCTAGAATGTTTTGGATTTTTTTTTTAATAACCATGTATAGCTCTCTTAAACTGTGTGAGTCTCTTTGGAATATAAGCCTGTTTATTTTATTGTGCTCTGTTTAGTTATTTTAAAAAAGAGTTACAGACACATAATTGTAGCCATCTGTTGTGTTTTAAGTCCAATCTAGCCCAAAAGTCAAAAAAGTCATGGCAACAACTTATAAAAACAAAGGCAATAATATGAACTCACTATGGTTACTGGTGAACCTTTATTTCTCCCTTCAAATGAAGTAAGTTTCCTCAGAGAATTATTTTAATGTTTGATTTATTTCTTTATTAAATATGCCCACAGTATGACCAGTTTCTCTATCAAGATTGTCATATAGCTGTCTCCTTGATTGTAAATCTGTGTTTCTCCAAAAACATGGATTCTCTTATGATAAAAAACAAAGCTCTAAATGAAACCCCAGTGCTTGCCATATATTACTTTAGCATAAACCAGCAAGCAGGATTAAGATTGCTTAAGAAAATTTATTAGTGGTGATGAATAATATTTATCATATAATATATTTAACCCATACTGTGACAGATTTAAAATTCATTATTTATACATTCTGGATATTTGATATATTAAGTTTAAAAATTCACTAAGATATTTAGTAAATATTTTCTGCAATTAACTTAATCAAAATGTCAGTGACTTTTATGAGACATTGTTAATTATCAGGATTACTCTGCCTTCTAGACATCTTGAGTTTGTAAGTGCATCACAGTAATTTCAGCTAGGAGTGCTGCATTAGTACTTGCACACTGAGCACTAAATGGCACGTGTGTGTTGAAAATGACCTCTACCTGTGTTGGATAAGGTCAGATAAATGCTTTCTGTTTCTGCAGACTGTTGACATGGTATATTTCATCAATTCTCTCTATATTTATGGAAAAATCCCATGACAGCAATCCATATACAACTATCTGTACTGAATAATTCACACATCTAGCTCCTGTTAAACAGAACAGCTGGAGTGTTTGGGGAGCAGTGCTGTCCTTTGAGGAGAATTACAGAATTCCAGCGGCTTTTAATTTCTTGAGAAGGATGCCCAAGGAGGGAAATGCATCCTATCTAGAGCCATTCCTCTCTTTTGACTGTCAAGAGCCTACCCTTATGATGCCATTAGGCAGGATGGATATAAGTTCCAGCCACACCACGAGAGATGGTGGGTGGCCCAATGACAAATGGCTGTCTGTCCTACAAAGTTCCCTAATAATCATCAGCAAGGAGCTAGATTGTTTCTGTCAAACCAAAGTGTGCACTGGAACAGTGAAGCTAAGATGAAAAATAACAGAGACCAGTTTCCAGTTGTTCAAGCCATCTTATTGGAAATAAGAGGAGATTTAAGTAATGGACAATTTGTAGATTATTTTATTCAGGTAGTAATAATCTAAATAAAATGGCAGGTAGTTCACACTGCTATAGATTGTAGGTGAAATAAGAAGTATAAATAATAGTGTCTGTGCAAATTTCACTCACAAGCACAAATGTCATGTAAAAGTGAACTGTTATTTTTTCACTTCTCATTCATTGAGTTGAGTGTGGATATCTGTGCTTTTTCTCTTGATTCTTTTATTAAATATGCCTAGTGAGCATGAGAGTGAACCACTCCCATTGGTATCAGCCTCATCCTACCATTAAAAGGGATGATGGAGACCTGCTAAGTTTTTTTTCAAAGGTGTACATAAATATTGGTTTATAACCTAAAGATTACATATATATAGTATGATGGTAACCACAAAGCTTTGGTCCATAACATCAACTCTGATTTTTGTTTTTTTCCTTAGAAACTTACACTGAACTATTTCCGTGTATTTTCTTGAGCTGCGGTGAAGAAATTTCTATAAAATATAATCTCTTCAAGAATCCCTCTTTTTTTTTTTTTTTGCTCTCCTGCTTTTGCTTTTGACAGACTTTTGGTTCTTTCCTATTCTAAGCATTTTTAAAGTATTTATCATTAACTCTTGTTTATGTATGTGTTTGTTCATCTGCAACTATCTGTAGCTACTGTCTGTCAAGTTTTAATGACAGAAGTTTTCTGGTTTGATGCATTTCTTTTATTACCTTTTATCAAATAACACAGTAATTTAAAGTAATATTTTATGTCATCCATAGAAGGCATTAATTTCTTTACTACTTTATCATATAAATATTTCTCTGACTTTGGGTATTATTTCACTACAAATAAATCAATGGGTAAAAGTTGGGCATGCCCATGATTCAGAAAGTGAAAGGTGCATGTGGATGTGGAAAAGAAGCTGTATCAGACTGGAATCTGTTCAGCAGCACTATTGGTAGCCTCACTCAGACATCACCCACAGACAGCTGGGGCTACCTGCAAGAGGTCCTCATTCTATGGATATTGTGTCATCTATAGCAGGAAAGAGAAGTAATTTTAGGAAAAGCGAAGACCTTAGGACATTTTCAGTATTCATCCCAGGAAACCCAAATACTGATGACACCAAATTAAAGTGGAATGGTTTGAGATGACTTAAAAACAAAGTTATTTCTTAAAAAAATTAGTACTCCT
Organism: Oenanthe melanoleuca; assembly: GCF_029582105.1. NCBI lineage: Eukaryota > Metazoa > Chordata > Aves > Passeriformes > Muscicapidae > Oenanthe > Oenanthe melanoleuca. The sequence continues at coordinate 23,215,297 of NC_079336.1, read as the reverse complement.
GAAGACCAGAGGCTTAAGTTTCTAATCAGAGATCTCATCTGTTAAGCAGGTGGTTTTACAAAACCATTTGAAAAGTATTAGTGGGATTAAAATATTTCAGTTGTGTCTTGTGGTGCTTGAAATGTCAGTTTGCTCTAAACCTCTCTTCCCATTTCATCTCTCTCAGTCTCTGGTTAATATTAATCCAAGAAAATAGTGCAAACATTCTGGGTGTGATGGAACAAGGCATAAAAGCTTGTTCATAAGTTGGAGTATTTGAATTATCCTTTCAGCTGATAAGCAAATGATTGAGTGCTCTGCTGGAATGGGGCCAGAGTATATTTTGCTGCTGATTGGAATGAGTTTGTGCATGTGCTGCACACTCACACCTCTATATCCAACTGCACCCCTACAGAGGATGGAGTTGGTGCATTGTGGATAGGATTGTTGTCACATTAAATAGCCAGACAGTGTTCATGTTATCCTTCAGTACTGCACAGAAACAAACAAACAAAAGGTAAGAATCGTGTTCTGTGAGTGAATAAAGAAAACAGGCCCATATCCACAGTTCAAATGAAGGGAAAATCTCTCACTGACTTAATTAGGTGCACTGCCTGACTAAAGCCTGCATGATTTGGCCAACATTTCCTATCATTCCAATGCTATGACAGAAGTTGCCAGAAGAATTCCAGCTGAGAAGGAGTCATGCTCCACACTGCATTCAGAGAACAAATGGAAGATGACTGCAGAACCTGAAAATGGATTCACAACTCTAATGATAGGGCATAATCCTGTTGCTCAGCTCCTTTTGAGCTCTCAGGTTAAATGACCCTTCTATTTACACATAACATGAGATAGAAGAGTTTTCCTGTCAGGTAAACAAAATTAAATTTTTCCTCTTAGCTCCTGTATAAGAGCTGTATATATTTTGTATAAGAAACTCTGTCTTGACAAATCCTGTATTGTATTTCCAATAAAAATACTTAATCTTTTTTTTTACTTACTATATTTTTTTCTCTTTTTGATGTCTGGTGGCAGAGATTCAGATTAATCAGTTTCCTATTTGTGTATCATTCTTGACTGATATCTAATTCTGTTTTTCTAGCAATGACTCCTAATAATATTTTAAATTATCTCTCTTCTTCTTGAGTAGCCCAAATCTTGACAATAACTCAGGTTCATATCACAAGATGCTTCAAGAGCAAAATCTGTTGGTGTTCAAGAACTCTGTGTAGCTGTCTTCCTCTTGACCACAGAAGAGACAGTTATACTCTATTTGCTTTTTCTGACACATCTCTTTTTCTGTAAATTTTGTTTCTGAAATACATGCATTTTATTTCAAAATTTCTTGCTGCTTTCAAAAGGACATGTTAACTTCCCTTCTATGGCCCAAAATAACAAAGTGCTGCAGTCAAATACATACTCCTAGGAGATGGATTCTACTAGTTTCTGCTTTCACCTTTGTAGACATCCTTTTCTGGGAATTAGAAAAAGTTTCCCCATAAAACATGTGGAATTGATAAATGTGATGTCAAGGCAATCAGTCTAGTCAGTTTGGATAAAGGTGTCAGACCATGGGGCTGGGTTTTCTTTCTTTTTCATTGTCACATGCAGTCTATTTGTTGGTCCCTCTCATTTCCTGCATGATGAAATACTGCTCGAGCTGCATTTGGAGAATCAGATGAAAAGGTGTTTTAACATATGACCAAGCAGAGAAAAAGTTATGGAACCAAACCTACATTAGCACTTACTGCAATAATCATTAGCAGTCCTCAAATCTGCTGTGTTCTCTAAAGTCTGGTGGTTATATCCCACCCTGATTCCTTGCTCTCAGCTCTGTAACCCTTCTTGGGGGTGCTGGGTGCCTCTCTTGCTGGATGACTTCCCTGGACAAGGCTGCTCCTTCCCTTGTGTAGCATCAGCTGAACTGGGACTTGCTTGACTTCTCACCTTACAGCCTTCCCTCTTTCTCATGATTAAAAGCAGGGTGCATGTCAGGAAATGACCCACCAGTCCATCAAATAGACTTTCCTTTTCCTAGGGACCTCACTGGACCTTGGGTAGATGTGGGCTTTCTAGGATCAGACTTCAGCCTTTCCAGTCATCCCACAGATTGCTGCTCTCTCATCAGTTCTTCTGACTGAGCGTTATCATTGAAATATATTTTACAGCTTTTTTCCCTCACACAGTAGAAATCAATGCCACCTAATAAATAGCTGGTGAAGAGTGATTTTAAAGATAACCCAAATATAGATAATTGAGAAAGACCTGTGATATAATTTCTATGTATTTTCTATTAATTTTCTTGCTGTCTATACCTTCCTTCACCTACTGTTCACTTTGGATTTGTTCTTCAAGGACACAAAGTATAAATAAAAACTTTTTTGTCCATTTTTAGTCGTCTGTTTGCCCATAATTATAAGTCCTTGGCAATGTAATACTGGTAAGTGCTTCAGGATCCAAAAGAAAATCACAAGACAATGCCACTATTTTCTAGATTTTCTTCCTCCCATACCATGTAGTGGTAGATTATATCCTATGCTCTTTTTCCTATGCTCCACTTGGAAGATCCAAAACAGCAAAGTCTTGTTGAAGGCTCTCTTGGCAGGAGGCAAACTTCTGCAGGAGGAGGCAGAGAGAGATCTGCTGGTAAGGCTGACTCCTTTGTCTCTTTTCTTAGTCTGCAAGTGTGTTGGGGAAAAGAAAGGAAGTGACATAATTAACTTTGATAATCTCTCTGGTTGGTAGACAGTCCTGGGGGAAAATGACTGAATAGTATTAGTTAGAACAGCATTGTTCCAAGGCCAAAGAGAAAGAAAGAAAGAGACTGTGAACAATGCTTTTAGCTGAGTCTGCTGTACTCAGTGCCAGTCAGGCACAGGGAAAAAAATAATGATTTGAGAAAAATATTCTATTTGTTCTGAATTGCTTCAATTCTTATGTTGTTTCCAGTTAAAAATGCTAAATGATTCTATAGATCTCGTTTGCATATTAAATTGCAAATGGGCTGGTATGACCTACTTAATTTTGTGCATATCACAAGGTGCTTCTCTGAATATCTAATCACCTGCTGTCAAAATTAGATACCTACTGCCTGTGGACCAGGTGTGTACAGAGCTGCTGCCATTTATCAGTGTTGGCTGTGGAGGATGCCCTCCTGCAATGTGAAGAACAGCTGAAAGAAATAAGGACAGAAAGGTAAAGCTGGAAAACTGAGGGAATATGTTTGTAGCAGCAACTGCTGCAGAGGTAAGGGGTGAGGATGAGGGTGAGGATGAGGATGAGGATGAGGATGAGGGGGAGGCAGGTGGGGGAGCACGGCCAGCAGAGGCCACCAAGGTCTGAGGTGCTGAGAGGTGGCAGCAGCCGTGTGGCATTGCCCAGTTGGTTCCCTCCAACACTGACAAAGAGCTGATGTTCCTCAGTGCCATCTTTTTTAACTTCAGCAGTGTACAAGGAGCTTGTAACAAGTGGGATACATGGCTCAGTGCCAGGAGCTGAGCTCCTCTGTCCAAATGGTGGGAGCTGACATGATGCCCTTGTCGGGACAGCAGAGTGACACTGCAATTGTTTTGGTATCTCTGGCTGCAATTGTTTTGGTATCTCTGGGTAACAGGGTCTGTAGTACCTGCCTAGGGCTCTAGGAGAGCATTGCCAAAGAAAATGCTTTTTATGGAAGGCCTGCCTGGTACAGATGGAGGCAGATAACACAGATACTACAGTATTATACTTCTCAGAGACCTGAACTGTAAACCTTTTCTGGTCACAGATGAGAGGAGTAAAGATGTCTATTAAAAAAATATAGAACAACTGGAGTCATCAAAAGACAGTTAATAATGACCTATAAAATGGTTGCAATATTCTCGTCAAAATATAAAATGTATTTAAAATATTTAACAAAGAAAGACTTCTAGAGGCAAGAGTCTCTTGTAAAAGAGTGTCCTGGCAAGAGGGACGGCATAACAGTCAATTATTACAAACAAAATCCAGGTTTCTTAATTAAAATACAAAATACTGGCTCTGCTATGTAGCCTGTAATAAGTTATGTCTTGAGAAGACTGTAATTATGCTGGCGCCTGCTAGTGCTGCCATAGTTAAATTTGTCACCATTTCCATTATAAACCAAATTTTTAAGCAATCTATAATGTAGCCACAAAATTATTTTAGATTGAACTTGGAAACTAAATTCTTAGACTGACAAGTTTTTTATTTCTTTTTTTTTTTTTTTTTTTTTTTTTAATTTTGTTAATACAAATAATCTGTTTGTTCATCTTTATGCTTTTTAGGAGAGCACTAAATAAGCCAAAAGTTTTATGGCTTTGAGGCTCTCTGGCCATTCTGTAGTATAAACATATTTTATTTTTTTCGTCTGCATTAACAGGATAAGTCATTTCTTGAAAGCAGAGAATTTTAGCTCTTTAAATGTCCATAAATAGAGGAAAACAAACTTCACAAAGCTTTACAGAAATAATGGAGACTGATTAGCTTTGAATGACAATGAAGAAATGAGAACTTAGTTAACCTTGGGCCTCAGAATGGATGTTGCAAAACTCTTCTGCCATGAGTCTGACCTTCCCTTTCTAGCATCCTTCTCGTGCCAAAGGAAGATGTCAGAGCCAGGAGGCAGCAGTGTCTCAAAGATGGAAGCTTTCCTGCCAGCCCATTGCATCTGGTTCTTCCAGCAGTGCTCACAGGAGCATACAGAAAATATCCAAACTGCTCAAAAGTCACAGAAAATTCCCATTGATTTGTCCCAGTGTACATTTTATCACTAAAAGGTGATAAAGAGGAGAAAAAGAGCACGGAAAATATTGGGCATCTGCTCTGAGAAATCATGATGAGAAGACACACCCACATGCTTGGGCTATGCAGTACTTTTATCACATGTATCATACTAATCTAAGCTACTCATGAAGACATGGGTTGTTTTTTGTAATTCAATGCTTTTTTCTAGAGAGGCAAATATATTTTTTGATGATTAGCACTGAACAACAGATGGTAAAACCTATGAAAATATCGCAGATGAATCCACTTCCCAAAGGAAAACACTGTCCTGCAGTCTCAGTCAGCATCTCTAGCTGTTTCATAATTTGCATGGCTTCGCTAGAATTCCTTCAGGAAACACCTTTTTTTTTTTTTTCCCAATTTAAAGGTCTAAATATTAAGGAACAAATACTGCAAGTAGTAAATCTGAAAAGGCAGAAATAAAGAACTGCTTGTGTGCCTCTTCCCTGTTTAGATCACAATGTAGTTTCAAATGCAAGGGTAAATCATGTTCCTCTTGCCTAAACCTGCTTTACAAGAGACTTGAATTACTCTATTTAACATCATGAAGGTCATGTTTTCAGACCTCTGGCTACATAAAGGAAAGTTTAGTAGCGACAATAATCTTTCAACTTCAATGTAAAGATTTTGCAGCAAATTTACTGGAGATTTTAGGTATATAATTTCTCCAGTATTTCAGTTTTTCTTAACCACCGTAACAAACATCTGAGAGAAACAAATGGATTTTCTAGATCAACAACATAAGCTGACTTTTCACTTTATTCTTTTGCTTTGCCAGCTTATCAAATTCTGGTTTGGACAGACTGCTGTAGTAAATACTGGCAATGGTTATCCATTGTTAATTAAATAAATTTCATCAACTGTGGCCAATTGCAATAATTTTGCAAGATCAAGGCATTACATGCTAGAAGAGAGTATGGTCAAATGAGAGAAATTCAGGAAAACAGTATTTTATTTTAAAAACTTTTCTTGATTTGTTTTACCATTACCACCACAGTGCTGTAGCAGGTTGGCTTATTAAACAGACCCACAGCTTGAACAGTTGCATTTTTTTCTGAATTAAAAACTGGATAGCTGGGCCCAGAGAGTGATGCTGAATGGTGCCACATGCACTTGGTAACTGGTCACTGGTGGTCTTCTCCAGATATCAGGGATTTGGACCAGCCCTGTTTAATATCTTTATCAAGGATCTGGACCAGAGAATCTAGCACACCTCAGTCAGTTTGTGCATGGCACCAAGTTGGGCAGGTGTGTTGATATGCTGGACTGTAAGAAAGGGTATTTGGATCAAAGGGTTGGATCAATGGGAAAAGGCAATCTTATGAGGTTCAACATGGCCAAGTCTTGAGTCCTGCATTTGGGTCACAACAACCCCATGCAGACCCACAGGCTGGGGCTGAGTGGCTGGAAAGCTGTGCAGCAGAAAACCTGGGAGTGCTGGTCACAGCAGCTGAACATGAGCAAGCTGTGCCCAGGTTCCAGGAAGGGCAGTGGCCCCTGGCCTGGATCAGCCATGGTGTGGCCAGCAGGAGCAGGGCAGGGATTGTCCCCTGTGCTCAGCACTGCTGAGGCCACACCTCGAGTGCTGTGTCCAGTTCTGGCCCCTCACTGTGAGAAAGACACTGAGGGGCTGCAGAGAGTCCAGGGAAGGGCAGTGGAGCTGGGGAAGGGTCTGGAGCACCAGTCCTGTGAGGAGCAGCTGAGGGAGCTGGGGGTGCTTAGCCTGGAGAAAAGGAGGCTCAGGGGAGACCTCATTGCTCTCTACAAGTGCCTGAAAGGAGGGGATAGTGAAGTGGAGGGTGTGTATCTTCTCCCAAGTAACAAGCGACAGGACAAGGGGAAGTGACCTCAAGTTGTACCAGGGGAAGTTTAGGTAAAAAATTTCTTCACAGAAAGGACTGTCAATCAGTGAAAAAGGCTGTCCCAGTGACATGGCTGAGACACCATCCCTGGAGGTATTTAAAAGACATAGATGTGCCACTTCAGGACATAGTTGAGTAGTGGAGTTGGCAGTGCTGGGTTAATGGTTGGACCTGATCATCTTAGACATCTTTTCCAACCTAAATTATTCTACAATTCTATGTAGAAAGAACAGTTAGCACATAACAAAGATTTTAGGGTGTACACAGTCCAGCAGTTGTACCATGCACAACTTTTTCTTCCACAATTCTCCTCCTACAGCAGGGGATTACTAGTCTCTCAAGGACTGTGACTCATGGTAGTGATCACTTTCAATTGAAAGTACTGGAGCAGCAGCTCCTTTTTTACTGCCTGAGAGGCCAGCTGATCTCTTACAAGAGAGGAAACTTTGCTAAACAAAGGAAGTAATTTTAAAAGAAGAAAATAACATCTGTCTACAGATATATAGAGAAGGGAAAGAAGAAATGTGAAAATGGAGATGGTGGGGAAAAAAGATTTAAAGTTTAAAAAGCTGAAAAGAAAGTCTATGTGGGATCAGAGGCAGCACATTCAAGTGGCAGACTAAATGTAGGGAGATGTAATAGGAGAAAGTATTAGGAAGAGAGGGAGAGTGGGTATAAAACCAAGCACAGGAAAATGGTGTAAAATCCCCAAAAGTAATTTAGAGAGAGATTAAGAGACTGCTGCACTAACCCATTGCCAGTAGAGGTGCTAAAGCCACGGCTATGGAATAGAGTAGCAAAATTCTCAAGGGAAGAAATAATTCCTATATGTAGATAGGTAGAGTATTTCACGATATGAACATAGTGCTGTGCAGCTACTGAGAAGGCATCAGTTTAGAAATCAATTTCTGTATCAATCTGCAGTTGAAAATAAAATTAACTCCAGCAAGAGGCAGGAGAAGTTCCTTGGAAAAGCACTTCAACCAGCCTGGGAGCAGCACAAGATGCTTCTGGCCGTGCTGCAGCCAGAGAACAAGGAGAGCAGCAGGTACCAGTCTGCAGCTGGGGCACAGTAAAACCCTTCTACAAGCTGAGCCAAGAATAATCTTCTTTAAAAGTGCTTTACTACTTACAAATGTTGTTGCTTTTGTCCAAGTGTTTTGTATTTGCTTCAGTGCAGATCCTTTTTTTTTCCTCCTTTAAGATAATTAGGGGCTTATTGTAAACCAAAGGAAATTTCTGGGAGCTCTTTGGGTTTTTAAATTATGCAAATGATAGCACTGTGATGTTGAATTATATTATTAATTGTATATTTTGTTGTTCTTGTTTTTGAAGTGTATGTGTGAAACAAGGTTTTTTATTTCCCAGTCCTTGAATACAATAAGTTTCGAAAAAGGCCTCAGGCAGACTGTAAAATTATTTTTCTCAATTTTCTTAACGTTAAAGAAAAGTATCATTTTAATGCTGCAAAGTATTCTGTGCTGATAGTTTTACAACATCGTGTATATACTGTGAATAGAACAAACTTCACAAATTACTGTACTTAAAACTGGAGCCCTTTCTGTAAATTTTGAACAGTGTTCTATTAAATGCCATCTATAAAATGCTTGATGACTTGCCTCCTAGGCTGATTTGTGATTTTGCCTGTTCTTTTGAATACCTGGATGAAAAGCTCTTGCTACAGGAAACTGTTTGGTAACTGAATAAATAACACTATAATCTAAGTTTTAAACACTGCCACATAGTAAGTGTTATTTTGCAATTGATTCCTCTTGCTGTAGCATAAAATGGAAGTACTCTCTCTGTAAATAAATAAAACTTTGAATAAAAGGGGTTTAAAAACATCATGCTTAATTTATGTCTCGGCTGCCAATTTCTGCAGTTAATTTTATCAGTTTTCATACTGTGCCCAATACAAAAGAAATTATCTTTGCATTAGAAGACATGTCTTTCAGTGATGCAGAAAAATATATTTGTGCTTCATTTGTATGTCAGCAGGGTAAGAATACATCTGTCATACAACATCCAACTCAATAAAATAAAAAACTGAGTGAAAGTTGTCATACAAGTTTTTTGATTGAACATTTGGAACATTTATATGTATGCATACTTATGCCCAAAGTCTGCACCTTATGCAGCCCATACCATTGTAAATCTGACTTGGATACAGGTAGTGTAACAGGTTTGCCAAATTTTAGCTTGCCAGTGTCACGTTTCTCCCCCAGGAGATGTCCAGACTACTCATTTTCTCTCAGCTGGGGAATCCGTAGTTTTAGCGACTAATTATTCTCTAGCTCTCGTGAAACCTTTTTATAGGAGTCTTTCTCCATGTACCTTTTGCAGCAATAGCCTTGTAGGGAGGTAACAAGAACAGACTTAATTATTTTTAATGCTGGATCATCTATTTATGCTTAACATTGATCTGAATGTCAAATTCAGCTGATAATTAAGGAGGGAAACAGCCATCAGAATAATTCTGTGTGCATGCACAGGTTTCAGATTTAGACTGCAAATGTCCTAAAGATGGTCTGCATTTCAGCCTAATTCACCAAACAGCTGCAGAGAAACACTGCTCTGTGGAATCACCCTCTGTTAATGTGGCACTGAGAACAAAAGGGATTCTGCATTGAGCAGCCATCCACTGATTTTTGTATACTTGAACAGTGGGCATTGCACAAACCACTTCTGCCTTCAATGAATTCAGTGGTTTGCTGGGCAGCTGTAGTTTTTTTCACCATTAGAGTGAATGGTGATTGATTGGAATGCAAGATTGGCAAGATCAGGATTCCCAGGTTTCATTACTTCCCTTACAATATTTTCTCTAGCATTGTTTAGATTAGTACAAACGTAAGGAGCTCTGAATTCACTCATCATGTGCATACATGCCACATTGTTTAGAAAATTCATGCAGCTGCTTCCTATCTCACACTGCCAGGGTGCCTGCACTGTGCTCTGCTGCTTTCCCACCTCTGAGTCCTGCTCTCCAGGTGCACCTCTGGCTATGTGCTCCTCTGTCAGAGACCTGTCCCTAAGGGGAGATCACTTCAGGAGGCATGTTAGTCTTCCTTATATTTTTTAAGGGCTGAGTAAGGACTGTTCAGACGATTTCTTATGTTGCTACCAAGTTTATCATCATCTGGAGAAGAAAGAAGTCTATCTGTATATCTTGACATGCTGAAATTGTACACGGTATTTTTTTCTTCAGAAGTTCATTGTTTCATATTGAAAATGCAAAATGGGGTCTATCAGCAATTACAGACACCTTTCACTTCATTAGCAAAGAGTTTCAGTTTTGGAGCTGTGTCTGCCCTGTATGAAATACCCATGCTAAGAATGAGTGTTTATGGAATACAGGCTTATGCAAAAGGACATTGTGTTCATATTAATAAACATTTCTTTTGTGTGTGTTCTTGTCTAGGACATTTGGTGCCTCAGCATAGTGCAAGCTATTGTAAAATAAAGGCTTTGTATTTATGTTACTTGTTTGGTTGTGGCTCTATCAAAAATAACAGGAGCTCTTTTCATCAAACATATGATTACTAGTTTAGACGTGGTCTTGTTTAGTTTCTGTCTGGAAAGATGTTTGCTACATAAAAAATCCTTGAATTTAAAGGCATTTTTGGCTTTTTTAATGAAAAAAAAATTAACTAATGTGGAACTTTAGACACTCTGGTGACATAGTATAGGAAATTTCTATTGCTGGACATACTGACGGGCTGAGGACTTAAATCCTCTGAGCAATCAATCCACTGGCTTTTATGAATTGCTTAGGGGGGAAAGGAAATATATTACTGGAAAAGAGGAAGAAATCTTGTTTCAGGATATGCAATGGCCAAATTCAGAAAAGATATATGCATAGTAAAGTCTCATGTATCATTGCAACTCACTGAGCAGAACAAGTGAAAAGAAGCAAAAATCAGGAAATAATACTTTCCTTTTAACAAATAGATTTTGAAGGAACACCTTAGCAAGAAAAGAAAATGCATTCTGATTGTGATTGCTTTTCTGCTAAGAGCAAGATTTTTGCTAAATATCTTCCTAATTTTAGGGCCAATTCAGCAGGTCTAGCATGAGATAAATCCTTTCTTGGGAGAAGCATTGTCCATTACATGAGCTGATTTATGAGAGAGAATCAGCTGTATTTACGGTGATAGCTGGACTAGACTGTAAAACTTGTTTGTGCTTAATATACTAGATAAATTGTTCCTGGCTTCTTAGGGTGTGACTCTACTTGCTGTCACACTCCCAAGTTTACTCAAGGACTGTGTGATTTGCTGAGTAGGTGTCATGCTCAGGAAAACCCAGAGGGATGGGTTTTATATACCTAGTTTTTTTCCCCAATTTCACATTGACAAAACCCCTTTTTTGTCTACCCTTCATCAAAGTCTCCTCAAGGCTAAAGACAAATTTTAACAGCAAGGAAAATGACCACCAATAATCCGAGCAGTATGAAATTTAACACGGTGATTTTGTTTTAGTGAGAGAAAAACACCAGTTACTGGCTGTCAAAAAATTCTACACTGAACCTTAACTTCATGGGCAGCAGCTTTAAAATCTATTTAATATTCTTATTTATTCAGTTAAACTGTTTCCTTCTTCAGTTAATAACAGGCTATGGGATTAAATCTTAGCTTTTTGTATTTACTGGGAAAAGTAGTGTAGCAATTTATGAGTAAAAATGTATTTTGAATAAATTATCATTGCAAATTACAGTTTATGAAAGTTGTGACTATAACCATAATTACAGCATTGGCTGTGCACAATTTGAAATCTTGCTTGCTGAATGAATTTGTTTTCATTCAGATTGCATTCCCAACGTTTTCAGAAAAGAGTGAATCAAGCCTCACCGACAAAATTTCCTATGGAGTTTTTCAGAAAGGTCACCTTTGTTTGCTAAATTTGCCTAAAACATAAACTTTTCTTAAATTAGTGAGATGCTATTTTAATCTAAGAGTTTCCTACTCAGGTTTACTAAACCAGAGACTCATAAGGAGACTCACAAGAGCTTCCATATTACGCCATCTATATATCTTAAAACTGTTAAAGTTAAAATTGATTGTGCAAGCTGTTACGAAGAAAACAGCCAATAGCCAAAATTAGGTATATTACTGTAAATTGGAGTGCCAGGGGGAGAGGTTTAAAGCTCAATCTGGCAAGAGAAGGGTTAAGGACTTTTTTGCTATACCCGTTTCAAATTACAATGAGAAGCCTCTTCTTTCCCAGCAGGGTTGTGCTTACATTAGTCTTTAGATCTCTCTTGAAGAGAGCTGTTATATTTGTGCCTGCTACAGTTGGAAATAACAGTTCAGAAGCTGAAAAGGGTTGAATGGATTTACAGAAGGTTATTTTTTGCAAGTAAATTCATGGCAACACATTAATTTGATTAGTACATGCTTTAGAATTACTTTACACTCAAGCGATTCAAAAGATGTTAAAGTTATCTCCAGGCTGCTGGACAGATATGTGTTACACCACCAAGGTACAGATCAAGACAAATCTGTGACTCAGGATTTTATCTTGGGAAGAGCGCAAGGTGTACGAAGAACTCAGAATAACGAGGGAAGATAACTCTGGGAACTACAAAGTGTCAGAAGAACATCTCTTGCTAATACAGCTCCCCACCAAAGACCTGGTTATCTAAGGTTTATATAGGAATGCCTAGGTCAGCTGACAAAATACTGGTCTTCTGCTTCATAAATGCAGAAAAAACGATAACAACAGTGGAAAATTGGAAGTCTGAATTTCAGCTTTCTTAGAAATAACTGCAACCTGACACATTCCATAATATTTAAACAGGGTGGGGGGAGAGGAATCATCAAAGATGTTACGATGTTACGTTTAGAGATGACATTGACATGAAGAATAGGTAAATTTTGTTTTTCAACTACTGGGAAAGCAGACCTCATAGGAACTCAGAACAAGTAGGAGAAAAGTTGTTGTTTTTTTTTTTTTTTTTTTTTTTTTTTCCTTGTTATTTTTCTTTTCAAAGATGAACCTAACTGCGCTCAAAGCTTTCGTGGGCTTGCTCTGGAATTGCTGGGTTCTGGTGGGTCACGCACAGGGAGGTTTAGGAGACAATCATGTCCATTCGAGTTTTATTTACAGGAGGCTGCGGAACCATGAGAGAAGGGAGATTCAGAGAGAGATTCTCTCTATCCTGGGTTTACCTCACAGACCCAGACCATTTTCACCAGGAAAGCAGGCTTCTTCTGCACCCCTCTTCATGCTGGACCTGTATAATGCCATGACAAATGAAGAGGAATCTGAGGAGCTGGATTATTCACTGAAGGGATCGATGGCCGGGGAGAGCAGAGGGATTCGGAAAGGATACCCTGCCTCTCCCAATGGATATTCGCGGAGAATTCAATTATCTCGCATGACCCCCCTGACCACACAGAATCCTCCCTTAGCCAGCCTGCACGACACCAACTTTCTGAACGATGCTGACATGGTCATGAGCTTTGTCAATTTAGGTACGTGGAAATGCTTTTTGTTTTTGCTCTCTCTGACAAACTGCTAGCGTGATCTTGCGAAGGGCAAACCTCTCGGCTGAGCTGTAACCTGCTCTGAAACAGCAGGATTGGGCCCGGGCTGCTGTGCCACTGCTAAAAGAAAAATCATGCGGATGGTAAAGTAGCTACATTGTAGGTGGCCATGGAAAAAGATTTTTCTCACTGTTTATATAAAGTCAGTTTCTATAACTTCCCTCTGCTGGCTTCTGTTTTCTTTCTTTCATTGATGTAATGAAAATTCTAGCCTTAGGCCAACTAACTCCTTTTTTTTTTTTTTTTTTAAATCACTAAAAATCAAACACTTATGCCTGTTGCTCAGTTATTTCCCTCAGTGTTTTCCTTAAAGCTTACACATGAACAAATGTCAGTTGTTAATATTTTAAAGCCTAGAAAGGTCTGAAAAGGGAAAAGTTAAACCATAAAAAAAAAAAAGATTCTTAGGTTATTTACTACTGGTTTTTTCTGTTGTTCAGAGTCAGAGTTTTATTATCTTTTCAGTTGGATGGCTGGATTTTAAATAATCTGTTGCTGCTCCTTTGTTATTTCTATTTAATAACATCAGGCTGTGTTTTATTATACTGCTATGCTGCTCAGAATCTACAGTGGTTCTTATTTTCTCTGTCATAAATAAATTAAATGACAAGTAAAGTATTAAACACCAGAAACATGCAAGCAAAGAATGCTTTTGAAAATTATATAAATTCAGATACAAAACCTGATAAAAATAAATTATATTGGCTTCTGAGTGTAATAAACATGTTTGCCAGTTACATTGTAGGAAAAAAAAGCAGTTACAGATTTCTTTACTAAAACACAACTTAAATCTCATCTAGAAAGCTGCAAATAATTAATGAAATTAATTTAGTATTTTTATAAGTAATTGAAATTGCTGCAGGACTGATAAATTTGGCTTTAAAAGCCTCTTCTCATTGAACCTGAATAGCAAAAGATTTAATTGAGAACTTGAAGTTTCACAATAAGCTGGTACAAATTCTGATGAAATCTTGTTTTCCAGGGTAAAACTTTCTGTAGAAACTTTTTAGCAGTGGCACATGTTCCAAAATACCTTCATTTTATCACACACATTCTGTACTTTTTATGTCTACCAGGTTTTTAGTAAATATTAATACTCCAAATACGAAAACTCTAGGAAAGTAACACTCTAGAGTTTATTTGCCATAATAATAAAAATCACTTTTCATTAATTATTTGGCTGACAAGGAGGTGTTCAAGTCTGAGATCTTTTTCCTTAAGAGGAACAGATGTCCACACCTCTAAATACATTTGCTTATTATTTTTGCTCCGGAAATAGCAGGTTAAGAAAGAAATGGAATATTTTTTTGAATATGTGTTCCTTATCATTAAGAAACAGTTATATATTGCTCATGTATTGCTTTTAAATTAACACTGCGTGCCTTGATTTGTCCAGAGCACCTGGAGTCAGCTGAATTTAAAATAGGAAAGTTAGACAGAAAAATCAGAAATGCTCTTACTATGAAACAAGGCATCAATCCTGCAAAAATGTTCCTTGTGTGTCCTGAGAAGCACCCTTTGTAAATATATCAGTGTAGCTGAGGACTATTTACATGGGACCTAGCCTTTGATTTCAGAAATGTCTTTGATTGCAATAGGACTTCTTGCAGTGAATGAGAACAAATCTTTGAAGTTTCAGTGTCAGATATGTCCTAGGCTGATCCTACTGTGCTTTCCCAGACAAATACCTTCTCTGGAAGAACTCAAGTTTCCACTGAGTGTCTTACCTTGGGTAGGAATTTTCTAATATTTATCTTATTTCCTTGGGATGCCAGTGATGCCTTAAGAAAGTAATTCTGAGAAGCTAAAGCTTATCTTATGTATCAAAACTGAAAACTGGGGCTCAGATGCTGTATTTTTCTAGTGATTAATATTAACAGACACCATTAGCTTATTACAAAATACTGTGTAAATATCAGGTTTAATTTGGCATCTATAAAATTTAAATGTGTCTCAGCTCTAAGTTAGTTTAAATCCTAATTCACTTTAAATACCCATCCATACAAGTTGGATATTGTCGTATATCACACATTCCACAGTGTAAAATGCGTAAAGAATATTGATGACCAATATAGATTAGCTTCAACATCTTTATTAAACAATCCTATGTTTCAGTTTAATTAACATAAAAATGAAATAAATCATGGAAATAAGTAACAATTTCATATGATTTATGCAGTATGAGACTGTGACAGATGAGGGCAAGCTCTTTTAATGGAGAATGGGGAAAAATATGCAGTGATAAGTGAATGCTAATGCTGTACCTTAAAATCAATAAATGCTGATGCAGCACAGTAATAACTCAAATGGATTTAAAATTGAAGCCCCAGTCAACTTGCATCAAATAAATCTGCTCTGAAAATAGTATTGACCATGCTCATACTTGCACACCATTAATTACATAATATGTAATTGTAAAACTCTATTAATCATCATGATATTTTAAATTGAAACTTTTGTATTTAGTTGTACCAGTTATAACAATTTAAGTGGTATATATTGAAAAAAGAAATATGAGGCTGATATGTTGGATAGAAATTATTAAGCATAAGCATTGAAAAGATGGAATAAGATTAAAAAGTAAAGAAAAAATAGACAAAAGCAAATAATTTTATATTAAAGAATATAAATTTAAACTTATGTGCTAACTTTGATTAAAACCCCAACCTGTTGGAGCTGCAAATACCTCACTTTGAAAAACAAATTTAGAAAATAATTATCAAGGGAACCGCAATCATAATTCTGTCAAGCAACCAGGGAGAAAAATAAGAATGCATTTATTTCTCCTGAAGTTAAAATTGTAAACACCTGCTCTTTCTACTGGAATTTATATCAGAATTTCCATCTCTTTCTTTCTTGAAAGCTACAAGAAGACAGAGACTATGTCTTGTCCTGTGTTTTGTATAAGACTGTGTGTGTTGGCAACTCGCCATAAATATTGATGAGTGTAACAGAGGAGTTAACTGGGTTTGGTCCAGCAGTCAAAGAATAAATCCTCCACTAAACACACTGGGGCTTTCAAAGATCTGATTATATCACCTTCAAATTCAGAACTTTGTTTTCCTGATTGGGTGTTTTTCTATCCTATTATAATATTTTATTATATTATTGCAAAGCCCCGATTCTTTAGAGTTCTGGCATCTTCTTTTTGGTTGGTCTCCCAAAATGACATATATAGGATACCCTGGTCTCCAGAGAACAGGCAAATAATACTTATGCAGTCCACCTCACTTTTTGCTCACTCAAAATTTAGTTAGGGAAGGACTTTTTAAAGATAAATGTTAGTGTTCCCACTCCTCACCTCTTACAAAAAGAGGGGGATTGAATAAAATAGATCTACATGGATGAAACTTGGAAAAACAGCAGCACTTTTGTAAACTACATTTAAACATTTCAGATACTGATTTTTCCATTATCATCAAAGTGATCATTAAATCTGCTATACTTAGGTGTTCTTTCTCATGACACTCAAATGGTCTGTATTTTCATTTTTTTTGCAACACATCTGTTAATCTTTCTCCTAACAGAGTGTTTCATTTGCTAAGCAAGTCTGTTTGCTTTCTTCATATTTTCCTGTTACTTGATATGAACCTTCCATAAAATGAGAGATATATATCTGTTCTTGTGGTTTTCTGGTATGTTTTCTTTTTTAGCATATAAAATAAATTTCAAAAACTTGAATGTGAAGATCACAATAAAATTTGTGACCCTGACATAAATATGCTAAGAAGGATACAATAATTACTGAGATTTTTTTTTTTAAATAACTAGTACACCCCAGAAAGACATTTTTTCTTCTTCACAAAGTGAATGATTCCACAATCTTAGAATAATTTTGAAACTGCACGCGCTGTGTTCGGTTCTTAAACCACACACTGAAATCAATGGAAATTTTGTCTGAGGCACAGAGGACTGTTCATATTTCTCCAGCTTCTCTGTCCCAACTTTGAACACTGTTGTACAGATTATATTCTTCTTTAAAACCTGAATCATTAAGCAAACACATAAATTCAAACGATTTTAGCCCATTGTGTTCATCGGAGAATGCTAACCTGGAATAGAACAAATTTTACAGCTACTTTGAGAAACCCATAGTACATCAATCCACACTAAATACCTGTACAAATCTATTTTTGTTACACACGAGAAAGAAAGGATTCCTTACTGCAATCAGACCCTGAGCACACATAGTAGCTCGTTTCTTAAATTAAACTAATTCAGTTTCTACAACCTTCCACTCACAGCTAACATATCATCAGTGAGGAATATGGAGTGCTAAGCCATAAAATGCCAGGAGCTGAGGAAGGGGTTTGCAGGATACAGGCAAAAAGGCCTCAGGATCATTAACTTCTCTCCTAAAGCTTAGGAATGAGCACACTTTCTTTCTTTTCCACAGGATTTCAGATGTTGCTGTCTTAATTTTAACCGTACGTGAATTTCTTTGGCTGTGGTACAGTTTTAGTGTATAAATGCAGGCTTCTAATGAAAATATTGACACAGCCTTAGCTGAAGTGGTGGAAAGAGCGCTATTATCTTGCCTTGAACACAGGGAAGCTATTGCAGAGATAAAACCTGTTAAATAACAGACAGACCCCATGTCTTTACTTGTGGACTTGAATCAATACTGCGAGAAAATGAGAA
Source organism: Oenanthe melanoleuca (assembly GCF_029582105.1). Classification (NCBI taxonomy): domain Eukaryota; kingdom Metazoa; phylum Chordata; class Aves; order Passeriformes; family Muscicapidae; genus Oenanthe; species Oenanthe melanoleuca. The sequence continues at coordinate 23,197,485 of NC_079336.1, read as the reverse complement.
GACATTTGTGAAGCTTTTATTCAATGGCAAATCCAAGTCAATAAGGTGTTGTTTTTCCACTTTTACATAACATTTAGAGCAAATTAGATCAAGCAGGTCTCACTTATTTTTTATCCGAAGCAAACATCACTTGGCATCTTGAAATCCTAAGACTTTTTTCCCCTTTATTAAAGTTTTGTCACCCAGTCAGTGAATAGAATTAATTTCTTGCGACCTAGTATGGTCAGGCATTAGAAATAACTATGAATTATGAAATAATTTTCTATGATCAAATTAAATATTAATAAAACTCTTTGAAAATAATTTTATTTGTTTCTAGAATGAAAGGACTTTACTCTCAGGATGACATGAGCTAAAAATCCTCATCCAAACAATTCATTAGTTTTAACCAATTTTTGTGCAATGACAGAGCAGTTTTCAGAGACTGCTTTTAATTTTTAGCTAGAAATATTCTCCATAACCCCTTTTTTGAATTACACTACATTTGTTGTTTTATATTGGAATATTTTATATTTCCTTTGAAATCTCTCAAGTTACATGAATCTTAAGAACTGTATAGCTCTACCTCAAAATAGGTTTGTGTGATCCATAAATATCATCTAACAAAATAATGTTTTTATAACTGTCAATTAATTTTTTTGCCAAAGTTAACACTTTAAATCCAAGTAAATTATTGTATCTACGCAGCCAAAAAAATGTCAAGCTCTCCATTAACTGGGGTATAAAACTGTCTGACTCTCCTTGCCGACAGGTTTGAAAGAATTTGCAGATAACTGAAGAGAAACTGATTTAGCAGATGGTTAGACGTGCATGGTGAAAAGCTATATATATGTATGGATATATAAAAATATATATTATTATTAATATTTTTCCCATTGGGAAGAACGGCTGACCCAGTTCCGCTTCTTCTTTAGAAAGTGTTCTTTTCCAGACTAAACACAGACTTTGGGTGGGGTTTTGGGGATTGTATGTATTGTACAGTGCATATTTTCCCAGGAAAACACAATCTGGCAGTGACTCTGGCTAACCATGAAAGAGAAAGAGGCAGGCTTGTGGAGACATCTCTATGTGGAGAATATTGGGGGAGGAATCCTGCCATGGATGGAGAGCTTCTTGGTTCTCTCCCTAAACTCTGGGTTGTTTTCTTATCTAACTGGACAACTTTGGCATCTATGTCATCTCCCACACTTATTGCTCCTGTTATTATGTTCTCTGAGTGTTAAATTATGCAAAGAATTTTACTGTGGCTACCTGCCTAGTTACTGCCTGAGTGATGGGGGTAATTATGACAGGGCAGTTCCTTTTTCTTTTCTTTAAGCCATGGCAGTTCCTTTCAGCTTGCTTTCATAGGCCCACAAACTAATAGAATTTGGAAAAAAAAATTGATTGATTGCAGTCTGATCATTCTAGGTGTTGTCTGGTGTTTCCACATAGCTGAGAATGAACAGTTTATGAAGTGCCAATTGCAGCCTCCAGCTAAAGAAAGGCTCCCCAGGGCTTCAGGAGAGCTCTGGCTGCTACCAGACTTTATAATTATTTCCCACACTTTTCCCTATCCTCTCCTCCTTGTCCTTTCCCTTGTCTCTAACCCCTGCTGCCCAGGCAGGGTCAGTGAACTTTAGTTGTACGTCAGTGGCATTTGGCTGTAGAAAGGATTAAGGGCTGAGAATGGCGAGACCAGGCGACAGTGCGGGAGATGGAGAGGGAAGGAATGGGAGCAGGCCAGGGGGACAACAGCAAAGCACAGGCTGGGCTTTAGGAGGAGGACATCCCTCCCTCAGCAGGCAGCAGGCAGTGCAGGGCTGGATACAGACCTGCTGGGCAGGGGAAGGCTCACAGCAGAGGAACAGCCTCTGCAGAAACTGCTGGAAGGCGGTCCTGCTCCTCGGGGCCTCGCGTGGAGCTGATGGCGCAGCACCCGAGGGCGTTTCCCACATCAGCAGAACTACAAAAGTGGAAGTTTGTCATGGCAGGGAGAAGGTGAATGCAGATGGAGAAAGAGCAAAGAGCACCATAAAGACAGATAATGTACAAATGAAAGGCAGAATTAGTGCAGGTGTGGGTTTTTTCCCTGAGCCAGCCTCGAAGGCCCAGCGAGCCGTTTCTTGGGAATGCCCTGTGGCTCAGCAGCCACCTCAGCCTGCCCAGGCACTTGGCTCCCTGGGCAGAACTCCTCATCCCTGCACAGCTGCAGGCAGCTGCCCCCACCCTTCGGTATGTGTGTGCACAGACAGGCAAGGAACGTTTGCAGCCGTAAATAACTTAGAAGCTGCTTTTAAAAACCGCAGGTTAAGGGATGAGGGCTGCCATGACGCACACAGAGGCTGAGATCAGAGCAGCAGCTAAGAGGGGTCAGGAGAAACAATGAATCCCCTTGTTCTGAGTCATATTTATGAGTGCTCCATTGCACCTAAAGTTCATATTTATTGGCTAGGCCATGGGGTTTCCCCATTTGCTCATCTCTTAAAATAACACCCCTGGTTAAAATTTCCTATAAAACACAGAAATGCTACAGTGGGCAGAACTTGTCAACCCTGACAACTACATTATTTAAGTTTGTGGGTGGGGTACACCAAGCAAGAGCTGGTTTGTGTTTTGTACTGAATTATTAATTTGTTTCTATACAAAACATGACTGTAATATAAGTAGAAAAGGAAAGATTTTATAGATCAGCTCTCCACTCAGAAATTTCCCAGTTATGAGAGATGCTCCAAGAGATGTGTCTAGTTCCCAGCTCTTTTTGAGCAGTTATTCTGGTGCAATAGATCAAGAAACTGGCTTTATTAACCACTGCTATATCACTTAATACAGATGTGGTACATGAGGCACATGCGGTATCTCACAAAAATGTGATTCTACTTTTTTTCCCACTGTTATTCAAGGCAAACTGAGGCAAAAACTATTAATGAGTCAGAACCTAGGAAACTAATCAGGACAGCTAGTGCTGGTTCATGATACGTATCTGTAGCTAAAAAACAGTGATTTTGCAGAAGCAAAATTCCATGTAATTCTTTTTCAAGGAGAATCAGGATGAGGAAGAAATTTAAACAATTGAAAGTTCTGTAAGGTTTATCTTTATCTGACTTAACAATTTTACTTATTCAACCTTCATGAGAACCTTAAGGTCTTTTCCAGCTTCAATGATTTTATAATTATATCCCTTTGTTGACTGAATCAATTATATGAAATTGTTGGTTTAATTCACAGGTATTTGACTGTAGTCAAATTAATGAAGTTAAATTCATATGATCTGGTAAAGCTGTACCCCTATTCCAGAGTAATTATTGTAAATTAAGAGCAATTTGGTAAGGCATATCCATTTAAAGCATTTTTTTTAATGGAGGGGAAATACACATGGGGTATGCAGCTATTAGATACTGCAATACAATTTAAAAAACTCATTGTATTGGACTTTTTCAATTGTGAATGGCACCATTTTTGGACATTTGTTCTGACAAAACAAAATTTTTGAAAAAATATATGTTCTGTTTTGTTCTAGGCCTTAGAAAAAGAAGGAGCAGGGACACTGAATGATCAGGGACTGATTTTGGAGCAGTGGGCAGCTGGTATCTGATGGCATCTGGTGCCTAGAGCCATGGGATTCTGGTGGCAAGTTTTCAAAAACACTGGCTGAGAAATTGAAAGAGTGGGAGAACAGTAGTGTGGATGATATCTCTGTGGGAGCAAATCCAGGGTACAACAACCTAACAGCTGTAGTCTTTGGGGTGATTTATGATGGTGGAACATAGCTCCGGGAAGGTTGTTCCCAAGGTTAGCTCAGCTGGAATATTTGTCAAAAACTACAAGTCATAACATGCTAGTGATCCCAAAGGTTAATCTGCTGCTCCTGACCAGGTTACCTTGCTGCCCCATTCATGAAAATTAAATGTGTGCAAAGGTTTTGCAGTCCCACCTCCAGCTGAATCAGAGAGTGAAATATCAGAGCAACCTAACAAGAAAATCCTGAAGAGCCTCAGATAGAGAATGGAAACAGTGTGCCTCTGTTTTCTAATCCATAAAATGAGGATGGGCAAATACTCCTGTGTTCATTTTCTCTTCTGTGCATTGTCATTCTTTGAAGTTGCAGAGTACTGGCATAGCTTTCTTCTTGTGAAGGCTTGTTTTACTCTGGCTGTGTGCTCTGTAAAATACTTGGCTTCTAAAAGCCTCACAGCACCTTGCATTTCATCATGGTGATCTCAAATGTTATTTTAGAAAGGTCTAAAAAAGGCTCTTCTGTAATGGCAACAAGTTTGCTGCTCTTCAACATAGTTTACAAAATAATGAAAATTAAAAAAGGCACTGGAATTTAAGCACCAGAACTGAGATTTGTGTTCTAGTGTAATGAAGAGAGGAAGTGTGGCTAGCTTAGCTCTTGTTGTCAGAATATGGGCTTGTGTCTCTCTGAGTCATGTGTGCATGCATATCAGTATGTGTGCATAGCTTTGTGTATGTAATATAGAATGCATGAAAATCTCTTCAGTTTTAGTTACTGGAATTTTTCCCCCTTAAATCATAATATTCTTTCCCATCAATACTATGTGGCTTTAGCAGCCCTGACCTTTCAAGCTGCCTGTTTGGACCAGTGTTTATCAGATGACCATTTGACCTCCTTGTTAATTGTACTTAATTACATCCTGTTGTAACATTTTGAAATACAGAGGAGAGTTTATGGATCTGCTCCAAAGACCTGAAGACTAAAACAGCAGCAGAATTCAGTGGTATGAGGTGCTGAGTAGTAGTGTACTGAGGGTAATGAGAGCTGTGGCAAAATTAGATCCTTAAACCATTCCTTTTCCATTTAGGATTGTTGGTACTTCTGTGAATAATTTTTTTTTATTTATTTTTTTTATTTATTTCTCCAAAGAGATCAAGAAAGGAGTGAGATATCAACAGTACTGCAAGGGCTGAAGCTCACATTTGATGATACAAAAGATAGTAGCCTCTGTTTCCACAAATGGAGCAGCAATTATCCTCTGCAGCTGCAGAAAAACAAAAATGAAAACAAATCAACATCCAGAAAGAGCCACAGTTCTTGAAAACAGTCACTCTAAAGGCTCAGAAAGCAACTTCAAGCACTTTTTACATTGCTTTTCATATAGTCAACGGCTTTTGAAACACATGGCATTGACCATATCACTTCTCACTAGTGATGAGATATATAGATATATAGATATATAGATATATAGATATATAGATATATAGATATATAGATATATAGATATATAGATATATAGATATAGAAACATATAGATATATAGATATAGAAACATATAGATATAGAAACATATAGATATGCATATACATACATATAGAAACATATATAGATATATGTTTCCTTTTCTCTTGTTCATGGCTTACTTTCCACAAATTTGTAGTAAACTTGATTCCTAAAATACATGAAGAAAAAAGGGAATAAGGGAATAGAAGCCACAAAATTTTCATTAGCAGGTGAAAATCTAGTCCCAAAATTTTAAGGCAAGGCAAAACAATACACATTCAATTTTGTTTTATTATAACAGTTATAAATAAACTTATTGAAGAATGAAGTACCATAAAAATAATTGTTTGTTGTGGTTTACTGCACATCATTATGGCATTATTGCAATGGTTTATCAACCAGCATGAGTCAAATTCTAGATAAAAAAGAGAAGTTAATTAGGGCTGTGCTGTGAGCTCTTTGGCTGATGCAGTACTGCCCATGGTTGTCACTGTGAACTGAACACTATTGTGAAAGCTGAAACACTGTACTGTCTTTCATGTGGCAAAGGTTAAACCTATTGTTCAACTAGACACAATTTCTTTTACATAGTTAAATGTTTTTAGTGTATTGATTTATATTACAAGCTTATATGATTAAAATATAAAACACAGAATTTGCTGGATGTCATAGTATACTGTTCAAAAGATCATAATTTTTAAATCCTCTTGGGTGTTAAGCAATAGAAAGTATACCTAAAAGCATACAATTAAATATGATGACATTCAGGAAGGGCTGGTTTATTTTTCCAAATTTTGAGAGGTAGAGAGGTAATATAATGTGATACTATACAGCATTGTATAGCACAGTAGTATAAAATTACATATCATTGCAGAATAAAGTTTTTTCTTTTCTTTAATTCTTTGGTTATCTCCTGTAGTATATCCTGTAGCTATCAACAGTGCTTCCTCAAAAGGTAATTTTTTCATCCCTTCTTAAACTATTGAATTAATAATCATGTTTAATGAGGCTGTGTATAATAATGAGATCACATTTACAAGGAAAAACGTTTTTAGATATATAATATTTTAAATTTAAGTAAGTATATCTTAAATTTATTTATAATTTTATAAAATATGTGTACATATTTCTTTTTCCATAGAAATATAGATATGGATTAATGCAAAATCCAGAGGTGATTGATGCTGTAGAGTAAATTCCAAGACACAGATCACAGAATATTCAGAGTTGAAAGAGACTCACAGGGATCAAATGCAACTCTTAAGTGAATGGCCCATATGGAATTGAAACCCAACTGGGTTTAATGGGTTAACTGTCACCATGCTCTGAGCAACTGAGCTAATCTTGAGGTCGATTAGTTCAAGTTCATGCTGCAATTCATTGGGTCAGAATGAAGAGAGTAATGTCATTAATTAAGATTAACAGCATATTGCCACTATTTTGATCACCCAGGAGCTGTGTTCTGCTTCCTCCATATTTGTATGTATTCCTTGTAATAGCAAAATACAAGAGATGTGCTTATTAGCATGTGTGTGCATGGCAGACCTTATCTAAAAGGTGTTCATCACTCAGCTGGAGCCACTACACAGGCACACTCATGAACTGAAATCTTGGCTCCATGGGCACAGCTCCCAAACAAGTTGTAACCTGTTCATGCTGTTAACATTATCATCTGCTGCTGTGCAGTAATGAAGCTTCTTTTATTAACTTATCACTATATCATTGCATCATTATGTCTGGGACATTTACCACAAATTCCATTAAATCATGGTGCTTCTCCTTGTCTGCAGGTAGGGAGTGAGTCTTCATCAAAATGGGAATGAAAGCATGTCTCCAAAAGACGAGACTGTGATGCTTCCAGTTTTGGGGATGAACAAATGGAGTTTTTCATTTGATAAAAAATCTAAGCCTATCCCCAAAGATAAGTCAGCTTACCATTCCCTGCTCTTTCTTACCTTCTGCTCAGAAATTTACACACATTTTGTCTGGGGACCTCAGCTCAGCAGGCAGCAGAAGCTTCAGGAGAGCATCTTTGCTGTTCCAGAGAGGTGTTACACCTCTACAATCAGCTTGGGTATTGTGCTTGTAATTAACTGTATAAGGAATATGGGGAATGCAGTCTCGGGTGGAATAACACTGAAAATGCAGAAATATTACAAGCATATCCACAGTCCTGGGCAGCCAGCTCTAGGTGGCTGTGCCTGGGCCAGGAGCAGATGAGTTCCTCAAGCCCCCTCCAACCACAGCCTGTGACTCTGTGACAGTAACTACAATGTAGGAGGATCTTATTCTTGTTTTATACATTGACATCAATCATTGAGGTGTTTTGGAGAGGCGTTGGATGAACAGTACTGTGTGCTCAAAATGTCATACTTTCTACTTTGAAAAGTTTTTTCTTGCTTGTTATGTCATTTTGAGACTCCTGTGTCTCTCTCCCCAAGTCTGTCCAAAAGAACCTTCAGTCGTGTAACCTCAAGTTAATCTGAGCTCTTGTTTGTGAAGATTATTTTTCCTTTCCTTTGGCAGTGCAGGTATAATGCTGGATGGCCAACCCAGAGGTATTTTATTCACTAACAGTTAATGAGTTTCTGCCCAGAAAGAGGATCAAAATGTTCATTAACTTTGGTACTTCTTTCAGGGGGGAAAAAAACCACAAAGTAGTTTCCTTCTTTTTGAGGGGACTTATTTCATATGTGGATGGAATTATCTCTGTGAGAATAAATCATGGTCAGGTTAGACTGACAAGAGCAGCAGAGGAGAGGGTATATCCATATTAACAAGCTGTTAAAACCACAGCCAGATCCCAAAGTGGCTGTTAAAACCTGCCATCTGAAAGTGTCATTCCTCACAACCCTTGGCCAGTCTCCTGTCCTGCTTTTCCTCCTCATCTTCCTCCCATTTTATTCCACTGTGTCTGTGAGGGTCTGCTGTGCTTCTGGCCCCATTGCTCTGTTCCTCAGCACCACTGCTTAAACTCTCCTAGGTGGATCCCTGGTGCTGGCCAGCAGCAAGAGTGTCCAGGACAAACCTTTAAAACAAGGGCCAACAGAGCATGAAAGATAAAGCTGAGTCTCCCTACATTTTTAATTTTAAGGTGATGACTCAGTATAGTGATTAGCTCAGTAAACATTTGTGCAACCAAAGTGTAAATCAGGGGATGTCTGAATTTATCTGAGCCAAGCTTACATAATAACTAAGTACATGGCCTGTGAGCAGCTATTTTTTGCAACTGCATTTAATATCCTGTCTATATTATATTCTAGCAATTTTTTTATTTCTTATATGTAAAGAAGCCTTCTTCTACTCTCTAATGAGTAGCCCCTGAGGGCTTTTCTCCTTATCCTTGTTATAGCTGGACTCTTTTTATGGAATGTTTGGTCAGTGTTAATGAGTATGGGTAAGATTAAAATACTCAGATGTGATTGTAGAGTAAGCAGAAAATATTGTCTATCCAGTTGTAATCAGTTTGGTGTGCAGACACAATTTCCATGGAAGCATTTCCAACAAACTCCACAGCAGAAAATAGATGGAGTTTGTTAGGCAGCTTGTGTGAATGGTAAATGGTAGAGTGACTTGCCACCTCTGGCTGGAAGTGAGCAGAGGGTTAACAGGAGGAGAAACTAAGGAGATGTGAGAAGATAGAGTGCACTTTAATGTTTAGCTTTTCCTCCCCTGCCAGTTGCCCTATGATGATATATGCCCTTTCACCCTCCTCAGAAGTTATGTTCCATCTGTATACTTTTACAGTGTCAAAACAGTTATAACTTACACCTATTTTCTGACCATTGGATCCCAGAGGTATAACTTTTGTTTCTACCCAGTTGCAGCTGAACCCAAGAGGGATCTTTTTTTCTGTCATTTGTTAACCTTGAGGTTGTGTTGATCTGACATCCTGACTTTCACACAGAGTCAGAAACCTGGCAATAATTGTTAGTTTTCTTTGTGATGATCTGTGATTATAGAAAAACAAAATTAAATGTGAGAAAAAATGGAAGCCTATTGACAGATGGTATCAAAAGGTGAGGCAAAGTAGACATCATTGAAAACAGCAGACAAAATTAGCAACCTGAGGCTTGGTAGTGTAAGGATTAGCTAATTTATCTATGCATTGGCTTAGAACTACGTAATAGAGGGATCTGATGAGTTCTACTTTTCCAAGTAAAGATTTATTTATCACTGATGAAACTGAACACAACCAGAAATCTAGTAAATTTGTGATATGTATTTGTGATTGGAGTGCCTTTGTAATATAGAGTGTCTTAAAACAATAAAAAAAACCCAGGGTCCTTACTTATTAAAGATTAAATAGCACATATGTGCAGTTGTATCTTTTGTTGTGCTTAATACTGCAGCTGAGCAACTGGAGTAAAAGACTTGAATTTGTGAGGTTGAAAGATACAGTGTGTTATAGTGTCAAAACCATCAGAAAAAGGAGACTTTGAGGAATCATGTTGCCAACTATCTTTTATGTTAGGATTGTGGTAACACCCAAACTTAGACTCTCAAAGTTCTGTTCACTTCTAAAACTCGATCTCTTTGTCTGGTTACTTCTCCTCTTGTATTGGCCGGGTTCAAGGCAGCCTGAGAAAAGCAGGGTGTTGCTTTCGCACTTATTTTGTATCAACAACTGAAAGCCTTCCAGCATCTAATTATTATTGGACCAGCTGCAGTGCAGCACTTGTTTTGACTTGTTGAGCAAGTGCATTTGACTTGGAAGAAAAGTAAATAGAATGAATAACACATGTTTAGCAATGAGATTTTTAACAAAACATAAGCTATTGAATGAAGACCAGCAATTTCATGAAAACTTCTATTTCACTCCATATTTTAATGTAAAGTAACAAGAAGGTATCATGGGTAATCTCACAGTGTCCAGATCACCTGGGAGATTATGTGTGAGAAAACCAAGCCCAGTTACGCCTCTTTGATTGAGGCATTCCTTTAGGTATCTGCTTATAAAAGTTGCTGGCAGGCACCGTTACAGGTTTCTGGGAACCCTTTCCTTCTCATGGTGAATGCTGGAAGCTTTTAACTATTAACTGAGTTCTAATTCTTAAAATAATTCATTGGAAAAAAGCCTGCAAACTTATCCTTTTACATGTTCACTACTATTCTAGCATGGGTGTATAACTTTCATTATTTACCTGGGTATTGTCTATCACTTACTAAAGTGAAAACATTGCATGCACATTTTGAGAGGATTATAAAGTAGAAATCGCATAATAATATTATTTAATAATATTTTAGTCTTTACACTATTTGAAATGTGTGTTTTGTTAATTGGCAAGGATCTATGAGATCTTATTGACGACAATAACAAAATGAAGAAATGAACATTTTAATAACAGAACAGCACTCTCAAAAGATGCAATGTTAAGTGCTTCATTAAAATATATTAATATATTCTAGCTTTTTCTTTTATATATATATATATATGGGATAATGAAATGCATTTCTTTGAGAGCTAAAGAAAGAAAACCAACAAGTTAAATATTTGCTTTGAAAAAAGGCAGGCAAGGGGGTTTTTTGTTGGCTTGATTTTTTTGTTATGCTTTCTCTTTTCCTTCTTGCTCTAGATTCTGTTGCCATTGTTGAAGACTTTTTTCATTGACTTTGTTTTGGTCTGAATCACTATGCAATTCCTACAGTTCAGTAAGTCTATTCAATTATAGACAGGATGGGATGTTCTACCACAAAAAATTTGGCTTTGATAAATAATATTTCATTTATAAAAAATGTCACTAACCGCACAGTATTTCATCAAGCAATTTTCAAATTGCTTCTAATTTTGGTAAACGAAATAGGAAAATGTTGCTCATTGATATCAGAAGCTGACCTGAAAATAAAGAATTTAGTGAAATAACTATAAATTTACATCAGTATATCCAGCTTCTGCATATTACTGATCAAACTTTATTCTTTGTGTTTTGAAAATAAAGTATATTTAATGTGAAAGTAATTTATATCATTATTTCAAAACCACATCTGTAAATACATAATTATTTTAAATACAACCAATATAATAATAATAATAAATGCAGAGAAACTCAGATGAAAAGAACTGCAATAAATCAGTTTTTAAGAAACAGAACTGTTGCAATGAAAAAAAAAGAAACTCTCCAGACTTGCCCTTTCTAATTAAGCAAAATCCCCACTGATAAAGTAAATAGCTTTGCTCCAGCTGGAAGGGGATCTGAATGTAGATTAAGTTTCTGACAATGATATTCGTGTCTAAGATAGGGTATGTGTGGAATGTAATTTTGGGGACTCCTATTTTCATCTTCTGCCTACATTTTTCATGTAAGATATCACAGAATCATAGAATCATTTTTATTGGGAAAGGCCTTTAAGACCATTGACTCTAAATGTTAAACAATCACTGACAAGTCCACCACTTTGAGGGCTTTATTCTGCTCCCTGTACCTGTCTTCAGCCTCGGGGAGCTGGCACTCAGAGAAAATCTCACCCAGCTCTGTTAAAGGGTGAGACAAAGAAGACATTGAGCCCTTTCCTCATCCTTTGTCACTGTATTTTTCCCCACATCCAATAGAAGGGAGATTCTCCTTAGCACTTCATTTTTTGCTGATGTATTTACAGTAACCTTTTTATTGTGTTTTAAGGCAGTGCCCAGATTACATTATAGTTTGGCTTTGCCCCTTCTAATTTTCTCTCTGCATAACCTCATGACATCCTTGTATTCCTTCTGATTTCCTGCCCCTTCTTCCAAAGTGCATAAACTCCCCTTTTTTTTTCTGATTTCCAGCCCAAGCTCTTTGTTCAGGCTGCTCCTCTTCCCCACTGGCTGATCTTTTGGAACATGGGGACAGAGTGCTCCTGGCCTTTCAGATTTCTCTTGTGAAGGACGTCCATCCTTCCTGGACTCCCTCACCCTTCAGGTCTGCCTCCCAAACACCCTGCTAAACACCTTGCTAAACAGGCCAAAGTCTGCCCTCAGGAAGTCCAAAGGAGCAGTTCTGCTGACCCTCTACCTTATTTCTTCAATAACTAAAAACTCCACAATTGCTGTGCCCAAGAGGCCTCCAGCTATCACATCAGCCACCAGTTATTCTCTGTTCACCAGCAGCATGTCCAGCAGGACACCTTCCCTAACTGAATCCCTCCCCAGCTGTGTCAGGGAGTTCGCTTCCACACATTCCAGGAGCCTCCTGGACTGTTTTCTCTCTGCTGTGTTGTATTTCCAGCACACATCTGGAAAGATGAAGTCCCCCATGGGAACAAGGCCTGGCGACTGGGAGGCTTCTCCCAGCTGCTCGTGCAACATTTCATTTGCCTCTCCATCCTGGCTGGAGGGTCTCTAACAGATTCCTATAGGATATCTGCCAACTACCTTCCCTCTGATTCTAACCTATAAACACTCAACCCAGTTGTCACCATAATTAAGTTCTATCAAAACATTCCCTAATATAGAGGGCTACCTCATTGCCTCTCCTCCCTTGCCTATCCCTTCTCAAGAGTTTATAGCCATCTTTAGCATCACTTCAGCTGTGCAAGCCATCCCACCAAGTTTCTGAGTTGGGAAACTACTACTTCATCCTAAATAGAAGACATGCAGTGGGGTGTATAACTCAGAATTTTGTAGTTAAAGCACTCAGCTAAATGATTATGGCAATGTAAATGGTAAATGTCTAATGTCAAATAATAAAAAAATTCAGATGTGGGAGCAAAAACTTATTTAATTCTCATTTTGGTCCTCAACTCCTGCATTTCTTCTGTGGAATGGCTCAGGATGTCCCATTGCTGGGCTACTGGCATCCTGCCATGTTAGGCTACAGTCATTGAAATCAGCTGATAAGGATTGAACTGTCCTTTGACTGAGCAGAGACTATCTCAGTCTGATTTTCTGGTGCTGCCATGGATTAAAGGGGAAAGGTAAATAAACTCCTTTGTTCTGTTTACTGGCTGGTACAAGGCAGCTGACCCTTAACAAACAGAACTGTCTCTCCACTGACTGTATCAGGCAGCCATCTCCTGTGTCCAAAACAATACTTTAAGGACAGGTGACTATTTTCTTCAATTTCAATGCCCAACTCGAAATAGATTCCTGATTTCAGATCAGGAAACTTACCATTCCCAAAAACAGATAAACCTAGTAAAGCATAGTGCTTAGAGAAGTAGAATCATAGTCTGCTGCTTGTTTTTTTTTTTTTTTTTTTTTTTTTTAATCACCACTTTGGGAAGTTATTTTTCTTCATTCTTGGACTTTAAAAGTCCACCTGATTGAAAACCTTTTCTAGAAGACTGTAATCCTCATTCAAATGCCAATGAGCAGAATGAAATGGCTGCCACTTACTTCAATATTAAGTAGGTTTTGCACTTTTGGGACATCCAGGGTGAAAAGAGGAAAGGTATGCCTGCCCAGATAAAGTTGATGTTCATTTCCTACAAGTCAAAAAAGTTGCAAAGTTTAAAAATATCAAAATACGTATTTTAGAGTCTGTAGTCTGGTCTGTCTTCAACTGAGAATGACATTCTGATGAATGTCCTTAACTTCTCTCAGATGCACTTCATTCAAATGTTTACACCCAGCATAGCTGTTTTATTTTGATGGGGTTTTTTTAACCCTGTCTGCTTCTCTAGAACCACTTGTCACCTTTCCACACATCCTACTAAACATTTGTTGCCTGAATTTATGAAAGGTGAGTCTCTCTAAACAGTCTCATCTGTGATGCTGGAATTTGAATGAGAGAGAGAAGAGCAAGAATGAGGTAAACAGCTATTTGATGTCTGTCTTTTCACAGTAGCACAATAGCTAATTCCTAGGGCCTCTGACCTTTCAGTGTCCTGTAACAGAGTACTTGCATTAATCTGTTGCTTATCTGTCACCTACCACATTTGATATTTCCAGTCTCTGCTTTCAATTATCAGTCATTAGAGGCAGCACTGAGTAATTTCAGGAGAAAATGCCTGGAACCTTTGACCTGTTTCGGTCAGATAACCACAAGTGTTCACTGTAGATAAACTATCATTTCATTATATTCAAGATGTAAATGAGTGTCGTTTGTAGTGTATCAGCTTACTGTAAACTTTATCACCTTGAAGTGATTAAAACTGACTGGTTTACTTAGTACTTGTAGGAAGAATTTCGAGTCAAACAGTGAAATTCAGTGAGATTAGTGTAAATGACCCTTTATAGTTACACAGGTCTGAAAGACCTTCCATTTTGCCTTGGCAGATATGTTTAGAAGTTAAATAGTGACATTAATTTGAATAGTAAGACTTCACTGTGAATCCAGCTGGGATCCTGGGATCCTATATTGTAAAATCAGATCATTGTAATATGTTTTTCAGCATATCTCTGGTTTGTTACCCATTTGCCAGAGCAGCTTTCACTTTGCCTATATGTCACAGCCATACACCAACATCTTCAGGCAAAGTGAAGCACATATCAGTGTGGAGCTAATCACTAATGAAAGAGCACATCTAATAGTCCCTCATGCACAATGACCTAAACTCATTGCTAGCAGTTTTTATGTTTTTTAAGCTCAGTCAACATAATCAGATATTTATAGCAAAATTTCTAAAATACTGATTACTTTTTATATTTGTTATCCATATAAGTGCTTTGGGTGTTTTTTAGTTGTTCTTTTTTCCCCCATAAAATAAATAGTTTTGTTAATGAAAATCAGTGCAGGATATTTTCTTTTGGTGTGAAAGAAGACCTCTTTTCCAAAATACCTTTTTCCTGTAAATTTGACTTTTTTCTTCTTAGAGTTAGACTTAGTGTTAATACAGTGTGAATGTTTCATCAGTTTGCCACATGGGTGGAAAATATCATTCTTTCCCATCTTACACACAGGTGTTTGTGATATTCCCCTGAGCCATGATTTGTCTGATGTAACTGTAGTGCTGCATATATTAATTTCAGGTGGTATAAAAATACCATTTTTAAAAGTCAATGCTAAGAATACTGACCAATAAGTAAGAATTTTTTTTTTTTAAATCAGTGTTGACCCTAATATTCTACTTACTTTTTTACTTTGAAAAATTATATTCCTCCAACGATTAAAAAAATACTGATTTTTTGGTCAACTGGCTTTTAGATGCTGTGATTTCTCCCACAGAAATGCATTTTGGCAGATGTACTGAGCAGGGCTGGAATGACATGAGAACATTCTGAAAAGACTGAATACTTTAAAATCTTAACCTGTGTTTTTCAGGCTGTCAGTGTTGAAAAGCTCTACCCTGTGAAATAAAAATATTTGAGAAATGGTGCCTCCCTGCACTTCATGCCATTTCAGCAGGACAAAGGACCTGACAGATACCCTACTGAGCATTCACAGTCTTGCCTGTCAAGGCATTTATTAAATGCAGAAGGGATCAAGATTTTTTTATTATTTTCAGCAAAAAAATATTCAATATAATTAAATATTTTACTTTTTTAACTTGGCTGCCGTTCTAACTGTTGGTCATTATTGCAACATCACCATCACTGCTTTTTTGCAGTCTGCTATATAATGCAAGATTTTAAGTTGTGTGCATTTGTATGCTTTTTTTTTTTTTTTTCTTTTTTTTTTTTCTTTATACATTGGCTGATATAAATTTGCAGACAGAAATTCTGGATTCATTGCAGGGAATGGGACTTCCTTGGACTCGGGGTGTATAAGCAGTGTTCTTCTGTGCCTGTTTCCTACAGCCCTGCCCTTCTGCAGACTCTTGCTACTCTGTAAATGCTGTCTCGAACCAAAGAAATTTTGAACTTGTGTCCCTTTCAGATGACAGTGCTGCATCTTCCTTGGGTATATATGTGAAAACACAGACAAGTACTATCTGTGTGAGTTGTAACAATTAATTTGAGGCCCACCAGAAAGTGTCTATCAGTATTCTTTCAGCAGTTGTGAGTGACTCTGAGAGATCCCCAGTGATATTATTAGGGGTATTGTAGAGGCTTCTGACCAAACTAAAACATATAGGGAGACAACTACTCTTTCTGAACTGATGTTACTAATTAAAACAATTAGCTTGGTAGAGGCTAGACAAAAGGAAGCTTCCAACCCAAATAAAAATCAATCAGTCTATCAGTAGTGGCATTTAAAATTTTTATTCAGTGTCTAATTATTCAATATTTATTCATAGTGAGTAGTGCTTAGTTACCCATGCAGGCTGGTAAATACTTTTGGAAAAAATACTATCCAGAGACAGCAGAAAGGTTTGTGCTACCCTAAATCTGTTTTAAATATAGTTCTCATTTGAAGGTTATTGACATATCTGTTCCATGACAGATTTGAAATGCTCAGTTCTAACCTCAGAAGCTTGCAGCAGACTCTTTGTACTAGAAAAAGCCCTCCCGGCTCAGTGCTTTTGCATATGCTAATCTCTGCCAAGTTCCTCTGAAATGAAAGGCTTTACATGGGTATTTAAATAAAAAAGCAAACAACTCCCAAACCTTCAGTCAGATCTCTGTATATATCTCACAGTTTAGAAAGGGGCAGTGGAGCTGCTAAATAGACTGTATCCTGTTTCTCTTCAGTAGCAGCCCATTCATCTTCAGGTACAGAGCAGCCAGTTTACATGCTTCTGCTGCTTTTCTGCTTTACTTTTTCTACATGGTGTTCGATGGCAAACCCATGTAAGCTAAATATGCACTCGAGCCAAGTAAACCTCACAGTTAGCAGACAATTTTCCTTTTGTCAGCCAGGAGAAAGTTCATTTTCACTGAACATAAAGTGTTCTTATAGCCTATATATTTTATTTTTGGGGGTCCTTAAGGCAACACAGATTTGTACGTAAAAAAGCAAAAACAAAAACAAAAATAAAAACAAAAACCCTAATGAAAACAAGGACAGTTTGCAGTTTTGAAAAGGGAAGTAAACTGTAAAGGACTAGTTACATGACCACAGGTGACTTAACTAGTAACTATTGCTCTGAAAATTGTGTTAAATACTTTCTGTTCAATAGTTCTCACTTTAATATGTCCATAACTATACCCTTATATGACAAGCCCAAAATTATTTTTTTTACCCTTTAGTGCATTTCTATTTTGTAAGACAACATTGTAAAAATGAACATATATAATTTTATGTATAAAATTATATAATTCTATGTATATACACGCAAACACATACACATTATGTATGCAGAGAAAATTGTTTGGGAGGGATGTATAAATGAGCATGTAAGTGTAAATATTATAATATACACATTATTTATATATGTAGCATTTAGTAATCCAAATGTGTGCTTTATCAGAATTGACATTGTTCCTCCCTCAGATCTGAGGACTAAAATGCAATAAAAGAGCTGGAGTTAGAGCAGAGAGTGTTTAGGGAAGCTGAATGTTTAGTTGGTTATCTAAACCAAATCCCAACTCTGAGTTTTACAGTTTGTCTACCATCAGTGAAACAAAGCACGTAGGTCACGAGGCAGGTAGAACTTTTCCAGAAGAGAGAAATTCTCTCTTCCCACAGCTTATTCATAGGTCAATGATATGTTGTATTCTGTGGATGTGGAAACCATGGATCATTTTCCTTTCCACATCCTTAAAATCTGAAGTATTAATCCCATAAGGCGATCATCAGCCAGTGCTCTGGCCTGTAGTTTCCGTTGTCACATCAAAACATATATTCCATTGCAAAAGTTGCTTCTAACTCACTCAGAATCAGAACTGCAGCAGACAATGGAAGTAGACCCAAAGTAGTTGTAAATTAAAATCCTCTGATTTGTTTCTCTTAAAATTCTGTAGAAACCTCAATTAAGCTATCATGAGGTTTGCTTCTTTAATTTTAAATTGTGGCAGTGTCAGAAGCAGTGGAACCTGCTTCTGCCCAGCAAGAACAGGTTTGAGAGGACTTTTCAAGCCAGAATTGCACATCCCATGCTGCTGGGGTGCAAGAACCACTTGGCCCTGACCATCAGTTCCTTCTTCTGACCACTGCAAAGATAACGTGCATGCCATTAGAGTACAAGTTGTGTTAATTTGTACAACTTAACTGCTTCTTAATTATGTAGTTGTTGCAGTGCACTTTAGCACCACTTCTATTATATTAAATGGAAATGAGCTGCATTCCTCTCATCAGCCTGCTTATTAAAGGCAATTTGTGTTTTCCAAAGTCATCTCTATTTCTGACATTGCTATTGCTGTGCTTATGGCTAACAGAAGTCCTAAATCCTTCCACAGCTTTTGGTTTGTCCATATTTCTAGTTACTTTACAACATGCCCCCTTTCAGCTTTTTTTGATATTCTTTCCACTCCAGCTTCTGGAATTTATATAAAAGCCACGGAGTTTTTTTTCCTTTTGAACTGAAGATACTGGGCTGGTGGAATTTCCTTTAACTGGAAGTCTGTCTGGGCTTGTGGTTTTATTATTTGCACAGTTTTATATTGTCATGTTTGTTAACCCCCAAGCAGAGGGAACGCTCCATGAATCATGGGAAATGGGCGTTTGTTCCACATCTCTAGTTTACATTCAATTCTTTTGCTCACAGTTGAACGGGACAAGGACTTCTCCCACCACCGAAGGCACTACAAGGAGTTCCGCTTTGACCTGACTCAGATCCCCCACGGGGAGGCAGTGACAGCCGCCGAGTTCCGGATCTACAAGGACCGGAGCAGCAGCCGCTTCGAGAACGAAACCATCCAGATCAGCATTTATCAGATCATCAAGGAGTATCCCAACAGGTACCCTCCTGCCATGCACTCCTCATGTTCTATGCCATCCCATAACCGATAATCAATCACAAGTCAATAACTGACCATAAGTGTACACCTGACAAGGCATCGCTGCTGCCACTGTGGCTTGTGCAGTATTAATTCTCAGGCAACAACAGCAGACACTGAACAAGAATAAAACTTACCTTAAGTGTAATTTATTTCAGGTTTATGTTCAAGTTCACCAAATAATCTGCCCATGCACAGATTACATGTTCTCAGTGAGCAAATGGCAGAGTCCCATGAACAGTCTAAGTGTCTGGATTTGGGAAATGCACCATTTGCTGACACTGAGGTGCTAAAAGCCAAGATTCACTTAGCTCCTTAGAGGCAGAGAGATTGTCTAACTTTGATTACTTTTGAAGAAGCATGGCTTTTTTGCTCGTGTTTGACAATTCTGCAGAAGGTAATTAAAAGAAAAACTGATGCACTAACTTTAAGATGACGTGCATACTTTACACATGCTGCTGTGTAACTGAAAAGTAAAACAAATCACGGAATCATCTAGATTGGAAAATACCTTTGAGACTGAGTCAAGCCATAAACCTAACATGCCAAATCCATCATTAAACCATGTCCTTAAGTGCCACATGTGATGCTGCACATGAGCAAACCCCTGATTTTGAGTTTGCAGAGCTCTGTACATGACATGTTTCCAAGACTCCACAAGATCTCAGTAAATCTCAGCAGATTTCACCAGGCAAAGTAGCCAAATACCTGAAAATTATGATTGAAAACTAGTGTCAATTCCATAATGCTTCTGAAAAAGCTGCATAGACCCAAAATATGGGGATTGAAATTAAAGTAGTTTATGTCTTTTCTCAGAAAAGTAGGGAAAAAGTTCTGTTTTAAGATAAACAAAAACTCTTCTTAATCTTGGAACTGATTTCTATCCCAGGAAGGTTTGACAAAACCAAAGAAAATGTCAACTTAAACTTGCAGAGTATTCTGGAGAAAATAAAAGCCCCAACACAAGTTAGCTTGAAGGCTGAGTTAGAACTGAAATCTCTTTTCTGCCCACAGAACCTTGATCTTGTACCCTCCAGGTCAGATGTCTGAACATCCAGTTATAAAATATTTATGGCTATAAACTGGGATTAATTTTATACTGTGGAATCAAGAAAGGAAAGCACTCATCCTTCCAGAATACTTTTCACTTTCTTAGTAAATTTGGGGATGAAGAAAATAAAGCAGTTTTTTTGTTTTGTGGTTTTTTTGGTTTTTTTAGCTCTATCTTCAGCTTCCCAAAAATTCTTTTGACATAGTTTCTAAAAGAGATCTTGGAGGAAGGAATGAAGCAGGAACAAAACACATCTTTATAAAGAGAGCAGGTCAAGGCTAAGGTGATGAAAGCTCTTCACCTGAGAACTCAAATTTTTTTATAAACTAATGGGAAAAGTTAGTTGCTTTAATATTTTTGATGTTTTCAAGTTTTTTAATATTTTCACAGTAGGTGGTTTGTACTCTGTTTTAGAGAAAGCAAAACTGTTTACCATTCTGATGAAGATCACAATTAATATTATCTGACTTGATCAAATGACAACTGCCTCTGTGAAGGTACTAAACAATTCTTTTGATTTCTTTCAATGCAGAACAGAAATTTATAAATGCTTTATATTTACATTTAAAATTATTAAGGCCTCATGTCCTCTAATGGAAGCATGATGCTGACAGGAGGAACAGGCAATGATGTGCCATGCACTTGATTTCACCAGTGTAACTACAGAAGCTTCAAATGTAGGCTAAGTGTTTCTCTCCTATTGTTGATTTTGACAGTTTCTACTTATATGTAGAGATATTAAAGGCAACTACCTCAGTGGAACAGGATGGGAGAAGAACAGAAGCTCTTCACTGTTCAAATTAGAAACAAGAAATTTTTTCCACAAGCCCCTTGCTGTCTCCAGACAGAAGAGACCCCAACACAAGCTCCCAGGATTTTTTTTTCCCCAGCAAAGGCACACCTTTTGCTTTTAGGTCCAGACTTGTGATATTCTTTGTCACCTCAGGTTTGTTCTACAAATGGAAATGAGGTTTTAGGTGCAAAATTTTTAGAAGCTCCAACTACAGAATGGGAGAGTGCTAGAACTCTGAAGATGGGGAGGAACTGGAACATACTGTCCACATAAGTTGTGAATGTCACATTCCTGGAAGCTTTAAAGGCTGGGCTGGATAGGGCTTTGAGCCATGGATCCAAGTGTAAGGTGTCCCTGCCCATGGCAGGGGTTTGGGACCTGATGATCTTTGAGGTCCCTTCAAACCCAAACCTTTCTCTGTGATTCTGTAATGTCCCACAGTCCTTACTAGTGACATTCCACAGCAAAACTGCTCCTCCATCCTTCTTTGCTTTGAACAGGAAACACAGGTGTCTGACAGGACTCTGCAATCCCAAACACAGGTGTCTGATAGGACTCTGCAATCCCAAACATAATCCTGCCATGCTTTCAGGCAAGGAGTGCCCAGGGTCCAGGGTTTCCAAGCTGCATACTAAGGATTGTGCTGTTGTCTCAGGCATCTTTTTGTCTTTATGGCAGCATGACTGCTGAAGTGGAAGTGTTTAATTCCCTTGGAGTTTGCTGAAGTTCCAGTCTTTGGGATTGAGGTTTTCTGTTTGGTCTAAGGAAGCATGGCCCATAGCAGGCTGACTTCTCATGGAGCCCCACCCTGGATCCTACCCAGATCTTTCCTCAAGAAAACAGAAAATATCCTCCAATATGCCAAATCATTGTTCATGATTCAGTGGCAGCTAGCCACTAATTTAAGTAAACTCTGAGGATTCTTCCCACATTAGGGAATGCTCAAGTGGCAGTAAAATACAAGAGCAGGTTTCTAGAACGAGTCTAGAGGGAAAACAGCATTATTGGGATGGTCTATCACACTGTAATAATTATTTGATATGATCAAGAACTGTTCTGGGTTTCAAGGAACAGAGAGATGGTTTGTTCCGCCTTTACTTTCTTAAGGGTCCCAGGAGATGTGAAGCTTCTTAGACATTCTGCCTTCAGCCTCTTTGCTGAAATTCTTGTCTGTGGTAGGATTTCTCCTGTAGAAAAACTGATCATTGGGGACCAGACTGAAGTCTGTAAAAGTAAAGCAAATCAGTTGCATTCTGCCTGAATGTATTCACTGTTGCATTTCGGGCTATTTAGACACAAAGCCTTAGGTTTTCATTACGTGTTGCGGGCTATGTTTTAAATAGAAATACTTTTTAAAATTCAGCCAAAATTTGCAGCTGTTTTTCATTTCAAGCATGATTGCACAAAATAAAGGAGTATTTAAAAATTAAAAATGTCACAAAATGTGATAAGAAATTTGAATCAATGACATAAGCTAATGAGGGAAACCTGATCCCAGAGCTCCTGCTGCCTTTTCAGGAGTCAGGTTTTTACCCTGTATCTGTATCAAATGTGGAAAAAGTTGTTTTTTTCCCTGACAAATACTTTGAATTTCTGTAGTAATATGCTGTTGTGTGGGCTAAATAATTAGTATTGGTCCAGATACATTTGCTCTATTCTTCTATGAGTTTTCAAGAATCAGTTCTGGTTTTCTCTAGGTATCCCCAACTCATTTTCATTTCATTTACTGAGTTAATGAGTAAGAGCAATCTGTCTCTTTAAAGTTTATTACCTTAGCCAGATCACTATAATTGCAGGGAGACAGCCAAGTAATTGAAGTATCAATACCAAAGACACTTTAGTTTGAGTTTTTGCTGCAGTACAAAGTAATAAAGTCACATTGAGGCAAAATTTGTCATTTGTAGGAATTTCTGGATGGGGCCATTAGTAATGCCTTATTCTGATTTGGCATGGGAAACACTGTGATTTTGAGAACATTTAGTATCAGCCCTGGCTTTGGAATGGAAAGACTCTATATGAGAAAACAATTATATATTCTAGGGGGAGAAAAGACAAGTGTGGAATTATATCATTGTGGTATTGTAGTATTTTATATTCCAAACACTTTTACAGTTTTCTGTTAAATCTACTGAGTGATGCAAAAGCATTTTTAAATAAAACATCTCAAAGACTATTAGTCAGAATTAAACTTTCCAGGTTTAAAGTTCTGATAAAACTGCTTATAAGAGGAAAAAAAAAAAAAAGTTGGCATTTAAGACTCCAGAGAGTACTATTTATGAGCTTGTGGTACGTTGTTAATTTGTTCAGTGCTAGCATAGCAGGTCAGGCTCTTTTGAATTGTAAGATTTTCTTCATGTTAACTCCAGAGGGGGAATGTAGGTTTTCTCCTTGTGTGGTCATTAGCAGAGTCCTATTAGAATGGAAGTGATAAGAGCCCAACAAGAGATTATCCTTTAACAGAAGACAAAAAAAGGTGACTTGAAAAAAAGGCCCTTTCAATTAATTTTTTTTAAATTACCTTCCTTTATAATTTCTGAGCTCTTTGACTTGATTTTGCATTTATATCTCATGTGTAAGTAAACATATGCTTGTCATAGTTCACCTGGTTTTATTTTCCTTACTATTTAGCAGCCACAATTTCAAAAGGTGCCCATGATGCTTTTTATCAGTATTAGACCTTCTAGGTGCATTTACTGTGTTTAGATAAGGCAGGAACTTTCTAAGGTGTCATTGTGATTAAGCACTGTAAGAATACAGTAACAAGACACTAGCAATTTTAAATCCACTTTTTTACACAAAGTCTGTTCTTTCAGTCTGTCTTTACTCTTTAAGCATATATTAATTCTTTCTGTAAGGCAACAGCACAATTCCCAGGTCTATCTGAGCCAAGTCTTCCTTTAGCTGACTTGTACAGTAAAAAATTAGAATAAAACACTTTTTCTTGTAGCTTACTGTTTTGACTACTATTTATGGCACAAAATAAATAGATTTCTATAACTATAGATTTAGGTTTAAAAGGTTAAATGGTGAAAACAGTTTTTAATAATGCATGCTGCTTTGAAGAAGTGTGTAAAATGAAACTGATGAGAGTTAAATATCTTGGGTTTAGTCTGGTCATTGTAGTAAATTATTTGTAATACAGATGATGATCTGGAACCAATTGTGGCACGAGATATGTGAAAACAGAACAAATAAATGACCCGTACTAAAAATTTAGTAACACAATTATACTAACTCCCCTGAGCAGCCCTTCTGAATTACTGGAAGATTTCATGGGAACAAATTTGAAAATATATCAGGGAACTGAGGGTTAAAATGTAATAATTTTATTATTGAATAGATATGTAATTTCTGCTTTGATATAGAGACTTATTTTCTAAACATCTGTAGTAATAGGAAACGGTCTGAACTGCCATCTATTCATGTTTTGTCATAGGATACAGCTGCCCTCATATGTTATTAACAACAGATCTTTTTAGAAATACTATGCCTCCGAGTTTTAGCTGAAATTGGAAAGTGATTTTGAAATTTTTTGTCTGTTATGCTGAAATGTTTATAAAAGAGAATCTTCCTGAGACATTCTAATGTTGAAAGATGATTTTTTTATACACAACCTCAATTATGTATTTCATGTAGTTATATCAGGAAGTTGTATTTTTCAGATTTCCCAGAGCTATAGTTTTTTACATGCTGAAACTCATTTCAGAAAGGCCTCTTAGGGGAAATATCTGTATTATACCCAACAACTGCTTGTTAGCTACAGCACATGCTGCACTGTGTCATAATGAGGATATGTCAAAGGATTATTAATTTGGACTCCAAGAAGTTATTGTCAGCAAGAAAATGAGGGGAAAAGGTAATAATATTTGAATGCCTTAACTCTCTATTTTCTTTAACTTAGGGATGCAGACTTGTTCCTGTTAGACACAAGAAAGGCTCAAGCTTCTGATGTGGGCTGGTTTGTGTTTGACATTACTGTGACCAGCAATCACTGGGTGATAAATCCGCAGAACAACCTGGGCTTGCAGCTCTGCGCTGAAACCGGGGACGGTAAGATCGAAACCACGGATCCTAAGTGTGCTCTTGTCAAACCCTGCCAGGACTCTCTTCTGGATGGGTGTTTTATAACTTCTCTGGGTGACAGTTCACTGAGAGATTATAAGCAAATAACACAAATCTTATCCTGCTGCTGTTGTGGTCTGCAAATTTTCTATTATTTTCAATTCTGTGGAATATGTCAATTATAAAACTAGCTGAATCAAGTGAAACTGGGTTCAGTATAAGAGCTCCTACATACAAAATCAGGTTCCATTTTTAATGCTCTACCACTGATGATTACATTCAGGAAACTCAGGCAGATTTGCAGAACTTCTTGGGCTGAAGCATGGAGAAAGTTATAAAAAAAACTTCATAGCCATTCAGAAGGTACAACAGCTGTAGATATTGATGTTGAAGAAAGGTTAACAATAGGGTAATGTGGGAATTGGTTTTCTTTAATTTGAAATCTAAAAATTATGATTTGTTTTATCTTGAAATGGGTTAAAATTTTGAAATCTTTTGTTTAAAATTTTGTTTAGCTGAAAATTAGAAAAAACCACTATCAAAATGGAAGTTTTGAGCTCTGGATGTTTTTGTACAAATTTACTGGGCTACTGCATTATTCATAGTTATGCTCTTCATTAAATTTGAAAATGCATCTCAATGCAAAACAATATTTTTAGAAGAAATGTTCTTTACTTAGACTTCTTTAGAAACTAATAAAAAGAGACTTATATGCTGTTTTTTCTGTGATGGTTCACTTAATCCATACCACTTTACAAGCAAACTCAGATTTAACTCTTTTTGTCAAAAAGCTTTTTATGTCAGAGGTCAAGGGATCTATGATATCAGTTAATCTAAACCTTAGCTGACATAATGTTAATGAGTAGCAGAAGAAACCCTGGTGTAAGGATTAATATTCTTTTCTTCTTTGTTCTGGCTACATTTTCTCATTGGTTTTGATCTAAGCTCTCCCTCAGGCTCAGCTGGGCTGTGAACAAAGCGTCTCATACTTTTTCAGCAAGTGCCCTGGCTGCTGGAGAGTTATGCAAAAACTGTCCTTTAGGCATGATGCTTAAAAAGAGAGCTGGCAGGCTTGCACCAAAGCTCGTGGCCATCTCATCTAAAGTTACCTTTATGGTCAGAATCCAGCCCGTGGACAGGGGGGCACCAATGCAAAGTATTGCTTGCACATTGTGGCTCCTCCACCCAGCCCTCAAAGGCACCACTCCTGAGCCTGGGCTGTACAGGCAGCAGATGTCTCAGGCAGCCTGCTTTAGTGAGGCCATTTTACAGCTCTTACAATGCTGGGGAGGTGACACCTCCGTCAGGAATCCAAATTAGGTGGGCTGGCTTCTGGCCAGCTTTCCTGCTCCAGAATAAACTCCATCCTTGAGCTGTTTTTTTAAATTTTTTTTTAAATTTGTTTTTGTTTTTGTTTTTCCCCCAGAGGATTTGAACACAGAAATTGTTAAAAATTAAATATCCATGAAAGGCATTCATTAAGAAACCCTGCAACCAGCAGTTTGTTGGTTCTAGCCTCAAAATTACATCCTTTTGGTAAACTACAGGAAAGTTTGTGTGGGTAAAAGGAAACCTTTAGATTAATACACTGAAGAAATTGTATAAGAATAGCTCACGTAAATATTTCCCCTGTCCTACTCCCAAGATCAGAAAGGTGATAAATAATTTCCTGTTTTAAATTCCAAAGCCACAAATAGCTTTACCTTTTGCACTTTATTTACCTGACTTCTGAAGGAATTTGCCTTTTCCCTCACTTCCTATTCCCCCTTTCAGTTTATTCGTTCAAGGAGTCCACTTCTAGGGACTAAAGTTTTCAAAACTATAAGACAGACCTGTGCTACACCACTTCAGCTTAGCACAAGCAAAATCATCCCTTCATGCTCTTACAATTTTGCTCTTAAGGCTTTGATTATTTTTATTGGGTTGCTGTTACTTCTGGAAGCTATTAGAAACACCAGCAGTTGAATGACACGTTTGTGTACAGCTGGAACATGAATTTTTATACGACTCAGTGTGTAGCGGGCTCGGTTGGTAACCCAGAGAACCCCACCCACCTTTCCTCCAACCAGCTCTCTGTGAGAGCTCAGGGACTGCTTCAAATCAACTGGAAAACCTTCCCTTGGCTCGAGGGAACTTCAGGCCAGGCAGGTCTGAAGCACATTTCTTCATGCCTCCAGCTGTCAGCCGAGTTTACAGGAGGTATAGTATTGCTGTCCCCATAACTGGAGAGATATTTATGATAGAACCTGATCCATTAACCTTTCTATTGCAACAGATCATTAAACTAAATGGGATTCTGTTAAGTAAGAGGATCCCTGATTGAGTTATTCCAGTGCTACACTGTGGTCCTGGATAATCAAGTCTGTATACATGCTAATTTTTAGTTTTATTCATGCAGCCAATGGGCACCAATAGTTGCTGAGACTCCAGATGTTACTATATTGTTAGCACTACCATTAAAAGTAATCTTTCTTACAGTTATCTGTCAGAGGCATTTTAGGCAATTGCTTGTGTAGATATATTTCTTTGCATCCTTGAAGATGGTGAACAAATAATAATAATAATGTCTACATAAGGAATTCTAAAAAATTAACTATTTAATATAACAGTGTGAAAAAAATTATTTGGAAAAAATGTCTGGTTGCTGTAATTCATATTTTTCCCTCTTTGAAAATCCTGAAAAAGTACAAAAAGCCACATGACATTGGAATGTGGGTTTTTTTTGGTTTTTTTTGGGTTTTTTGGTTTTTTTAGGACAGTATTTGGTATCATACGTCTCATTTTAGCATGAAATGTAGACTTTTTCTCTTAATGGGTCATTTTATTTTGAACAGTAAGAATAAAGGTTTGCATGACACATATGGAAGCTGTCAACATATAATGCACTGTTTCCCTGGGGCTGTGGTGAATTAAGGATCAGGTTTTTTTTTATTCTCTTTTTTAATGTATCCTCTACATTCTACAGCATCCCCTTTTGGCTGATTCCCTACTTTTGACACCAAAACTCTCTGTCATGATTCAAATGAGAGGTGATCTTTTTCATGCTGATGGATGCATGGGTGTTGGATGAATTGCAGCATAAAATCAATACAGATGAACAAACAATTTGAAAAGCTCCATGCAACCTTTTCCCATATATATGCCACATGTCTCCTAAGACTTAAAACTTGTTCTAGTGAATCAGCACCTTTGAATTAACATTTAGCATTTTTATAAGTGGATGTTAGCAGTGATCTGAACATCACTATTGCTGAAGAGATATAAAGGGCTACAAAAGTAATCCTTTTTCTGTATATGTCATTGCTGAGGAGAACCTGGAGTTGTTTACAAAAGATTGGGAGGAGATAATGTGCAATGTGGTTGGTGGTGATCCACAGAATAAAACAGATTCCAAATATACAGCTTTCAATACAACATCCTGAGTAACCCCACAGTCATGTAGTTCTGTGCCTTTTATTAGATTACTGCAGCTTTCACTTATTTTTCATCTACCAGCACACCAGAAGGGAAGAAACTTGTGTCAACTTTGAAGAAACAAGGAAGATTAAGACTTCTGTTACCACATAGTCCCATAGAAGGTTTCTTTGGGCTTTCCTGCTTTTTGAGGTGGGCAGGCAGCAGGAACTCTCAGCTCCCTGACTCTGATTCTTTAAGTATTTCTTTTTCCTCAGAGCAAAAGCAAACTTGAAAAAAATTGGTTCCTCGATCCAAGTGAAGCCTGTGGAAGGCCAATTCCCCCTTCAGCATGAATTTGGATATGCTCTGATGTGTGTCCCCTGGAAGGGAGTTTGGTTCTTAACCCTACATGCTGCATGGAGGATTGGTGAAGTTCTTCTCCAGAGATGTTGGGGAAGAAACTAAAAAACATAGACTGTCTTCTTTAGCCTCTCTTTTTTTTAGCCTGGATCTTCCAAGGTCCATTAGTCCAACTAAGCCTTCAGAAAGGCAGCTGTCTTGGAGTGACATGGAGTGTCTGGTTTGCTTTCAAGCCATGACAACCTGTGGCAGCACTCTGGCCTCTGGCTGTATATTTGATGTTGTTTTGGCCTCGCCATTACCACACCATGTCACCAGTCTATCCCACAGTTGCCCCTGGACAACCTTGGCACCTCACTTACATGACCATGGTAGCTCTCAAGTACTCTGGGAGATGCTGCTGGATTGTTACCTTTAAACCTCTTGATGGATCTGGTATTTACAAGGCGAAGTATGAGGAGCAATTTCACCTACATTACTGTCCTTGTAGTGGGGAAACTTAGGAAATATGTATTCATATTGATACATATATGGACTTTGGCAGGCAATAGCTCTGACTAAGTTCTGAGCCATCTGGAAGCCATATAGCCATGTTAGCACAGCACTGAACCCGAGCTAATACATCCTGCCCCTCAGCAGGTTTTATTAGCTTGGGCTCAAGCTCTGCCTAAGTACAGCTACATTCATTTCAGTTCAGAGCTGACTTTGGCCAAAATTGCACTAGTTTTAAATTAAACACGCTCAGGAATACTGTGGTGTGAAACAAGCTGGAGGGATGAGTCTCTCAGTCTCCAGAACAGAGTGATCCCATGACAGCTGTCCCCATGAGAGAGCTCCCAGTGCTGCAGTGCTGCCTTGGGGCTCTGCTGACTCTGAGGTGGAGCTGGCACAGGATGTAAATGCACCAGGAGCACACTCCCATCCTGAGCAGAGCAGATGATCCAGTTCCAGCACTCTTTAATTTGCTCAGTTAGGTGCAACCACTGTTTCCAGCTGGGTCACAAACATTGTGTTGGCTTGAAGCAAGTGAACACACCCTTTGTTGGTAAGGGCACACTCACTCTAAGCAGAAGGGCCAAGGGGAGAAGTGAAATGGGCTCCCAGCCCTTCTCCTACCACCACTGGTGCAGACTGGTCCTGGCTGTGCAGCTGTGCAAATCACCCCACACCCTGCTCCCCAGACAGATGAAGGATACATCTGCTTCTCAACACCATCAGTTTAGAGATAATGGCATTTGTGTTCCATTCCATTCAGAAGGCTTTTATCCATTTTATTCTTTGGTGGATGACCAATTAATCTAATCTCTCCTTGTTTTATTGTCTTCCTGAACACATTTTTTAATGGTGCAGAAAAGCCCCAGGACTCCCACAAGCCACTCACAGTTTAAGTGCATTAACTTGAAAGGATAAATCAAGTACTTACAGAGCTTTTTTGTGTATAATTACATCAGATTTTTTGTGTAAGCATATATGGTACTGCCATATTACACATATCAGGGTTCCTTATGTGTTCCCAAGTGCTTTCTTCAAAAACTTATGAATACCAAAATTAACACAAAAAGATACCCAAAATGCCTTCAAATGAACTGATCAAAAACAGTTAAATGTAAGATTTGACAAACAAAAGATGGATCTAGTCTTGACTAAAGCTGTGAAACCTAGGAAAGGCAGAGCAGAGCATCCAAGACCACACATTTGTCAGAATTCCTTAGTGCCTCCAGAGACAAGAAGAGTTAACAAAACACATAAAGCTTGTGTCAAAAGCATATTTTATGCTGTTATAGATAAATGTGTCCACCAAAGGGGAAGTTTGCACAGCAGTTTATGTAGATAATACAATAGAGACAGTAAAAAATACTTTAGAGTTGGAGTGTTGAGGATGTGTTATATATGGACCATCACATTGGTGTTATTAGCTTTTCTCTTGTCTTTTTTTAAAATAAGCTTAGGTAGCCAAACTCTGCTTCAGTTCTTTTGTTTCAAGTCCCATTGCTCTCAAGAGTACTGTTCAGGCATGAGAAACTACAGAAGTTCCTCTCCAATTTTGAAAACTACTGTGTGAACTTTCATAGTCAGAGCATATGGGCAGTTTTTTGTTCAAATTTTAAATGTTATTGGATCTTGGATGCACAGGATCGTTCTTCAAAAGGCCTTTCCCAAACCTCATTTCAGATGTCAGTCCCCAAAAGAAGGAAGCCATAGGTGTGGCATTGGAATTAATTTTTTTCAGCAAACTGTGTTGAAATGAATTCTTCAAGTCACTAAATTTTTCATTTCGAAGTAAAAATATGTAAAATTATTACCAAAAATAACTGCTGTGACCTAGAAGTAGTGGTTAATCTGTAAAATGTGTTTTGTGACTTCTTGAACACTTTTGAAAGTAAATAATTCTTGTTTTTCATAACAAAATGAGTGGTTTGCTGCAGGCTGATGACTCAGGACAAAATAATGGATTTTGGAATTACTCATTGTGCTGTGTTGCCAGTGTAAATCTGGCTAGGAAGCATAATGACTGAAAGCTCTTGCAAAATAAGTGTCTGATCAATATGTTACTTAAAATATATACTGTCTGAGGAGATAAAGCTAAGGCACAAGATCTTACTGTCATTGGCATGCACACTGGCAATCTCAGAAAAAGTGAGCTTTTTTGAATGTTATGAAAAACAAGGACATGTCTCCAGGTCAAAACTGCAAGACATATTGTTACTGAAAGCTTGAAAGGCTCTTGCATTTCCATTTGGAGCAGCTGGGGGGAAATGAACTTTTAAGATGGAACTCAATCAGTTCACAAAAAGAATTGTATGATATGGCTGCATGTGACAGCACTGAAGCAGACACAGTGACACAGCAAATAGCTCTGCAGTTACCATCCTGAGTGCTCTTCCTACTTTGTGGGTAAAAAACCAAAAAGCACAAAATTGTCAGGATTGTTGAGATAGGACCTTTCAGTAAACTGAACTTCACAGTTATTCTTGCAGCACCGATTCCTTTATTATTAGGGGAGAGAATGTGAAAAGGCAAATAATATTCATTCAGTCCAGTCAGTCAAACCCAAACTTCCATGCAAGCTTTTATGTAAACTGCTAAGGGCACTTTACTATCAAATAGCATAAAAGCCAAAAAGAAGTTTAAATGCCAAGTCAAACAAATACATCTTGCCAAAGAGTCAGAATCCTATGAATAAGGACTAAGGAGTTCAGCACACTTGAAATATAATGCCTTAAATAAGTCCTGCTCTCCAAATATACTTGTCAGTATGTAGAAGAGACAATTAATCGTCAGAGCAGCATTGAGAAGTGCATGCCAGACTGTGAAGAATACAAAGTTTCTGGACTATCACTGCACAGAGCAAACCCATCTGTTATATTTTTGAGGTTTTTCCTAGGTGCAGGGACAATTGCAGTGGCTAAGTTCAGTGGAGCAGGCACTACCCAACTGCTGGTTCTTGCACTTTCTTCTTTTCTTCTGAAATCAGAAGAAAATCTTTGAAATCTTCAGAATTAAATATATGATGGAAAGACAAAACCAAATCCATTTTTCAGAATGCTTGGCAACATTGTTGAGAGATGCTCAAGAGAAGCAGAAAGACAAACGTTGCTGTTTTGGTTTTACAAGTTTCATCTGGCTGAAGCTCTGAGCGTAGTTAAGCAGGTCAGCCTGAGTCATTCAGCTGACTATAGAAAGTATTGCTTCAATGCCACAATATGGAACAACTCCATGTCTAAGAGACTGGATTTTCAGCTGCCAGTGAAGCCAAGAGTTTTCTAAATGTTTGCAAGAAACAATAGATTAAAACGACTTACACAAATGAAGCCCATGAATGCTTTTTGCTACAAGGGAAAATTCAGGACAGAGTAATTTTTTTTTTAATATATTCTGAAATTGACACTACAAATAAAAGTAAGGACTACCTAACAAGACCATGGTACACACAATGGAGCTACTGCTGTGGCAGAAAGCTTGACGATTTTCAGAGGTAGAATGCTTTGAAATATCTCCTGTTCAAGAAGGGGAAATGCTTTTTAGACTGAAGGCAAATATCCCACATGTACACCTTCTTTCTTGCTTTCTTGCTTTCTTGCTTTCTTCTTTTTTTTCCATAAAGGATAATAGAAGTTCTGTAAATGCAAACTTTCTTTTGAAAAGGAGCAACCTAAAATGGAGACAACATATGTAGTTTGAATTTCCAAACCAAACAGTTCAGAGATCCTCCTCAGAAGAAATATAGTGTCTCAAGGGCAGTGTATATTTTGATGCCTTCGTCTTCTGAAAGTTGCAGTTAAGCTAAGGTATATGATAAACTGAGAGAGAAAAGTTTAACGATGTACACACAGAAGTCAATAAAAGTTTTCCTCTGCACTAGAAGCAGATCCAGTGCATATGCCATTCATGAATTGAACAAATGAGTCCTAAAAACGTTTGCAGGCTGCTTAGAAGATCAAGCACATAAAGGAATATAGTCATATAAGCTGTTTCTCTGTGTAAAAAGGCTGTGGGTTACAGGATTAATTTTTTATAGTATATCTCTATACCCTGGATAACCAAGTAAGCCTTAACTTGTGGAATCTTAATAGCCATCTCATTGCTGAAGTCTAAAGGAAACCCAGAGGAAACTTAATAATATTAAAAGTTATTTTAAAGGGAGTTCACATTGGTTTGAAGGATATTTTGCTTCGCACACAATATCCACCATTGTAAATTCAGAGAACCTATATTTAAATTCAGAAAAGCTTCACACACCTTTACAGTTCTCAATATATAAATCTAATAGTATTCTTAAAATGTACACCAGTAAAGCTTTAATATTTTATAGATAAAATTAAAATTCTGAACCTCTTGGAATGAAAAAGAAAGAAAAATAGTAAAAATATTCCCTCTAGAAATGAAGGGAAATGTGGAACTTTGTGGTAAGAAGCTAGCTTGTCCATGTTGTTATGAATAGAGAATAGCATGTACAGTTTTTCATATCTGACTAGTAACAGAAGATTGGAACATATAGAAATTAATGTTACTGAATTATTTAATAGTAACTCAAACACATGAAGAGAAGAATTAAAGAAACACAAGACTAAAAAGACATTTAAAATGAAATCAGAAGCTTCAACAAATATATTTTTCCGTTGCAGTCAAAAAAGTAATTATCAAAATTGTTCAGAATATGTTGCCAATTACTCTGCTCCATAACTGCTAACTTTCTCAGTTCTTCTCTTGCCTTTGCTGGGCTCTCTGTCACTGGAAACATCTTAAACCAATTTAAAGTGCTACACCTGAATAAACATGTTGTAAAAGTGTTTATGTATTGAAGTGGGTCAGTTCAAGGTATGGTATTTGGCTGGAACTTCTAATTTCTCTTTTTACTGCAAAAGGGCTGCCAGAAGGAGGAAGTCTGAGCTGAATTAATACATTTGTTACAGTGGAAGTAGAATGGAAACTACTTTAACCACAAATCAAACTGCCTCTTTCATTTACGCCAGTGATAGAGTTTTTTTAAGAAATATAGACTCTGGCGTGCAGCCACTGTAAGTTTGTGTTTGAAAAGGAAACCTATAGCTTATTTCTATAAGGTTTACTCCTATGCTTGTTTGCAAGTTCTTTTCCAGGGTGACTGAGTTAACAGCACTCTACATTTGTGAGGCAGATGCTCCTTCGTTGCCCACGTACCAAATTTTCCAGCGGGTTCAGAGAGCCCCGAGGCGCCCCGATGCCGCCCGGCGCGCGGTGCCAGTGCCCATTCCTTCCCGTTTAAAGGACCCCTGTGTCCCCACCCTGCACAGCTGCACAGCTTCACATGACACTGTCTCATTTGCTGACGGGTGAAGGGCTCTGCATAATACACGTACGCACAAAAGTGTTTATGCTGCCAAAATAAATTCTGTTAAGAGCGAGGGTTTATTTGCTAAAATGTCACTGATGCAGTTTCAGTGACTTGTTTTGCTTTCCTTTCTTTCAGTGAGGTTCAGACCACATAATATAGTGAGGTTACCACACAGTCCTGACTGAACAAATATTTTAAAGAAATATGCACATCCCCTGGGAACAGAACCAGAGTCAATAATGCACATATTTCAAACTCTCTTCTCTTGAACAACTGAATGGCTTCCTACCTTCATTGGTGAATGAACATCAGTTTGAGTATCACTGCATAATATTTATTTTTAAAGCAGAACTTTATTTATTATCTACACTTCTATTTGCTACTGGTTTGCTTTGGGGATATAAGGTTCCATGTCCCACTGAAAAGATG
The DNA here is from genome assembly GCF_029582105.1 of Oenanthe melanoleuca. NCBI lineage: Eukaryota > Metazoa > Chordata > Aves > Passeriformes > Muscicapidae > Oenanthe > Oenanthe melanoleuca. The sequence continues at coordinate 23,162,683 of NC_079336.1, read as the reverse complement.
CAAAATTAGAAGACCGCATTACATTATCCTTTCTGTAGAAAATAGACTTGAATGGGGCTCATTTATTTTTCAGTTCTATAGATGTATGCATGAGACTGAATTAAAATGCCTCTGTAATAAATAAGATATATAGCACAGAGAGACCGCAATTTTATGGAATAACAAATTGTACTGTAAAGCTGTTGAAGCTTTTGCAAATTGTTAAGCTTTTTGTCTTTTTAAGTTCTGTTCAACAAAATGTGGATAGGATTCCCAATCATGTAAATTCAGGATAGTAGTAAATTCCTTGCTACGATTCAGTCAGCAGTTGAACTCCTGCTGTGGCTTTGGGAGGGACAGAAGTTCACCTTTTAATTCACAATTTCCATTGCTTTTAGGGCGAAGTATCAACGTTAAATCTGCTGGCCTGGTTGGAAGACATGGGCCTCAGTCAAAGCAGCCATTCATGGTTGCATTCTTCAAGGCAAGTGAAGTGCTTTTCCGTTCTGTCCGAGCAGCCAACAATAAAAGGAAAAACCAGAACCGCAACAAATCCAGTAGTCAACAGGAGTCCTCTAGGATGCCAAGTGTTGGGGGTAAGATGGAGCTATGATTTATTGGTCTTTTTACAAGAGGTATGGGCACCTGCTCAAATCCAGGGCACTCACAACCGCTCAAAAAGATGCCGCTCACTGGCTGAGCTGTCAGGCGCTGTTCCCACTCTTTTGTTGTGTTGGCCCTGGGCGTGATCTACCTTCTGTAAGTCAGATCAATTACATGTATCACAGGCCCCAGGAGGGTGAAATGACCAAGCAGTTTAAGAAAGGCTGTGTCTGAGATTGAAACTAAGCCTACGCAGTATGCAACTGGATGATATCTTTGCTATGCAGAAGTAAAAAACAGAGGTAAAGAAATGGATTGTACCCCTACTACTTGTCTAGGAAGCCTCAGCAAAACTGCTGTCAACTGAAGAAGGCAAGATGTTTCACAAAATTCTCAGTACTAGAAATGAGGATGCTTAACCAATCTGAAAAAATCATAAACTGTTTAGGAGTTCGGATCAGCTGACAAGTAATGATGTAAATATAAAATATGTCCCTCTATGGGGTGAATTTGGTCCCTTACCTGAAAGGTACTGACAATAATGCACATGAAAATGTTCTTAATCATTTTAGAATGGAATAAATTTTGCTCCAGTTTTCCTGAAAGAATTCTTTCAGCTGAAGGCACAAAGTCACTTTCTAAATATTCTCACTTTTGAACAAACATTTCTACTTTTTGGGAAAAGTTGTTACTTTCTAGAAGTATAGCAGATTTAATAAAAGCATATCAAAACCTTAATATAGGTGCTATTATTAAATCCCATGGATGCCTAGCAGTAAGCAAATCATTATTTTGTGGAAGGAATTTAGCCTTGACCTGGGGCTCACCTATTTGAGGAGAAGTGTTATGAGCAATATGCCTTACTTATATCTGTCTCAGAACCTTGACAGAGGCAAGCTAGAGACTACTCTAAAGCAATGAAAAAGCCTTCCCCAGATCTTTTGCAGAAGGATAATTTTACCATAACAACTAAAAATTACTGCTGAATTCCTAAAGAATTATTTAAATAATTTTTCATATTCCCTGGAAAGTCGGCTGATTTTGAGAATCACATTATTTTGGGTGAAGGGATAATCACCTAAATTATATCACGTGGTACACACAAGATACCTAAATACAAATATCACACTTTCAGATTTAATCCTATGTATCTAGTGCATTAAAAAATGAGAATTGAATATATTTCATAATCCTCATTGATTATAGCAGGAAAGCCAAACACAAACTCCTTGCTGGTTTAACCTGTGAAGAATACAACTTTATCACATGCTGGCAAGTTGCATTGACATAAGAATTACCTCAAGGAGAGGTGTCTGTAAGTCTCAAAATAATTTTTCAACCTTGTCTGTGCATCAAGCTGTGCACCAGACTTGTTGTAAAACAAGAAAAATCAGATCATCTTTAGTAAAATGTGCATTATAAAAGCAAATTTTCTCCTAATCTCTTTAAGGTCTACATAAGCAAAGAGTACATAATTTCATAGGTTGATCCATGGCAGATCTCTTTCAAAAGAGATTGCAGTTCAAGGAAACCATACTGTTAAAACAAGAACAGTTTAAGAAGTAATTGCACACGCAATTGCGTCAAAATCAGAGGCATTGGTCATTGCCTGGAGAGGGGGGCAGCAAAATATAGGCAGGCTGGAAAAGATGGCAAAGCTGAAGGTAGGTAAGTGGCCACAGCTTCACACAGCAACATCCTCTGTGGCAAAACTGCTTGGAGGTGCAGCTCCTGCACTGTGGCAAGCCACATTCCATGTTCCTGCCTTGCACTTTGCCTCAGCAATCCCCATGTCACAAATAAATAAACTTCTTTTATTTGGGTGTCATTAATGATTGCTCATTGGACTTTTCCTACCGTGGGTGACGGTGGGTTAAAAGAATACTTTTAACAACTACTGCAACAATATTCATGAAATACTGTGGATGAGCATGCTGAAGCCTACAAAGGCAATGTACAGATTCTATCCAGATGTCACCAGTGTGCAAAAAGACATAGAGAATACACTCTTACTTCTCTGCCTCTCAGTCTTTTCAGAATATAGCCCCTCCATGTGGAGAGCCTGCTGTCAGACAAAAGCTATGCTCTTTTTCTTCTCTTTTCCAGCCCCAGATCTGGGGGATATACTGCACCCCTTTAGGTTTGTGAAGAAGGCTTATTGTCCATGTTCTCTACAGCTTCAGTAATGAGCAGAACTTCAAGAGGATAATTCACATCTTCATATTTAAACACAAAATTTTTTGAGGCAAAAACCAATTTTGCCCATCATCCTTCTCATGAGACTTTCAACAGACTATATTCAATTCTCATTCACTCCTTGATGCAAGACACAGTGACAGGCAAAGGCAATTGTGTGATGTAGGTCTTTTGTTTTTAAGCTTCTTCCATAATCTTGTATCTTCAACATCTAAAACAGCCACTGACAGTGAAAAATGTTCACTTACATAGCCAGAGGTAAAGTAGCCAGATGCAGACAGTATGCTGTCATTCATATATGACAGAATTCTGATATTTCTCTCTCTGTACCTCAGTCTCAACTTTATCACAATCATGTCTTCACTTCCTCCTTGCTTCTTTCTTCTTCATTTTCTCCTCCTTTATTCCCCTTTTCTTTTTTCTTTCTCCTTTTTTTTTTCTCCTGTTTCCCTTTGCTTTTGCCTTTTATCATCTTTCTTTTGCCTCTTGCCTTTTGTATTTTGCCTTCTTTTTCCCTTTATTTTCTAAGTTCTTGGATTTCTGTGTTCTCAGCATGTCAAAAAGGAAAGCTCCACTGGATAACTCAGCTCTTCCCTTCCAAAGGACGTCTTTTAAGTTATTCATGAAGTTTTATGAAATCATACAATGGTTTAGGTTGGAAGAAACCTGGTCTGGTGGAAAATGAGGGGAGGCCCTGCCCTTGGCAGGGGAGCTGGAAGTAGATGATCTTTAAGGTCACTTTCAACTAACATTCTGTGATTCTGTCATATACACAATTACGATATGAAGAAAATAAAATCCTACATATGGATTATTATAACACCTGGGAAATTGTTGACAGACTTGGGGTCACCATCCCTCTGTTGCTAAGAACTTCAAGAAAAGATTACATCAGTGCAATGTAAAGACAGAATTAAGTTTAGCATTCAGGCTCTGCCTGCCTGCTATGTGCAGATGATTAAACGCTTTTTTATTTACCCAGTTTTATTTTTGTCAACCTGCAAATAGAAGAAAAAACAATTAAAACCCCCAAACCAAAACCAGGCAGGTTATTTACATATACATTTATATCACATAATTCTCCCCTAAAAAGTAGCTGACTTAATTTTAATTTTTCTAGCATTGTCTAAAAAGACTGTAGTCTAACTGTGCACTACAGACTATCTACTGATATGCTGAATGTGACTAAATGCTGAATAGTGACTTACACAAGGAAACTAAAAACCCAAGCTACATACTTTTTGTTTGTATGGAGTTCATATGTTCATATAAAACCAGAAAACAATACTTAAGGCTACATTTTGTGTATGCTATTGATTAGTGTTACACTAACTGATTCAAAATATAGTATTTTGTAATGGTATGTATAAACATGTTTTTATGTCTTTATTTCCCCTAGAAAAAAGAAATCTCATGAAATTTCTTATAAATATATTTTATTGACCTCCTTCCACAGCTCCTTCTGCTAGGTAGGGGTTTAGATTCCAACTCCAGTCCATGAATTGCTGAGGAACAATGTTTTCTTAATCACAATGGCCTATGGTTTTGATTCTTGACAGGATAAGCATATGGGCCTTGAAGCTCCAGTGTGTGAAATTGAATCCTTAGCACCAGATCTTATTATAAATGTCACATTTGATACTTACATAAAATGTTATATTGCATACATTTGTCTTACATGAAAGGTAGAATTCAAGGAAGGAATTCAGATTTTCCTGAGTCTCACTTTCTTCATAGATGGTTTGATGGCTTACAGTCTGTACTTGCTGGCCATTTTATCAGGTATTCTGTTGTATCCACAGATCATTTGAACCTATATTCAAATGGCTCAGAATATCACAACAGTGACATCTGTGCAGTGACTTACATATGTATTATTGAGATTTTCACCTTTAACTGTAGGAACTTCTGCTACATCCTGGCTGTAAAACTCTGTACATGTTCTTGAATATTAAAATGTCACTGCAGAGAAAGCTGGCAAAGACACAATCTTCAACTTTTGTTTGTTTGCCTGCATGAGTGCTATTAAAAACCATATGGCAACTTTCCTGACTTTCTCATGTGTATCTTTCCCACATTTTTCAGTTACAGTTTTTTAGCAAAGTGACTTGTATTCTATTTGTATGAATTTTTAATTGCCTCTAATAGCTAAGACACAAAAGCTCAATATTCACCTCTATGAACACTGACATTACTGAAAATGAATGTATAGATCTTTGTGATGAGTGATCAGTGAACCCAGCTCTATTTTTTTTTAAGTTCCTTTATTTTCAGCTTCCTTCACTGTACTTCTAGAGTGTGTGCAAAACCCATTAGAATATTACAGACAGCTCAGTACAAGGTATGACTCAGGGATTTTGGTTGTACTGAAGGCATAAAGATTTTTGAAAAATTGTGATGTCTTAGGGCTTCCTGCCTTGCTTCCAGTTGCTACTCCAAAAATACATAGATATCCCTTGTAATGTGGGTACATATTTTGACCCTGCCTGCCCTGGACAACTGGGAGTATCTGAGATTGCAACACATAGCCACCTGCATGTGTAACTTTAATGACTGTCACTGAAGGGCTAGGAAAATACCATAGGAAAGAACACAGTGTTTATATTTGAAAACTCTGAGGATTTGAGGTATCATAGCTTAGAATGCCTAGCTTAACACTCTTGGTGCCCATTTAGTATTGCAAATGGACATATCCTGAGTTCTGGACAGCTTTTGACAGTTTTGGGAAACTTTTGGGGCCCATGTGTATTCAATAGAATGTAGAGACACAGTCTGTTTGAAAAATAAAGAAATCTATTCAAAGAGCATGTTACCAATAAGAGAAAAAATTTTCTGTGTATTTTGAATGACATCTTGTTGCGTTGCTTCTGGATCTGATACAGTCCAACCTTTTATTGGCAATTTGGATAATAGAGTACTCCTCCAAGAGCTCACATGCTCTGTGAACTTCCAGAGGACACATTCTGTTCTATTGTCCTATCTACTAAACAGGATGTTAATACCAGTACTGATCCTTTAGGGACCTCCCTAGTAATCAGCTGCCAGGTGGACTTTGCACCACTGATCCCAACTTTTTGGGCCCAGCAGCCTAGACCAGTTTCCATCCATTATATTCTTAGCTATCAAAGTACTCTTACCTATCAATGTTATTGATTAGTTTGACCAATTTGACTCAAGGTATACTATGGGAGACCATATACAAAACTTTCCTAAAAGCAAAGGGATCAACAACCAAGGCTCTTCAAAAGCCCACAGAGCTAGCCAGATCATCACAGAAAACAGTCAGGTTGGTTAGGCACAGTTTGAACTAGTAAATTCATGCTGACTGTTCCCAAAACACCTTCTTGTTCTTTGTGTGCCTGGACAGGTTCCATGAGAATTTGTTCCAAAGACTTCCCAGAAACTGAGGTTAAGCTGAGTGGCCTTATTGAAGATGGGTGTGACATTTTCCATCTTGAATCATTGGAAATGTCTTTTGGTGTATGAATGCTCAAAAAGGGCAGGAAGTGACTTTGCAGTGTTGGTCAGCTCTTCCCTACCCTGAAATTCATCCGTTCTGCTACATGGACTCATGTATCCTCAAGCTGCTTAATGATTCCTAGGTCTCTCTCTTACTGTGGGTAGAGCCTCAGCCACTAGAGTCGGGGACTTGGGAGTCCTGAGGGTAAATCTTGCCAGTGAAAAACAAGACAAAGGAGTCACTGACTACATTAACCTGTTCTGAGTCCTTGTTGCTAGGTCCTTTGTTCCACTGAACAACAAAGCTGTAGTTTTCTTATATTTTCTTTTTGCTATGAATGCACATGTACAAGTGCTTCTTGTTGACCTTCACATCCCTCATGTTTCAACTCCAGCTAAGCTTCAGCTTTCCTAACATTCATCCCTACACAGCCAGGGAATATGTTTATATTATTTCTGTGTGTTTTGTCCCAACTTTTGCTTCCTATTTGAATTTGAGTTTTGTCAAGATTTTCCTAGACAGCCAGAGTGGATTTGTGCCATATTTGCTTGACTTTCAAGAGGTTGCTGAGCTGTTGTTGATGTCATCCCTCAGATGGGATACCTTGGTTGCTGCAGCCCCATCATGCTGCAGTTCTCACCAACATCCTCATCCCCAATCTGTTCTTTATTCATTGATTGGTATAACTACAACAGACTCCAAAGGCTGACAGGGCAGGAATATACTAAAAAATGTTTGGAAGCTGATTACTTGATAGTGTGGTTTTACTGCAAAACTCCTATTCTGAGTTATACTAGAAAATAAGCCTGAAATAACTATTTTACTTTATTTTATACTGTGTTTGGTTGTGGCCATAACATCTTTGGAAAGACACAGAGAAGCTGAAGTGAACCCAGTGAATCTGAAGAGAACCCAGAGAAGCAATGGTAGCAGAAGTCAGGATAGCTGACAAGAAACACTTGACAAATTTGCAGCAAAAATTCCCCCAGGCAATATATTTGGAAGATTTTCTGCAAGGATGTTGAAGAACTACCCAGACTAGTTCATAAACTGTAGAAATTCCTTTCATTTTATGTGAAAAAATAGTTTCTCTCTGAATCTTAATGATCCTGAAATTTTTCAGAGACCTTCCCATTTCAGTCTCAAGTCTTATAATGTTAAAAAAGAAATGTGCTTAAAAAAAAATCTTTTTCTGAAGCAGAAAGATTTGTTTGTTTTCCCATGTCTTCCTTGATAGGGTTTTGTGGTGTTTTGTTTGTTTGTTTGCTTTTTCTTCTTGTTGTTGCTGTTGTGATTTTTTTGGTGAACTGCTGTTTTTCCCAGAGTGGTTATTTAGGTTCAAAAAAAGTCACCTTCAGCATTCTTGAATTGGAAACAGAGGAGACAGTCTGTACTCCCTGCTCTGTCTCATGCCTCATTTATGGCATCACATGAATAGCTCTATAAACCAATTTTGGGGGTTAATGTGATGAAGGCATGACCCTGTTCCCTTCCTTTCCTCTTACTGAGGAGCAGTAAGGAACAAGTTCTAGAATTTCTCCAGGAGTAAGGTTGTCATGAAGAAGCATGTGTGGATGGTTCTCAGTGTCCTTCTATCCTGACACATCTCTGACAGTGAGCTTTCAGTCCTTTAAAAAGCACCTGTTCATCTACTTGTTTACATTATTATTAACAATTAAAGATCATCAAGTGGTGAATATTTCCAGAATACATGGTAAAAATTAGGAAGTCTAATATGTGCCACTATGTGTTTAACTAAGAGACTTTTGGAAATTCCCTTGTTTCAGGGCACTTTTTATTTCTGCTAATTCATTTTTTGAATTGGGCTACTTTCCTTACCTGGCAATTAAGACCCAGCCAACCTACAGATGATTTCCCTATATTTTGGATCAGACTCTCACTTGTCCTCTTTGATTATCAGAGGTGTTACCCAGCTAGCCAGCAAATAGACAGACAGGTGTAGACCTGTTTCCCCTAATGCTGTATGCATTATTTTGCCAGTGTACAGAAATCATATTAGTCTGACTGTGCTGATTCTGTATTTCCAGGTTTATGTTGCCTTTACAACTAATCCTAGGAATATAAATGACAGTATGGTTTTCCTTTCTTTTGTACAGCTTGGTAAGGATCTCAAAAATAGCTAAAGCTTGTCAGTTCTAGCAATGCTTCCAAATAATTTATTAATGCTATTTACTTCTTGCAGATTACAACACAAGTGAGCAAAAGCAAGCATGCAAGAAACATGAACTTTATGTGAGTTTCCGAGACTTAGGATGGCAGGTAAGATTATAAATGCTCTTCCCTAACAGTTCAAATTGGGACAATCTATTTTAAAGTCCCCCATTATTTACACCCTGTTTTCTTTATGGAAATTGGTATTACAATGATAAGAGAAAAATTCTTTAAAGTCATTTTGCAACAAGTCCTTATCAGTATTACAATAACTTTATCTTTTTTAGCTCTTCTCTCAAAGATATTGCATACACTAGCAGCTTTATGATTTGGATTCATTCACATAAAGATAAATTTCAACTACTACTCAAGAGATGAGTGAATCTGCAGTAAATGAAACCAAAATCCCCACACCATGTAATGAAATGTTTTAAATTTTCACTAGTTCAGATTTAAACCTCTCTTGTTCAGTGCTGTCTGCTGTATGTCATAGAGATTTCACTTGGGCAGGGCCCTTAGGGAAATAAATCTTGGATCATTGCTCAGTAATCTTTATGATACCACAGCTAATTTTATATAATTTCTGAGGAAAACTCATCCTGCCATACACCAACAAAGAAATAATGTACTTACAGTAAAAGGTCATGAAGTCAGAGGCAGGGCATTATGGGAAAAGAAAATAGAGATCAATCTAGGGATTTTTCCCAGAAAGCAAGGAACTGTCTATAAAGAAAGAACAAGAAGGTCTTCAGCCACCTATAGCTATTGCACATGTAGATAAGAACTCAGGGATGGTTGCCTGTCTGTTTCACATTTCTCTGAATTATTTTAAAACAAATCTCCAGGAGCAAAACAAGTCTATGAGGAGACAAAGTATATTATCTCTTTAGTGACTGCTCATCCTTTATGTATCTAGCTCAGGTTCTCATATGGCCTCATTATCCTGTCTGATATTTTGTAGTATATTTATCCCCATAGCAGCCTGAAGAAGTAGGCAGAGGCTGTTTTCCCAAGTCTGCAAAGCATAATTACCCTGTCCAGGGCCACAGAGCAGGCTTGTGGTATTGAACTCAGACCACTGAACAAGTGAGCCATTGTTTCTTGATTACAGGGGTTTTTCTCAGATATCAACAGTTTTTTTGGGATTTTTTTGGACAGTAAATTCTGGTATGCTCCAAGATGTGCTAGGCTCTCAGATCAGTGGCCATAGTGGCCACGAGAGCCAAAGAAAAAAGAACATCTATTTTTAACACAAAGACTACTATAAGAATTAGAAGTTTCATCTGGAACACCAGAGCTACACTGTGCAATATTTGATCAGTGAAACGCAGAATGAAATAAGATACAAAAAAACAAGTTACAAATCCCAAGAAGTAGCTACTTGATCCTCTCTGCCCTTCCTGCAGCACCTCCTTTACCTGGCAGAGGAGGAATTCAGCAAACTAAACACACAGCTTTCATTAACATTTTAAAATATTTTCCCTCTTGTGGTCTTTTGACCATGCTATGTTGCTTGAAATACTGAAAATGTATGATTCATTGACATGCCAACAGGTAATCACTAGCAACACACAGTCTCACACAATTATATAGTGTGAGTGTGCTAAAGGAAGATAATGCATTTTAATTACCTTTGTTGCACCAAGAAGTGCTCAAGATCTTTAGCCTGGAAGGAAAAGTATTCTGCAAATATATTTTAATCTCCCTTATAGCCTCATTAGTTGATATTCAGTACAGATTTTTAGGTTTAATTAATTTCCATCTCAATTTTGCATGAACAAAGCAAGCACTTTTTTTTTTTTTTTTTTTAAACCCCATTTATTTCACATGCCACCTTCTAAAGTTCATTTTGTCATTGAGCAAGTCTTAGTTTGGTATAAAGTCCCTGAATGAGAAAGTACAATGAGTGAACTTATTTGTTCTTGTTTTAGGACTGGATTATTGCGCCGGAGGGCTACGCTGCGTTCTACTGTGATGGAGAGTGCTCTTTCCCCCTCAATGCCCACATGAATGCCACAAACCATGCCATTGTCCAGACTCTGGTATGCCTCTACTGTGTCATAGCTGCCTGTGCTCCAGTTGTTTGTGCCTTTGCTCAGACTCTTCTGTTTACTACTAGTGAATTTTGATTATTTCTGGGTAAATCGTAACTCATCTCAAAACCTGCTTTAGTGATTTTGTTGGAGAGAGGATGAACTGCTCAGAGTGGCCTGTGTGGTAGCTTTCACCTCCATTTCAAATGCAAGAGCACATGAGAAGACTGTGTTATATTACTGGAGAATTGCGTAGACAGGAACCAAAGGGGCCCCCTGGTCTGACTTCCAAGAGTTTTTGCAGCTTATTGAAGCTCAATGTTAACATCTACATGTTATACCTTCCAGAAATGATGACACTTGGCCACTCTGTGGACCTCTGTTGTCAACTGTTGGCAGAGATTCTTACCCTGTAATTTAATGTGAAGCTTTGCAAACAGATGCATTTGCATGTAAGAAATTGTGTTCAGTCATGCCTGGCTTACAAATGCAATTCAAAAATAAGTGTGTTTGGATCTGTTGCTCTGCCTGGTACATGTAAAAGGGGATTTGCAGCCAGCTTTCTGCCTCTGCTAATTCTTATGTTAGTCCTGTGCCTCAGCTGGAGCAGCCAAAAAGATGATCTTAGTTAAGGCAGCTGGCTAGGCCTCCTCTACCCCATCAGCATTCAGCTACAGAAATCATGACCTTTAGACTATGACTAAATGTAATGCTGTGAGGCCAAAGTCTGGTCAGTCTGGTCAAAAACTGATTTCTCACCTGTGCCAGCTGGAGAACTGGCTCTGAATAGCCCTGGTATTAGCAGAATGATTAAGAAGGAGAGGAATGAGAGATAAAACACAAGGAGGGAGCCACAGCATGAAATGAGAACAGGAAAGGGTTGTCATCCCCAGTTAGTTTCTGGAAAGTTCAAGGCAGTCAACTGAGATTAGAGAAACATGGATTTAAGGTTCCATTTGATTTAAACTGATAATGGTAAGGTATCCTGACCATCAGATTATGCTGATGAACCTGTCCAAGGATAATGATATTTTTCTTATATTTTCATACTAAAATCTGGGCCTGGAAAACCTTTCCCCCTTGAGAAATGAGTGGAGTTACTACCTGGGACACCAGCCCAAACACTCGTCCTCAAATTTAAACCCCAGACCAAAAACAACCCAAAAGCAAGTAAGCAAACAAACAAAAATAAAAGTTTATTTCTTTCTGATAGAAAATAAGTTCTGTTTGTGAAAATTGCCAAGTATTTCTATAAGAGGGACATTGTCAAAAACTCAGCATGTGCTGAGATGTTTTACCTTCCATTCAGTTTTTCATTTACTCACCTTCTCCAAGTGCAGTCACCAATGCAATGTAATTCCTCTATACTGGGACTCTAGTCAGGAAGATTTACCAACAAAAAAAAGGAAAAATGTCAGAGGCTGAAAATAAGTAGAAGTGTGTTAAGGAGTTCAGGTGAAAGGGAACAGAAAATGCCAGTTGGCAAGGAATATAGCAATGTTCTTAGAAGACAATGAAGAACAGCATATCTGCAGTCCTGAGCTGAAAAGAACTAGGTCAGCAAAGGAATAGTTCAGTATTATGCAAACATTGTCCAGAAAAGTTGCCAATATCACTGAGATCCCCAGGTTAGAGCTCCCTCCTGCAATTATGGACTGTTAAATAAGAGTTGGCTCAGTGATACTTTCTCTTGTGTGTTTTTCCTGTCCAAAATGGTTATTTTCCCATTGTTAAGAAATGTGTGTAGTTTGTCCTATTTTTTAAATTGGATACTTAATTTTTCTTCTTTTTATGGCCATTTTGGAATTGTGTATCTCCATTCACATGTACTGTACATGCATTCAGTACAGCCAAAAAATCATGAGGCCAATTAAATTTTAGCTGTACATAAATTAGATGAGATAACAGTAGTTGAATGCTTTCTGGTTTAAATTATACAAAATTCAGATTTACACAAGGTGTGCATATGGGGATGCTTGGGAAGCAATTATTCATACGCTCCACCCTAATCCAAATGCAGTCACCTCCTGGCCACACTGATTACACCATTCTGAAAAAGCCTGCTCTTTGGGTTGGGAAGTGATTGTTCCTTGGTACCCCTCCAAACTTTACTGATTCTTTTTTATTTTTTTTCGTAACAAGAATAGGAGAAATATGGGCCAGTACCTCTCTCTCTCTCTATCTCTCTCTCTCTCTCTCTCTCTCTCTCTCTCTCTCTCTCGTTTTTCTGCAACTGAGCTCAGGCAAACAGATGATACAGATGTATATAAATAACAGACAGGGTGCATTTAATGAGCTCTATGAACTTTCTTCTCGTCTCCTGCATCACTCTCGGAACAGGCACAGGGGTAGCATTGATCCCCTGGTCATGCAAGGCAGTGGATCCTCAGGTTGGCTTCCACTGAATTTGGGGTGAACATTTGACAAAGCTGTGAACATCACTTCCATGGGGGCATTGTGGGGCCATGGATCTTCCATCAGGGGTGGCAGGGGCTGGTGGGACCAGGATTTATGGCTGGACAAACATTTGCCCAGGTCAGGCACAACCGTTTTTTTCTCCAGTGCTTTGCCATTAATTTGTTAAATAGTTTTAAAATGTGTGTCTAAACTGTTACAAAACAGCTACTTCAGCATTTATTATTGCTCATTTCAAAAGACCTTCTCATGGTAACTGTTATGTAAAAATCGTTTCCTGATAGACTGTTCTCTGTTGTCTGGCAAAGGCTCTGGGTTTATATCACTGCAAGACAGATGGCTCTAACAGATTTACAAAGACTTAACACACAAACAAAACCTATTACTGCTGAAGTCTTCATCCATGCCTTAATAATCTCCTGCCCTCTCTATTACAACTCCCTCTTCTCTGGCCTCCCCATCTTCCAAGTCTTCAGCATGTGTAGAATATTACATCCATCCTTCTTTCAAGTACAAAGAACTTGTATTTCCCCCATTTTATTTCCACTAGGTCTTGTTTGTTCTGGGACACTTTTCAAAACTCTTTTCTTTTGCTTTAACCTTTCATTGATGTATTTCAGCCTGGTGAACATAAAGAGTTTTCTGCCTCAGCCCCTGCCCCAAATATTCTGTCCAGCTGGCACCCACCTTATGAACTGATTTTTATTTCAATGGAAGTAGAATTGGCTCCACTGATACCTAGATAAGACATTTAAATGCACTCATATTGAGAGCCCACACTTTACCATTTCATGGGCTAAAAGCAGTTTCCTTATGAGGCTTTGCCTGCACAACCTTTGCTGTCTGCAATAGATTTTCCTCCACACTGAGCCCCAACACAGGAATGCATTTTAGCACATGCTGGGGTCCTGGTGAGACCTGGGGCTTCAGTCTTTGCTTCATGTTATGCCCTGACCTCAGCAAAGACAGTGTGGGCAATATGTTTAAACGTTTTCCTGAGCAGCTGCCTAACTCCAATTCTCTAAATTTCATCTGAAAACCAACTTTCTGTCTTGGCCGCTTCTCATTTATCTCTCCATCTGCTTTTACTGTATAACTCTGCCCGTGCAATTGAAATCAGAAAAATGTGCTGGAGGTAAGCTCTACTTTAAAGTTGCTAACCGAGGAAAATTTGTGACCACAGCCGTGGCTGCATTGCAGAGACATGTTTTGCACTGACATTGTCCTTGCACCTCTCTGTTTGATATATGAGCTATGTATTTATCTGTCTTTCAGGTTCACTTGATGTTCCCTGATCATGTACCAAAGCCATGCTGTGCACCAACAAAACTGAACGCAATCTCCGTGCTCTACTTTGATGACAGTTCCAATGTTATTTTAAAAAAATACAGGAATATGGTGGTGCGTTCATGTGGCTGCCACTAAAACAAAAAAAAATAATCTAAAGCAGAGGGTTTTATTCAAAATTGTAATAAAGTCAAGATATGAGCATTGCTGATGAAAAGGCAGGCCTAAATTTATTCCATTTCATGTCATCTCTCATTTAATTGTACAGTATAATGTACATAGTAGCATTTATTTATTTTAAAGTATATAGTTTCTTTTGTATGAGCAAAATTTCAGAACCATTTATTTAATGGGTCGCCTCACTACGCAGTAGAAGTTCACAAATTAATTTTTCAACTGACCATACTGAAATCTGCTTTATCCCAGTTCAATATTGTAAAGTAAAGTCTTTTTGTATAGAATTTTTAAACTAGAAACTCCAGAACTTCCATAACTGCTTTGTATTATTAAAGGAACTAAAATGCATTTGGTCATATTATGCCAATGAAAACTGTGGCAAGATATTTATTTAGAAAAAGGCGTAGGAGGAAAAAAAAGCTAAACAAAACTGCTCAGCTAAACATATTTTTTCTTTTAAAAGTTCTGCTCCATTAGAAAAAGTGAAATGTTGAACAGTGCTTAAGTAAATAAATAGCAGATAAAAAATAGAAGTGAAAAAAGTGCACATAATTGTTATAACCCTTTTCTCTAACAAGGTGAGTGTAACTGGAGGAGTTTGTTACTTTTTGGCTTGGACCTGCAGAGTTTTCTGAAGCTCCAGGCTTCAGAAATTTCATGTAGACAGACTCTTGCCTCTATCTATGACTTTCCAAGTTAACCCTAAAAATTGAACTACAACATTCTTACCTCAAATCATATCAGTCTATTATCTATGACACTGCTCTGGTAGGTATTTTTATAATAGTGTAAAACAAGCCAAAATCAAACAACAAACCCCACACAAGCCTTCCCATAACATACACAAATTACTATATACATGAAGTGTACAAAATACAGGGTATGGAAGGGCTTTGCTCTATTTAGCTCCCACTTCTGGAGGTGTTTTAGGAGTGTGCAAGGGAAGGCACAGGGGATACAGCAGTTGTCACTTGTTTAATCAAAAATCTTATCCCTGGTGGTGGCTGTTTTCAGGAAAAGATAAAAAAACCTTTCATAAGAAGATGTTGGGTAACTTGAAGCCTACTTGCAATCCCATCTGCTTTTCTATCAGGTGGGGTTTGGTTTAAATAATGAGACTCAATATGGGATACTTTTCCTTTTATTTAGCATTAACTATTGTAACTTCAATAGTTCTTAAATCCATATAAATAACTTTTGAGTCTCACTAAATTTCAGCCACAAGTTAAATCCTTTGGCTGTGAATTACACAACCAACAACAAATTACCATTCCCATCACCACTAGACACAGGTTTGAGATAATTACACTTAATGTCTTTGGGCACCCCTTTGTTTTAGTGTTATGAAAATGGAGAAATAGAAATGTTTTTCTATTACATGGCCTATAACATATGCTTTTATCAAGAACTGCCTTCATTAAAAATGCTTCCTTTAAACCATTCTCAAAGAGCTGCTAAAAATGGATAGAATTTGTAAGTTTCTTCTTAGACTGTCTACTCATGTAAACTCTGACTTCTCTGGTTATTTAAAACATATCTCAGAAAATTCAGATGATTGCAGACTGATAAAATCAGCATGTGTGTGACTGTGTGTATGCATGTGAATAGGCAGCTGCTGTTTTTGCAGAAACTAATTTATTTTATCTTGCTATTGGAGTAATACATAAATCCTTTCTATGCATACACTCAATTAAAAAAAATTAGCAGTTCTGATTTCAGTCTTGGGAACTCTTTCCCTTCAATATATTCCCATCTGTATTTTATACTGATATTACCTACATATGTACATTTATTTGCAGTTCATGAACAAGAATGTATAGGGAAAAAGGTCTGCATCTGAATTACCATTTTAGAAAAGTTAAACTCCTCTGTTGTCTTCAAAAAATACTGGTTTTTTGTATAAATTGGGTTGGTGGATATGCTTTTTTGAACTCAATTTATTCGAAATGGAATTTGATGGATAGTAAATTTTGGGTACATTAAGTAATATATTTTTAAATAATGGTGTACCATTTTGAGACTAAGAAGCTGAAGATTATTGTTATATTATTCTTTAAAATATACTGTTGGAATATATTTCTATATTTTGAGACATAATAAACCTGTAATAAAGTTTTCCTCTGCTGTGGCTTTGCTTCTTAGACCCATGACAAAATGATACTGACTTGATGTATCCTTTTAAAAAGAAAAGCAGGAGATCATCCATGGTTACAGACAGATTTTCTTATCGTTCATTTTTAGTACAGACATTTTGCAAAATTGCTTTTATTTTGCTGCTTCTTAAACAGCAGATGGTGAACTATCTGCACTACTAATAAAAATCATATCTTCAAATCCAAGTGCTAGTACTCTACTCAAAATACACTAGAAAGGAGAAATGGTTTTTTTAATGCCTAATAAATCCTTAACTGGTCATTCCTCTGTTTGCAATAAAGGATAGTGGCATCAAACTTCCTGCATGCTCTGGAGAAGAAAATGTAGGCATGTTTTCATGTAAACCTGCTGAAAAAAGCTCTTCTTCAGTAGTACCAACTCTTTTTCTTTTCCTTCGTCCTATCAAATACCTGCTATTTTACATATATTTATGCGTAATATATACACACATATTTAATGCAAAGTGTACATAATTCTACGAAAATTTACCCTTATCTGTAGCTATATCCATTTCTCTAGTTATGAAGACTATTCCATTATCATTTAGGACACAAGAGCTTTGCTTTTTATCAAGTTGTTTAAGGTTTAGACATCCTTAATGACTGGAACCTCAAAGGCTGAAAACCCAAAAAATCCAGAATTAATACTACAAAGCTGTTTGGTAGCTGAAACATAGCAATACATTGGATCAGTGCAAAACCCAGGTAAGGAGATCTCGGGGGGTTGTTGGTGTGGGTGTCTCCAAACAGAAGGATGATCATCATTCCAATGTGCATCTCCCTGAAGGGCTGGTGGAATTCACAGTGCCATGACTCCTCCTTCTGCAGAGGGATGTTTAGGAAAATATCCTTTGGTGTGAGCGATTAGGTAGGCAGTTAAAATGAAGCCACACGAGGAGCTTGGCTAACTTCAGGAATAAGAAACCAGGCCTTTTCTGTTTGTTTTGCATACTGGGATGTAAAAAACTATAAAGCAATACTTAATCTTTACATTATGAGGTGAGTCAATTGTCCAACCATTCAGGGCCTCATTCTGGTAAATGGTAGATCCATGAGTGCTGTGAGTCACACCTATGCTGTAGACACCTTAACTGAGACTCTCTTAGGGACAGCATTGAAAAGTTGCTTTTTTGGATTGCAATTCACCTATTTCTCTCCAAAGAATAAAGAGTAGGTTTAGGACAGTGACTCTGGCTAGACCTTGTTTGAGCAACTGTAGCCAGTGACAATCCCTGACACCTTAAAAATAATATTGCATTGTAGAAAAAGTTTTACTCAGATGTTTATTTCATATGTGAAGCTTTCAGAAATCTTCTCTTATCATGATAGGTTGTCACACTTTTGCTTTGGGACTTAAATTTATCTACTTTTACTGGGGAATGTTTAACTGTGTACTTCTGTTTTGTTTTGGTTGGTTGTTATTTTTTTAGGCTTTTTTGTCAATTCCTCTTTTGGAAAAGTTTAATGATAAATTGAATTTGACTCAAAGATTGTTAAAAAAATGGCTTAGGCTTGTACTCATTAGACTCTGAATTGTTTCAGCAAAAGCAAAAAATATCTAATTACCAGGAAAATTGCCTTAAAAATATGTTATTTGCAGTCTCTACAGCTTTTTTTGCTCACACATTCAGCAGTGCAGAGGGAGAATCTGACATGTGGTGCCTGAATGACAAACCAGCCACATGTGAATTATACAGCATTATCTTTTACTATCTCATCTGAAGTCACAGAACTTGCAAAATGTGATTTACAATGTGTTACTGAATTCTTACTCACAGAGCTTGAGCAAGAGCTTGATTAAAAACAAAAGAAAACTAAACTAAAAAATGCAACAAAAAACAGTGAGAGGAGGTTTTCTTGCCATCTTAAT
The DNA here is from genome assembly GCF_029582105.1 of Oenanthe melanoleuca. Lineage (NCBI taxonomy): Eukaryota > Metazoa > Chordata > Aves > Passeriformes > Muscicapidae > Oenanthe > Oenanthe melanoleuca. Next base: position 23,144,338 of record NC_079336.1, on the reverse strand, counting down.
TCAAATAAATCAGCAACAAACGTGGTATATGAGGGGTCATGAATCTCATGTGAATTAAATGGGCCTTTTGTATTCTGTTTTCCACATTTACAACAGATGACACAGACACTTCTCCCAACTGCTCTATTTCCAGCTAAATGCTTTCTGTTCTCTTCCTGTACACTTTTGCTTCCAATAGGCACCACCGATTATTCTTATTAATATGAATGAATATTTTCATTGCTTTAGCAGATGTTAATGCTTTACAATAGAAGTATGTGTTATTAATATTGCTAAGCTCTATATGTACAGGGAAGTGGAGAGGCTTGACAGGGAGGATAACTAGGCCACCAGTGTCCCAGTGCTTTTTTGGGGAGTGATGCATACACTTGGCCCTTCTGTCCATGCAGCTCATAACTTTAAGGAATAATAGGCAATCCTAGGGGTTACCTAGACATATACTTTGCATTTACAAAAAAAAATTATATTTTCATGGTTATTTGTGTGCAGAATGTAGGCCACACCTTTCCAGTGTGGGAGTGGTTGTATTTAAAAGCTACTTCTAGGGAACCAACAAAGATTATCTTGCAGCAGATCCTGGAGCACCTTTTCAACAAGGTCATAAATCTGTGCCAGTAGAGTTGAAGGCAGTGTTACATCCCTCCCCTTGCATTTTCCTCCTCCTCAGTGGGAAGTTCAGCAATGTGTTAAGACTGGGACTGTGTTCATATCTGTATAGCAGGGGTTCTCAGGCCAGATGTTGGCTGGAGATGTGAGAGAAACATATTTTCTAGGGAACAGCTCTCAGAGAATAAGAGAAGCAGAGATATGGGAGCAGATCTCTGTATAACTTGTCCTGGTCTCTTCTGAGTTTCCAGCTGACTTATGAGCAGAAACACTTGTGGAAATGAGAAAAGTCTTTGACTAAACTGTAAGGAGAAAACATTGTGGGGGATCTTTCTGGCATCTCTGCCCTATAAATTCTTTGTCAGAGAAGTCCAGGCTTGAACCTGGAGCTACTCAACTGCAGAGAGACCAAAAGTTGGACAAGACATGGTGGAGAAACACAGCACATATATCAAACTCCCTGAACTGATCTAATTGGAAAATAAGGGTTTTCATGCCTGGTTATTTTCTTGGTTGCTGAGCTGCTTTGCCACAAGAACATGTGTTCCCTTTTATTTGGGCAAATTTTACATCCACTGCTGGGATTCCTTTCCAAAATTAGTGTTTCTTCCTTAACCTCTGCAATGGCTCTTTTCAGCCTTCTCTGCATGTTATCTGTTTTATTATTCAAGACTAACAGCTCCCACCGGGAGTGCTCTTTCCTAGACTATGCTGCAGGGACAGAACAAAGACAAGACCTGCCAAGTCAGTTACTTGTTTAGCTGGGATGTGAAACTTGGAGAGACCTTTTTGCTTATTTTTTCTTTCATTTTTGCATTCATTTGGATTTTTCTTGGTTTGCTGTCTTGGTGTGAATTCTTGTGGATAAAAATACATAGGTAAGTGCATAGGGTTCCATGAAACCTGTCTGCGAAAAGGATTTTTGCATTTAGCAAGAAACAAAACTGCCTAATTGGTTTCCTCTTTGAAAATTGAATTAATATAGCTAATTCTATTTCCTATAAAGGAAACAGTTTTTAGCAAACTACTGAGCCTGAAAACATTTCATGTTTTGTAATCTACTAATTTAGTGAAAATTTAAGAGTTGTTAGCTAGCAGGACTTACATTGTGTACCTCAGGACATATATCCAAGGACCACATCAATATTCTCGGATGTATTGGTGTACATACAAAATCTATCAAATTTAATAGTTTCCTTGAAATACTTGTAAACATATTTTTGATTCTTTCTATTTACCCATATTGGACAGTGAGGTAATGAGAATGCTATTTGTGCCAGAATACAATTAACTCCTTAATTCTCAGATTTCTTCTTCTTATAAATAATGGCTGATGCTTTTACTCTTTCACTCATCTACAACAAAATATGGCTGAAGACAACTTAAAATTATGGGAAAATAATTTCATGCTTCAGAATTGAACTGAATGTGGAAGTTCCTAACCTTTAATCATGAGAGCAGTATTTAAAAAGATCCTTGCAGACCTGCAGAGCTCACACCAGTGCTGTAGAAATGCCACTGGGACAGAGCAGCCAGGGCTGTGCTGACACCTGGCAGGAGCACATCAGCCTGGCAGGATGTACCCAGTGAGGAGCCAGCAGCCCACAGTCATGGAAAGGAGCCTGGAAGCTGCAGGGTTCCCTTCTCTAACACTGTGCAGACACAGGGGCTGCCCAGCAAGGAAACAGGAGAAATGTCTCATAGAACGGTGCGCACTAGAGCCCGCTGAAAATGCTTGCATTTAGTCATAAAAGTGCTTAAAGATATGGCTCTATTTCAAAAAAACAGAAAACTTACTCATTGTGGAATTCCCACTCTGTCTAAAATTTCTCCTGACATTTCTGAGTGAAGCTTCACTGACATTTTCACAGAGGTTTGCTCATTTTTGGCAGGAAAGAATTTGACCCCTCTCTTCAATCATGTTACACCCCATTTCCACTGACTGTCTCTTTTCCCACTCTCTTGGTTTTTCCCATGATGTAAATACACATTGCAGTAGAAGCAGCAGTGTTCCTCTGGATTTACTCTAGAATAGCTAAGTAACTAATAACAGCTAAGAATAGCTAATTGCAAAATATTTCCTACAATGTTTTCTTCCCATTCCTCTGAATCTTTTCCCTTACCTGACCTTTTCTATTGAAAAAAGGTGTAAGAAATGAGCCAAATAATAGCTGTTAAGGCAGAAATCATGTGAAATGCATATATTTAAATTGTTTTAATTAGGTAACTAAACATTATATACAGCTGTTACATCATTCTCCTTACAATCATTAGTTACATGACATTGCCCTAACACTAAAGCCTATCAGCCTTCCAGGAGAGCAGTCTCCTTGAATTTCCAAGCAATGCCAGGCTATCAAGCTGTTTCATCTCACAGATGTTATTTTTGCAATTTTTTGAACAGATTGTTTCACTATAAGTTTACTCAATGCAGTTCTTCAGAAGGGCACTGGACTGCAGCCAGGAATGGTAACCTCTTCCATTAATGCATGTGGGTCATGATGAGAACACCTGTCCCCAGCTTGGCTTTCTTCATGTACATGTATATTCATTATATTCTAGATATTAAGAACTGCACTATGGCCTTTCTAGCAAGGAAGAGATCTCTGTCAGGCAGTAAAACTCATCTGTGGTCTCTTCTACTTAGTGGTTCTGCCTTTATAATCTAGTTTTCATGCTTGCCTAAAGACTACAGAATCCATATCACTCATCACATCAATTATAACAATTAACTTTCCTGTGGACTGCTCTAATTTCATGCATTTCTAATCACCCATTTGTTGTGTAGGTAATTACCATGTTCATTTACTTGCAACCAGATGTTTCAGTAATTATGTTTGTTTCCTCATTTTCCCACCAACAGCAGCTTTTTCTCCTTCACAGTCACAATGCAATCTTTTCACATTGCAGAAAATTTAGTATTCTGTTTTTGAAGAGTTGTGCAACCTCCATTTTTCCCCTTATAAAGACAAAAGGAACTGCTTTCAAAGCTATTTCTATATGAAGCTGTTTCTATATGAAAGCTATTTCTATATGAAAGCTTTCAAATCTATTTCTATACAAAACAGTGGTTCTATGTAGATATTTGAGCTAATAATGCTCCAGAAGCCATGAAATTGTATTACTGCCTATTTCCAGGTTTTTTGCAATAGTAGCAGCAGCTCAGTCAGAACCAATATATTGACATGGAAACACACTATGTGGGGAAGAAATACATAAAAATGTTGTTGGTCTTTTGAGGGTCACTGAAATGAGCTGAGATCCAAATGTGTGTGCAAAAGTTTGTGAATGGCAATTTAAAGTGTGTGCATTTAAAGTGTGCATCTCCCCCTTGAAGCAAGCAAGCCAAGGTATAGAATTAAAGGGTGTCCTAGTGAGTGCATTTCTGTAAGGTGTATTCAGTGAGATGCAGAGCATCAGCTCACATTGAAATCAGCTTTTAATTTACACTTAGGGTTTCCTTTCTCTTGAATTTTCCCATAGAGACTCAGCTGCCTTAAAAGTTCTGTTATAATAGCACCATCTTCTGACTAAGGTCCTGTCAGGAGTACTTCTGAGTATTTTTATCGTTGGTTCATTGCAACTCTGAGGTCCTACTTCTGTGAAAAGGTGGCTGCTCCCCAGCTTTATGCTCCAGAGATGCAGTGAAGTGCTTAACAGTGCAATCATCTGTGCAGAGCTGGGAATTCCTTAACTTTGGCAGCCCAGTGTTGAAATCCACACACATTCCCAACGAAAATGTTGAGAGAATTAAATTAAAACAGAAAGTGTTCTGCTGACATTTTTGATGCTGACTCAGTTTTGTATAAGTAAGAAGCACTGACAGCACTTGCATTCTCAGCCTCTTCCAAGGTCAAGACTGTATGCTAGATATCTTTAAGAGTCTGCTACAGCACAAATACAGCCCAGCTAGTAAAGTTTTAACCTTATTTAACTTTTACTTATGCACAAAGGTGTAGATCTCCAAATTACTATAATTTTTTGGATAGATTTTTTAAGAGGAAATTGTATCATTTTCATATCAGACACAACTCTTGGCCATATTCTAATACATGTGTGTCTTTTCTTCCCATTTCTTTCTGGACAGTAAAGAAAAGAAAGGAGTGACTGTCAGCTGACTATCAAAGCAATTTAATCAATTAATTGTGGAAAGGCTAGAGACTAATATTTGAAGCAACTTACCCAGTTTATGTCTTAAAAATTATTAAAACTTCAGATACAGTTTAAAGGGCATAAACCAGAGTCAGAAGTTTCCTTGGTGCAAGAAAATGAGACAGGCTTAAAAGTTCTGGGTTGCTTCCTTGCTTCTATCATTGATTCACAATGAAACTTTGGAAAACAAGTATTCCATATCTTCATGAATTTGTCATGCATTAACAAAGGACAAGGAAATTAATTAGACATTCAGAGCATTAAGCAGAGCAAAATCAGTGCTATTTGGGGCATTAGATGCTGCTGTTGGCTTGCTTCTGAATTCTTATGTGCTATACATTTCTTTTTGTGATAAAAACTTTCACAGATATGTTTGCCTCTTTCTGTTCTCATTTGTAATACAATAATAACAACATTTACCAGTATCAAAGGAGAATTAGGAGGATAAATACCTTAATAGAAATGAGGGGGTCAAATAACAGACAGACCTGTTTGTGCATATTTGTTATTTGCATATACAAATGCAAGAGACACATACCATCAGATATATTTATTAATTTAAAAAATATTCCTTCATTAGAAAATTGCATTTTTTTCTAATTTGATCCTTTCAAGGTACTGTTTTTAATACTAAAGAACATCTTTAATCATGAAGAAAATTATTTGCTGAAGCTATTTTTTTTGTTTATTCCCTTTAACTGACTTTCTCCAGTCTATGAAATGCTACTGTTCATGTTCTCAGGATTTTCTAGATATTGTAAAAAAGTCTGATAAATATAATGTGCAGAGCTGATGACTCATTAAATCTGAGAGGGATTTTCTCTAATTGGTGACTTAGGGGGATGATTCATTGCACTGTAGCAGTCTTTGCAGAATTTTGCAGGTTAATGCAAGGTGCAGGGCAGAGAGAACTGAAATAAATGCCTAACAGACATTCTAGTTGTGTTGATCTTTATTCCCCTCATGACATAAAAGTGAATAAACCAAACAGAAATGCATGCTGTTGATTATAGTAATATTCTTTACTGTATATCTCCATTGGGATATTGGGTGTCACCAAAAACTGAGTAGTCTGGAGCTTATGCACACTCAGGGCCATCTACAATTGTTCTCTTCAGAAGCCTTTCTCCAAAGTCATGGTGAACTCACTGGGTCAGAATACTCACTGCTACCACTTCTCTTATTTTCAGAAAAAGAAAGGTAAATGCAACTGTAAACCACATCTAAAAGGTCAAGAGAAAGAGAATTATCTTAAACTAGCTTGGAGCAAGATGACAGACTCTGCATTCAGTTAAAATATTAGTGAGATGATACCCCCAGATGGATTTAGTTCTTATGTTGGTTTCATACATATTTTTTTAATCTTCTGCACAACAAAAAGTAGGGTCATAGCACCCCAAGGGACCAAAAGCCTTAGTCAAGAATATAGATGCCCCAAAAATCGTAATTCTCTTAATTTGAACTTTCCCAGCTCTAACCCTGTTTACACTGCTGAACTGTAATGCATATTGAATTAGCATTCAATACATTAGTGACTTTACTATGAACAGCCCTTTGACATCTAAGCACTCTTCCTCTTCACACACTATAACTGGAGAATGGTTTTAGATGTCTATTTGCTAACATATGTTCTCAGCATTTGTATATCTGTGTGCCTTTCCATGTGATACTTGTTTTTCATGTGCTTTATTTGTATGTATAAATAAAGAAAGTGTCTGTTCTTGAGACAGACTGGTCTATGGAAAGGATGTTGGCCTTTTTCACTCCATCTATTTCAAAAAAGCAAAGAGTCTCTGAGCAAAACAAATTAAACATTAATATAGGCAACACTGAATCCTTAAATTGCCTGAAGTCTAATTTCTTCTGATAAAGTTCCGTAAAATGCTTAAATACCTCCCCTTGAGAGGTACTTTAGTGCTGTACACTTGCTTAGCAGCCTGATGCCTTAATGTTCACAGCAGGAATTCCTCACCTGTTTCCTTGCTGGCTCAATGGCTGGTGTGCAGTCATAACCTGCCTTAGCTTTTCCAAGATTCCTTTCCCAGGGTCCTGACCTCCCTGTTTTTGAGTTTGTTTGGCCTCTATACTGAACCATTTCAGCATGCAAATCCAACAGAAAATGTTGGATGTGAAAACAGGTGTTTTTTCCCTCAGCATGCTGACCAGGATCAACACACCCCCAGCCAAATGCTCAGGTGGGTGTGGTGGAAAGGAGCAAAGGGTGGGCAGGACCATGGGGCTCACCCTGCTGTAGAAACCCACCATGGGCAAATTCTGGGTTATGCCACATGGAAAAAGCAGGAATGAAGATGTTTTCTTCACCCCAGTGGTTGTGGAGGTTGTTTCCAGTCATTAAACAGTGGAAGACTTGCACATTCATTTTTCCATCTGCTTTATTTGCTATGAGAAGTTTAAGTTGGGCTCTCATTTGGAGGCCAAATCCCCTGACCCTACTACATGGGCTACTGTGCATCCCACATTTTCTCTGTGGTAGCAGGTGACTCAAGAGCTGAAGCAGACACTGCCAGACCTTCCTGGAACCTAGCTGAGCATCCAGCCCAGCTTACTCCACCCTCTGGGAATCTGGGCAGCCAGTACCACCTTCCAGCCATGGACTATTCCTGCAGCTCCTCCATGCCTCTCTGCTTTCCCAGGTATGTGCCACACAACTTGCCATTCTCAGCCACATGTGCCTTGACTAAATATTACAAGTTCACTTTCTCTTCTAAAGGATATTTTGGGATAAAATGGTCTATGCATTGTCTGACAGAATTGTTCTTCTTTCAGTAGCATACTTAAATTTTTGTGTAGGAGAGAAAATATGTTTATGATTATGAGGATCATTACCTTCATGGCTGAAGAACTCACATGGGATATGTGGGCTGTAATCTCCTCAAGCTGCTCTGAGCCCCAGGTTACCACATCTTGCTCTCTAACACTCAAATTTTTGGGTAAAAGGGAGCACTGGCACTGGCATGACTACTTCTTACCACCAACACCATGCTTTTTTTTTACTAAGACTGCAAAAATAGTAGTTCACAAAGGAATTCATGGCATGAATTCCAATTACACGGGGCCTTCTTTTCTGGCAAATCTTCAAAAATTACTTTAGGAGTATCTGCTCCTTAGCTTAGTCTGTTCTTCTCTCAGTTTCTGTTCAGAGACAGCAACTTTAGTCTTGCTGATTACTCTTGGGGATATTGAGATATGCAAACCCTTGGGGTTATGGTGCTTAGCTTTTTGTGGCCATACCCTACATACAGACCAGGGTCCTGGCTGGAAATGGAACTTGCACCTTTAAGTCCCTTAGAAACTTTTGAAAGTATCATTGCCTGCCATATTAGCTGAAAAATGTTTTGTACAGAATGTGATACTCCCTGCTTGCTTCAGGATATGTAATCTGGACTCTGAACCCTGTGGTCACTGTGAAGCCTCCCATTCACAGGCACGTTAAAGAGATGTAGACCAAGAAAGCTTATTGCATTTCCCCAGCAAATGTAATGTGAGACCCTCACATAGTAGCTGATCTAATTTTCATCAGACTCAGCTCACTATTTGAGGAGATTTCATTGCAGTAAAGGAATTGCTTCCATGACTGCATTTCAGCAATCAGCTTAAAAGTAAGGGAGCTTTTTCTTCTGGTCTTGCATTGTTAGCTTTAGTCCTGTTCTATGGTTGCCAGTTAAAATTGTGTTTTCCTTGTGACTGTGGTGTTTGAGAATTGTCTAGGACTATAAAATTGTAAGAGCATGCACATTAGATCTGAAAATGCCCACAAAAATTTTGTCCATTTGCCTCATCTATACGCTTGAAATATATCTCATGAAGCAGAAGGGCAATTTGAGTCCCTGTAACTTTGTCTGGCTTAACAGGGATGGGGCATGGGATCCCTTGTTTCTGTGTTCTCCTGCTGTCCATCTCCAAACTGCTGGTGGGGAATTGCAGGTTTTCCTCTGGACACAGCCTTGGCTCATGCTAGCTAGCACAGTCCCCAGGCTCAGCTCAGCTGGGGATCTGCTGCCAGCAGCAGGATGGGCCAGGCCATCCTGCAGGGACACCAGGACACAGAGGAACAGCTCTGAGGGCATCACCCTGCCAAACCTCTGCCCTTGGAGCCCAAGGTGAGCCCTCAGGGGTTTTATTCATTAGTACGGATCTGCAGAGGGCAACAGACCCCCTTGCAGGATGAAAAAGAGCATTCAGCAAGGATAAGACCTTTGTTTCAGCCAAAGACTAACCTGTGCAGACTTCTCAAATAGCAGAGTACAGAAAGAGTAGCCAATTGAACATGGTCATTTGCTAATAGGCTGTTTCACTTTTTTTCCCTCCAGATTGTATTCCCACTTGATTTCACCCTGATATTGTAAGAGAGCTGGAAGAGGTGCCACTGTTGGGTGCAAAGCAATAAATAAAGCAATGCAGGACGGTCTTGAAGAGACCAGGGAAGACTGAAGACAAAGCAAATAGTTATAAAGAACAGAAAAAAAATTAGTGAAACTGGGCAATTCCTTCCTCCTTTAGACATGACTGACATTTTCTGATGGACTACTGATTTCTGAATTAAAAGAAAAAAAAAAAACAATTATCCAGACTACTTAATTTCATGCTTCATTTTGAGTTGCACATGTCATATTGGATCAAATTCATATGACATTTGATTTCAGAACATTGCTTAAAGTTTTGCTTAATATCAGTTGGCTCATTAAATTGGCTCAAAAGTTTTTATATTCCTTTTAGGATATACAAATATGTTCATTAATATTTAATAAATTATATATCAGTAGCCATATAATTGATTTTAATATTCATATTGATTGAGATATTGAATTTCACAAGTTGATGTTTAAAATATTTCTTTAATTTATAGTTCCTAAAGTAATAATCTATATTTTCTATTTTCTAAAATTTATATTTTCTATTTTTGTTCCCCTTTAAATTTTTCCTTTTTATTGTATGATCAAAAATTATTTGAAATAAATAATTTCCCTAAATGATACTGCTTATTTAGTTTTATTTTTCCTAATGCAGCAAAAAGGATACAATCTTTTATATGATTAAGGAATAAAAACCCTAAAAGGGACATGAAGATAGAAGAGAAAACTAGACTCAAACATTAACACATATGCCTCAAAGAAAAATCTTCTCTAACTGAAAAATGAAAGGTATAAGGAGTTCTTTGTCTTCATCAGAAAATAACAGTTTATTTGGGGGGATAAAAAAGGAGTTCCAAGACTTCTATATTATAGTCTGGGTATCTTTGTGCATGCTAAAGTAAGATTTGAAACATTTTTTCATTAGTCTGGTGCTGAATTTAAAATTTGATAATACATTCCTTGAATCAACTTTTGCTGAGGATGGCAAAAATGCAACTTTTGGAGTGCATTTTCTGCTAATCCAGCTACTTAAGTTTGCACAGCTGGGAGACTTCTATTTTTTGCTGCAGCCTTTTCTCCCCCTCCCCCATTCTGATTTGTTATTGTTTGAAATTCTGAGAATGTTTTACACACATTTTCAGCGTACAGCATTTGGATCCTGATAAACGAATGACAAGTATGATATAAAGCCTTGTGGAAGACCCTGCAGGGTCTGCCCAGAGAGAAGAACACATCTGTCTCCAGCTGTGCAGTTACTTAGGAGGGAAATTACTTGTCCTGGGTTGGGCAAAGATAGTAATTATTTTTTTTGTTGATGTGAAGATCAGAGGTTATTCTAGGGAAGCAGGGACAAGGACTGTGGTATTTAGCAGGAGAGATTTATCCAGGACATAATTTAGTGCAGGGTTTGCACGTTAACCTGGTGCTAATGCATGTAGATGGCAGAGAAATTGTAAACAGTCTGATATAAGATAAGTTATAATTGGTGAAAAGTAAATTAATCTACTGGCCATGAATCTTCCACAGTTAGCAGAACCTTGGGCAGCTGCTGCATTCCACAATCACACTTTGAAAAGAGGCTGCTTGATCTGAGGATTTCTTGCTACAGTGCAAATAACTTTTTCCTCCTGACCCTGTATAGCTTTCTGATTATGCACGTGTTTATTTATTTATGTATTTTAATAATGTAACCCTGGTTTTAGGAGCAGTATCCAGTTTTAGACTGATATAACTCACATATTTCTTCCCATAAGAGTGAATCTCTTGGTTTTGTGATTTGCAGCGTGCAAACTGAGAATTCCCTCCCCCTCCTTCAAAACCACAGAGGTAGGAGCTTATAAATATGACTTTTCATAACTGGGTGTAGTATGACCTCATGGTCAGAGATGAGATATAATATTTATTTCTCCACAATTTCCTGATGCTGTTTCCATGAAATAGCTTTCTCATGTTTCACATTTCTGAATTTGACTTATATGCAAATACATTTACTCTTTTAAAAGTTACTCAGTAAAAACCACAAATATACTAACTGTGTGAGAAAAGTGGAAAAAAAAAGCTACAGAAATGACGATTTAAATCCCTTACAGCAGACCAAGATTTAATTAATATTTATACACTATTGGGGCATAAAATATTTTCAATAGTATTTACATAGGCAAGCAGCTTTTTTGTTAAAAAAAAAGTATGACTTTCACTGTCCATAGAACCTCTGTAGTTCTCTTTAGTAAGTCAGATGCTGCTGAGATTTGTACTGTTTTAAATAAGGAAAATGCCATGAGCTAAAATGAGATATACTGATATAAATCCAGAATAAATTATCTTAAATTTATGCTTAAGCATAAAATGTTTATGGCCAATTCCCATGACAAAAATAGTCCGCCTGGAAGAGGTTTGGCAAAAAATCAGAGACAGCAAAACAGTTTCATAATTGTAGCTCATTCACAAATATTAATGGAAACATGTTTTGCCATGTATATAAAATTCAGTCATTTATCCCTTGAATAATTGCTGGGCTGTGGAGAAACAATGAAGAGAATGAAGTTCTAGACTTTTTCTGTTTTTTCTCTTTATTTTCATTTCAGTATGCTCATGAAAGCTCATCCAAGGGTTCAGAACAAATGACTTGTCAGATGCTTTGCTGTGATCCAGTCACCAGATGTCTGAGGGGAGCAGTCAGTGGTGGGTTGCACAGAGAATACCTAACTGGGCTTTGACATGGTAGAGGAGTTTTCACCATAAGCAGATTTGGTTTTCTAATTTTGTGCAGGCCCTGATAAATCTCTCAGCACAGACTAATCTGCTGTTACAGCAAGTGCAGCCAAAATCCAGAAATTCTCCAGCTAATTCTGGCTGCAAGCCAAACCTCACTGTTTCCCCACTGTACTGCCCTCCCACAGGATAAAATCTTACTGGGCTCCCTTAAAATAGCAAATGAACTTTGAATTCATTGAAGGAAAATCAGCTCTAACCAATGAAAGACAGGCTACCAAGTCTTCCTAGGAGGTACTCTTTGTTTAACATAAAAGGGCTAAATACAACATATATTTTAGCACCTTAAGGATGTGGATAAATGTAGCATTTCTGTGCATTTAAACCCTTATGAAGGGGTGCATCGATGGGTCTGCAACAGTGTGGCTTGGAAGGGGAGACTCTACCACTGTGTTTTTTTCAAATACACCAAGCAGAATCCAGCAGGTACAGGAAGGTCGAGGTGAGGAGATTAGCAGTCACTACAGGACTGAGATAATTTAATGCTGACATGCTACAAACTTCAGCTACTGAAACTGTAGCTTCCTTATTTATTTACTGGTGATGAAGAGCTACTACTATAAATGTAATAAAATTTGGGAAAAGGTTATCCATTCCCCCACTGATTAGTAGATAAAGAAAAGGTTTCGTCTACGTAACTACCAACAATTAATTTTAAAAAACTCATTAATGTCTCATATTGTCTGTAACTTCCTGTTCTTTTTAATATATATTTCTTTTTCATTTTCAGAATCTTCTAATGCAAGTCTTCTTAATGTTTTTGTTCGATTTTGCACTTATTACTCACTTAGCATTGGTTTTAAAATTTCCCTGAGTAAGACTGAAGAAAAATTATTTTGTATCACTGTCCATTCCCTGGAAAGTAAAAAAAAAAAAAAAAAAAAAAAAAAAAAGAGACTCCAGACTCGTCTCCTTCAAATGTTCCATAATGACTAAAGGGCAAAACCTTCACAAATATTTTGGAAAAAATTTGCTCACATAATGGACACTTTATACACAAAAGCATGTGGAATAAAAGTATGCATAATTAACCTCTCAAGTACAGGGTGAACATTTGCCATGTATGTTGTGTTTTCCAGGATTAATCTATTCTCTATGACTTTACCTGTTATATATCTTGTGGTAGAAACTCGTAAAAGTTACTATAACACTGTTAGTCACTTAATAAAGACTAATAACATTAGTTGGCCAGAGATGGGAAGAACAACTGAATCAGGTCCTGCTACTGACTAAGCCAGATTTCACAACAACTTTCAACAAATATATAGAATGTGACTCAAATCCTTAGAGGACAATTTGATCTTTAAAAAATAAGAAAAAAGCAGACAGTGTCATTACAAGAACCCAAATTTTGCCTTGCAAACCTCATAACTTCCCAGTATCACAAAAACATAGTTGTTTCATAATGTCACTGGGGAAAGCGTGGTAAACACATACTGTTATAAACTGAAAAAGCAAAGCATCATCACATTCAGTGCACCAGAAAAACTTTAAAAAAAAATAAAAGGAAAAATGCCATTTCCTTCAAGCCATGCAGATTTTACATTTTTTTCCTTCCCAAGACAATTGCTGATGATCTGCTAACGAGGCTCTCTTCAGAAATGTTTACAGTCTTCAGGCCAAGTTCATCAAAAGAATACAGACAGTTACTTTAAAAATACCTATGACACTTAAAAAAATACCTTAATGGCACTTAACTCATCACTTCCAAACTGCAAACTAGTTTTACAGGTTACTGCAGATTTTGATTGCAAAGAAAGCCACGGTGAATGTTGCAGATCAACCCCCCCCAAACCCATGGATCTGCTTCTGCCTCGTGAAAAATCCCATGTATCACCACATTCCTCTCCATGTGAATCACAGCCAGTCACAGCTGCTCGATCTGGGTGGATCACCTTGTTCACTAGAAAGATCAGCTGGCTGAAATGAAGAAGGAAAAACAGAGCGATTTCCTGCCAGGAACTGGGAAGAAAAGTGACATATGGAAATGTTTCTTCATACCATTCATGGTTGCTGGTGGAACTCATTGCTGCCAGAGTTCATTGGGACTGGGTCTGAGGGAGGCTGGATATCTACCAATCTATTTCTAAAGTCCAAATATGCAGATGAGAATGCTAGAGGACATAGAGCATTGCACATTTCAGGAAATAAGCTGGGGTTCCAGCTGTGGTCCATGAGTCAGAGTGTGTCCTTGTTGCTGCAAAAGCCAATGAGCTCTACCAGGTAAAGCAATGCCAGCAGGTTGAGGGAGGTGATCCTGCCCCTCTGTCCAGACACATCTGGAGTGCTGAGCCCAGTTCTGGGCTCCCCAGTAGAGCAGAGACACAGAGCTCCTGGAGTGGGTGCATCCAGGGGGGCTATGAAGATGGTTAAGGGACTGGAACATTTCTTATGAAAAAAGCCTGAAGGAGCTGGGCCTGTTCACCTCAAGAATAGACATCTGAGGTGGAACCTCATCAATGTCTATGAGTATCTGAAGAGAGGGGATCAATAGGATGTTTCCAGGCTCATGTTAGTGGTGGAACAGGCAGAAAGGGATGCACAGGAAATTCCACCTGAATCTGAGGAAGGGACCACAAGTGATCACATCTGGGAACAGACTGACCTGAGATCTTGTGGAGTCTCCCTCACTGGAGATACTCAAGAACCATCTGGATGCAATTCCCTGCAATGTGCTCTAGGATGGCCCTTCTTGAGCAGGGAAGTTGGACTCATTGTGGTCCCTTTAACCTTATCCATTCTGTGATGCTGTGACTTGCAGGAACATCTTCTGACACTTCACATTCATTTCATCAGTATTTGTAATTGGATTAGAAAGAGTGGTTGGACCAACCATGTCAAGTGACTGGCAGTGTGATAATTTAACAGCTACAATACCATTTGGGCCTTACCAAACACCTGCAGCAGTTTGTTTCAGAAGTGAATTGGTATTGTCACAAAATCTCTCAAGTTGGAAGGCACCTCTAAGTATCATCGAGTCCTTGCAGGACTACCTAAAACTAAACCATGTGAGTATGAGCCTCCTCCAGATGTTCCTTGAACTCTGACATGGTTGGTGCTGTGACCACTTCCCACCAAGTACATATGCTACCATTTTTGAGTCCTAACACAAGTTTTAATGTTGTGGTGTTTAATTAGCAAACCATCTTAGTTTCTAGCTTCTGTGAGCATCCTAGGTTTTTCTCCTTATTGTCACAAAAACTTTGATCCTGATTTGTCTATTCTGCATGCCTGAAATAAGATGACCAAATGTTAAAAATGGTGGACTTATATTCTGCTTATTATTGCATTAACTAGATCCAGAAAAGTTTAGGGGATAAAAATCTCTTAGTTTAAAGTGCAATGCAATGACAATTCACACAGAGGTCATTGATCTGTGTGAGAGCAGAGTCTGCCAAGAGGAATCCTTATAGTCACAATGTACTATTCATGCTACTTTCTGAAATCTACTGAAATTCCTTTTGTTGCTACTGCTTTATTGCATCTGTTTGCTGTTTAAAGTAGGTTAAACAAATTTCTATCACATTTTCCACGTAGACACTTGATATGTGTTTCTGAACTCTTATAATGAAGTAACAGCTAAACCATTTGTAGAAGTGAAATTTGAAATCTGAAGAAGGCATAAGTTTTAGCATCAAAACACCATTCAGTCTTTGTGGTTATAACTATTCACTACACTCAAATATAGCAATGGGAGTCTTCTCCTGTCCTGGTCTTGTATTATTGTTGTTGGGAACTCTTTGTAATGGGAAAAGGCAAAAGAAGCAAGCTCTGCTCCAATCAGGGCACTGCTTGCACCCTTAAGCAGAGCATGGATTATATAGAAGCACAGTTAGATGTCCTATACTGCATTTCTTTAAACCTCCTCCTCCCCATATACAAGGGTCTTTAAACTTCTCATTTTTAAAGGGTTTGTCTCCAAATTATCAGTATGTGCCACAGAGGTTTAAGATAATTTTCCAAAGATTTAAGAAAATAGAAGCATTTTCAACCCTCCTCTAGTACAGCACTTAAATGTTTGTTACAATACCTGAGCACATCTAATGGGAGAAAACTTATACCTTAGTGAAAACAGGAATTTGACACTAGAAAGATTTTTAGGCAGCATTATATCAGTGAACCTCTGCACAAGTTTACTGCTATAAATTCAGCCCCATTGCAGAGGGTTGCTGGTGCTGCAGCATTCCCTGTCACAGGAGCATGGTAGCAATAGGAAGTCATATTTACCCCAACTTGCAGTCTCTGACCATAAAACCCTCAGCTGTGTTAATAAATTTCTCTGAGCAGTCTCAATATTTATTTTAAATTTAATAACTTACTTTTTATGCGTCTTTACTTTCTGTCCTTTTTGTTCTTTTATCTTTTATTGTAGTTGAGAAAAGAGAAAACAAATAACAGTTTTCATGATCTGTTGATCACATGTAATTTCAGTGATTGCTTGGCAAATATTTCTTGGCTAGAAGGAGAGTAGGAGAATATATAGAGAGGGTGTACCATAAAATTTTATGGAAAACATTGTGAAATCTATGCATTTGGGTCAATCTTCACACTGAGCTGTCTAGTGCAGGGGCATTGTCTGGCTCAGCCAGAAACTTTCCTTAGAATAGCATTCCACAGAGCAGTGGAAATCCTGTGTTTCCCACTACCAGGGAAATGGATTGCCTTGTCCCAGTCTGAGAGCAGAGTATAAGCAACACCACACACTCTGGACTGGGCAGCTCAGTTTGGCTAAAACCACAGAGAAGAAAAGAAAGACTGACTGATGAGTTAAATTAGAGAGGGAAATTAGAAAGGAAAAAAATTATTTGGAAGTATTCCAAGAAATAATGAAGCACTGTAAACCCCCTAACATTTGTCTATACTATATGGTTTGTATAGCATTTTTATAGAGCTACTCTTGTATTGAAAAAAAAAAAAAAAAAGCTTGTACAAAATGTTTGAAATTTATTACTGTACCATTAATGAATATTCTAAAAAAATTATTTGGAGGATGAGTCATGTGTATAATTCAGAGTGTAAATACACATCCACTTTGCTGTAGCAAAAGAAATAAAACTTTTCAAGATTAAAATACAGTTTTTTAAGTTTCAATTTTAGAATGATTTTCCATATATTATATGGATTCCGATTAATCTTAATTTTAAATTGATTTGAGAGCCCTTCAGCATTAATCAACAGATTTTTCCAAATAACATGTTTTTTCTACCTTCCTTTCTTTGAGTCCTTGAATTTAATAATGTTGGGATTTCCTGCTCCAAAGAGGGATCTGCTAAATAAATTTGAATGAAATAAAACACTTAAAACAAGAATGAAACGTGTGAAAAATACAGTCTGATAAGATCAAGAGGCTGAATGTATAATCCCCAAAACATGACAATTTGAAATTAAATCTGAATTGATGTGTTCTTGAATTGCTATTCTGAAACATTTACTCCTTTCTTTAAAAAAAAATGTTTTCCCAAGTCCATAACCTGAACATGAAGTTCATATAGGAAAATATTCTAGAATAAGGCTATTATTATACAAGCCCCACAACTCCCACGGAATTTCCCTTATGAAAGGGAACTCCAGGCTGGCCAGTTGGCTCTGCAGTCATCGTTGCTGGTAGACACATTCAGTGGGGTTATTATTGTGGGTAATGCCCCATCTGCTTCCTGCATTAAGAAGGTGAGGGGAGATGAACACCTGCCATGACATAAGTCATAATGAAATTCACTTCACTAAGTAGAAAAGTCCTAAAAAATGAGTGGAAAATCTCTATTTCTGAATTTGAAAGTGGAGTTGTAGAGGGGACTTCCAGCCAAAAAACTGATCAGGTTTTGAAATGGATGTCAGGGATAGCCTGCATCTTGCATTTGGAAGATTGCAGAAAAGGTTAGAAAAAAAAAAAAACAAAAAAAAAAAAGAGAGAAGTTGCCAGATTTTAAAAACAGAATCTTGAATTCTGGTTTTGGATGGCAGCACTAACAGGTCTCACCACTTCCTTGGTGCTAAGCACCAGGCAAACAGAAATATTCAACAGTAAAAGAATGTTCCCATACACCCCACCACAGATGTTTTGTATGGCAGAAGGAATTGACAGCAATGAAACTGCCCTTTGAAGCAGGTTTTGTGATGTTGAGTACAATGCACATCTGCTAAGATGCAACTGTAAAAATAAAAAAAAAGAGAAATCCCGTATCTCAACTAATTTCTCTGATGAACATGTAAGACAATGCTATGACAGTAGCTGGCAGGAGGGGCAGAGGGATCACTTTTCTCTAAGCAGGCAGATGCTGAGCTTGGACACATATCTGGTCTGACCCATCTGTGGCTTTTCATATTTTCAAAAACCAGCAAACAAAAAGGATATGTGAATTGAATCCTCTGCTGTTTTAATTTTAGTTGGTTCATCCAACATTTCAAACAAAGCACGATGCTTTTTTTGAAAACCAAGCAATACTTTTACCTCTAAACCTTTTTCAGATTTTATTTCACAGGGTGAAAATAAGTGAGTGTGAAAGCCTGAGGTGCCTAGAATGGAAATGCTGACAAACTTTCAGCTACAGAAGTGCTAGCAACCCACCTCAGATGTATTGTCATTAATTAAGCAGATGAAACACAAAACAGAGAAAAATTAGCTGAAGTTCAGTGGTTACTTGTTGCAAATTTGTAAATGGGCTCTCTACCATAGAAGTATGTAAAATAATGCTCCTGTTAAAAGTTATGTGGAAAATAAAGGTTCTCAGCAAGCTAATTTTACTCTGTTAACAAAGCATGGTTTCAAGCTATTCTTGTTAACCATCCATCCACTTTCTTTTCCTTCACCACCTCAGATTTGCAGATAGGAGGTACAATTACAGCCCTTTGTTTCATCCTGAGATCTCTTTACAAAATAAAGTCTGCTTTTATCCTGTTGAAACCTATGTGCTTTCCTTTATTGTGTAAAGCTAAAGGAGCTGATGTCTAACTTTAAAGTAATCCTTTGTGTTGCTCTTTTTTTCCCTCCTCCCTGCTTCTTTGTTGTATGTATAGCCTAACTGTGTGCCTTCAATTGAACTTTTCCCCTGCCAAATCACACACTTAAAGCAGGAAAAAAGAGGCTGGGGTGAAATCCTGGCCCCACTGTGCTTCATGGGCTTTACTGGGTTAGGTTTCCACTCTAGTGGCCACTGTTCTTTGAATTGCTCCTTCTGGTCCTGCCCTGGATGTTTTACTCCTCCTGGAATGGAAGTGTTCTGGTGGACATTTCTGGCACAGATGGTCTGCTGCAGCAAATGGAAAGCCAGGAATCTGGGTGATTTACCTGGCTTTGACACGGCCAGCTGACACCATAGTGGGATCATGATCCAGCTATTTAAGGACCCCACTCTTAACAAATGTACAATTTCCAATATGACTCCAAAAGAATGATGATAAAGAAACTATCTGTTTGTAACTATATTTGCATTTTTATTCTTTTAATAGCCTGATTTTCATCTGTCAGGGCATGCCAGGAAAATTGACTTTTCCAGTGTCCTTAATGGGCTGTTCTGGGCATTTGTAACAGAGGAGGATGATGAAAAAAATAAGAAAGGGGTATAGAAATAGAAATAAAGTTAGCAAAAAATACCATCATCACTAATAATAGTAGTCATCATCATCATCAAGATAAAGCTGACAAACTGTGGTAGGAGTCTTGTCCACTTGCCAGTGCAGAAGAAAGGTGTTTGTCTGCAAGACCAGTGTAATGGGGCTACTGGGGCACAGAATTTGCAGTGCTAATGCTGGGTGGTAGCAAGTGGTAGACTTTGCTTTTTCTTTTGTTCCTGTGCCACAGCTGTTCTCCAAAGGAGCCACAGGGGATGGGCAGGCTTGTCAAAAGAGTGTGTGCCTGAAGACTGCATCCTTCCCCCTTCCTCTGCAAGGAGCTTCAGACTGTGCTGATTTCTAGGCCATCACCTTCATTTCCATTAGCAGACACCAGCAAGGACACACTGGGCCCTCCAGGCAGCACATGCTTTGTGCTGAATCTAATCCACAGGGGTGCAGAGATTGAAGTAGGTAAGTTTGGTCAAATAGAATGGGCAGTTTCACATTTCTGTATCTTTACCTTCATTCCTCAGGGACACCCGAGATGCACCATCACAGTCCTTGCACAAACTGCTTCTTCCTTGTTCAGTATCAGTCTGCTTCTGAAACTGAGGCACCACCTTTCTGAAATCAGAGCTGTATTAGTGATGTTTAAAAGATACTAGTCTGCATACTGCCTTCAAAGGGATGTGCAGGATGCTCTGAACTTATTCACAGAAAACTTGCTTCACTGTCCATAGACACAGCTGGAGTCTTCCCACCTAAAGAGGTAATCAATATTCATCCTCAGTTGAAAAGGAAGAGTAGTTCCACTATGTTTATAGTATCTTTCAATGCTTTGAATTTCCCCCAATATTATTTTTCCTATCCTGTTCTCCTGACACTCTAGGGAACAGATTTTTAACTCTCAACCTCATCCATGAGATGGACACTAAAAAAACATCATAGACATCTCTGGTGTTTGCATTTTACATAGGACATTGAGGAACTGGAGGGGCTGCAACATGATTTGAGAGCTGGAGAAAATGTCTAAACCCCCTCAATCTGCTTAGGTTATCAAAAAAGAAGACAAAGTGGTGACTTGCTCACTGTGTTTAAGTACATCTGTTGAAACGTTTTGACCTTGTAAACTCATACAGGAGTTTCATGAGGACTGAAACCACAAGCAAATGTCAATGAATTCAGAGCATGGAGGCTAAAGCGGAAAATCTTTTTGTTTTGGAACTTTTAAAGCTAAAGCTTATTTCTGCATTTGAAAAGATTTTAATTTAAAGATTTAACTAAGTGAAAAGAGTTAAATAAAAGGGCCTAGCTAATCATTTTATATTGACCTAAAGCTTTTGTTTGTTAAAGCAAACACTGGGCTGACTCATTATGTTGATAACTGCTCTAGTGGTACAGCTACCACTGTGTTAATTATTCTAGTGCTGAAGAGAAATCCCCTGGGGTGGGTTTTGTACTTTGAAGCTGATGTAATTAAAAAAATGCTACAATATTCTGGAACTATCTGAGGATTCTTGAGTACACAAATAGCCACCATCTTCTAGCAATGAGAAAGTTACAGCATGGCCTGACAACATTTTATTCTGAGAGTTTTTCTCACTTATGCTGAAAAGGAGTGGGAAAACCTATTACTATTATTATTATTATTGTTATTGTTATTGTTATTGTTATTGTTATTGTTATTGTTATTGTTATTGTTATTGTTATTGTTATTGTTATTGTTATTGTTATTGTTATTGTTATTGTTATTGTTATTGTTAGTTGGTCCTAGTAATCATTTAAATCTTTTCCATGAGAACCTTCTGATGTTACCAGCAGCCCTCAGAAGGAGTTTTCTTAAACCATCTAATATTTTTGAAGATGATCAGCTTTATAAAAAGCATTTGCTAAAATAATCATTATGAAGATTCCTGCACATTAACCAAATATTTTAGACCATTTAAACTGTCACATGCAGGGTTGCAGGGAATTCAAGAAAAACAGACATGAGGGTGAGACTGTTGAAGTGATCAGGGAAATGGGTGCCTTAGGAGGAGAACCCAAACTTTCTTCTGAAAGAGCAATCTCTGAAAGAGCTTGGAGTCTAGGTGAGAGAGAGAAAAAATGTGAAGTGAAAGAATAAATTTTCAAAATTCTTATCAAGCAAGGTCTTGATGTGTTTATGCAGCCCTTGTACCTGCACTCAACATTTTGGAACAAGTGGTAGTATTTTTCTCTCCCTCTACAGAATACCAAGTTTAAAGACAGTAAGATTAACAATCTCCAGCTACAGTACTTACATCTGCTCCATAGGCCAGCCAGCAGCTCTGGACTCCTCCAAGCTGCTCTGAAGAAGAAAGAAAGCATGTGGATAATTGGACAAAGGTGCTTGGTGGAGCTCTAAAATAATCACTACCATCCCTCATCTTTCCCAGCCCGAAATGTACATTTGAACTCTATCTTTTAATCCTGTTTTTTTGGCAGAACATCTTTAATCTCTTGCCCTCCATTCTAAGAAAAATTCATCCGCATGTGAGTTTAAGTAAAAGTTACTATTTATAGCAGTTTAAAGTGGTTTATATTGTCTAAATTTTTATTATACTGTCATGATAAATTTGCAGGCTTTTTTTCCCAGTGTTTTGCTGTGAATAGAGGCTCAGATGTGTACTCTGCTTACACTGCCTAACAACTGAAGCTGGATGATTTTCTTTTCTTCCCATAACAATTACCTTTACCCTTCATTTCTTTTTCTAAAATACAATTTGAGGTGATCTATAAAATAAATTAATCAAATTTGACTTGTATATTTTTAATTTTCAAATTTTAATTTTTCAGTTGTTCCTGCCAAGTGAAAAATAGAGACAGAATTTGGTAATGAGAAATTTCTAAACACATTAAATGCTATGATTTTGTCCACAGCAAGGCTAAGATCCCATAACTCTCTTGCCACTGTCCCTGCACCCATGGTAAGATGCAATATGGTAGCTTGGGTAGTTGATTAAAAGATGTCCTACTCAAGCCCTTTATCTTCTTCTCTTTTGATGTGTTTCAAGCCTCTTCCAGTGTGATGGCTTTCACTGCCACTCTTTGTGAACCCCTGTTTAAACTCCTAAAACATCTCAGAAAACAATTTGTTTGATTGATGAGAGAGGAAATAAGAATTGCATTGTATATTCTGGTTCTGTGGTCATATAGGAAAAAACAATTATTTGCACAGCCTGCTACTCACACCCTAAATATTTGGGTGATGATTTCCTGGATACATTATGTTGAGTTAATACAGAAATTTGAGGCTGTGTTTTGGGTAAGGGAAGGTCTAAAAACCAGCTGGATTAGTCACTGGTCTAAGGACTGCTTACTTCTTAGTGACCATTACATAGGATAACCCAGGTTCTTAATGACTGCTTTATTTTGTTTTAATTCCATGGTTGTTGTGACAGGATGAATTATCAGATGTAGGAAAAAGCCAGCTGGGTTTAATTAATCATTAACCCCCTCAGCATTTGCTGGGAGCTGTGGCAGGAGAGAGGAGAAGGCTCTGAAGCGCCTGTAAGATGAATTCAACTCATGCACAGAGCAAGAATTTTTCAGGAGCTTCTGAAGTATAAAGAAAGGTCTTTCTAATGTTAGATTAACAGACTGAAGGGCTCATTAAATAATCCTATTCTGATCAAGTCTTCATATGACCTGTTTTGGGCCCAGAAAATTAACCCAGAAAATTCATTGGCTACTGCCTAGATTAGTGCTTTAACCTCTGAACTACCAGATAAAAAGAACAGAGAAAGGTTCTTCACACCAGATATTTTGTGAAAAATTTGGCTTGAAGAAATGAAACTATTGTATATATTCAGCAGGATTTATGTGTAGTTTGAGGTGACTGCAACTGAATTTTTCAAGGGAAAAAACTCTGTGCCTGCTTACCACTGTAAACTACAGCTAAGATGTTCTTCTAGCACTTTTAATTATGTTAAAGTGTTAACACATTTAGTCATACAATGTTATAGTTCATGTTTGGACATGATCTCTTTGAATATAATGTCTTCACTCTTTTCTGGAAAGATATGACCTGACAACAGCTGTTACTCTTATGAGAACCATGTCCTGAGTATTGTTTAGATGTTTGCTGCTGTTTTAAATGTCTTCAGGAGACCAGGGAACATTGCTTGTCTATAGTTTATTCTACTAAGGACAAAAAAGTTAACTGTGTCATTATCCTAGAAGATAAAAAAGAAAGAAAAAAAAGACATCCTGTTTTATAATTAGAGCACAGTGCATGCAAGTATCTCCTTTTTACTCTGCCTGCTGACACTAAAATGCAACAGACTTAACTGATTATAACATGATAATCTTTTTCCTTTTTTTGCCCATTTATCAGAGTAACAGAGTACTAGAACAGTCTGTCACACTAATATTACAAATCATAAGAAGAAGTTCAAAGTCATATCCCCATACTTTTTGTTGCTTAGCTATTTGCAGAGCAACTGTGATACAGTAGAAGTTAAGTACTAGTAAATGGGTTATTGGTTCCAACATATAGAACCTACACATTTCTCAGACAGCCCAAACAAATACTTAGCCACTTCTTAATCCCCCCATTGCCCAAAGCAGAGAACAATTGTTTTCTGAGACATGGATATGACTGCTGTTCAAATTTGATTTTTCATGTCTCCTTTTTTCCCCCCTTTCATCTATCAGTGATGGAATTGAAAACCATCATGGAGAGAAAGGTGAGACCACCCCTGCAAAAAGAGAAATGCAATAAGCAATATAAGTGCAAGCCAGGGAAAAAAAGTATGCAAAATAGAAACAGAAGAATGTTTTGGTGTTTTCTCTTTCTATGTTAGTGTTTTTTTACTATTCTCATTTCAAGAAAGAAGTTTTCCCTTTATAAGCTACTTTTTTTTTTTTTTTTTTTTAATTAAAAGAAAACAAAACTGGCACTAGTAAAGAGCTCTATGTGCATTTTTTAATGGGGGAAAAAATTGTAAGAACCTCAAGAGTAGATGAAGGGCTGTCGAATCCTATAGCTGTGACAATGCTTGTGGGAAAGTCTGGAACAGCAGGGAGGAAAGTGTGAGCCAAGAAACCTGAAAAATAGTCCAAGTACTTTCATAAAGTCCTTCTTTTAATAATGTGGGTTTAATTCTCATAATATAGTACCATTTGGTTTGTTTCTTAGGGACCTGTGTTTATTAGAGAGCGTTCCCTGAAGCTGTCAGTCTATGGGAGTTCCCCTGAACTCCCCCAACATGCAGCTTTAGTGGTTTTCCTCTGTTTTGAGAGGCTGCATTAATAACCACACACTGGTCTAGGCATTAAATAGGCCACCCACCCTTCAAGAGGTACAGTTCACATTTCTGTCCTCTCTTAATGGCAGCTAGCCTAATGGGAATGGTGTCAAGGGGTGCAATGAAATACTCTTGTGTGTCTCTTGACTCCTGTCTTCCTGAGGACCTTGTCCTGTTTCACAGCTATTTATCCAGTCAGGGAGTGTTACAGAGGGGTTGATTTAGTGCTGATGAGAAAGGAATGGTGCCACACTCATTGTGACAGATGTGCAGCTTTGCTGTTGCCCTTTGGTCATGGCTGCACACATCTGACCTGGAAGAGATCCCCATACCCACAGCTCTTCAGTCTGTCACTCACATGCTGCCCAAGCACCACCTCTGAGCAACATCTGCAGAAGTGGAGCCTCATTTTCTGGCTGACTCCAGATTGTTTATTCTTGCTCTTGCAGCTCTCTTCCCATCTGCCTCTGGCCAGCTCTGCTGAGTCTATCCAGAGCAGACACACGGGCACAAATGAGGTTTCTGAGGAAGTGCATGTGTGTGCATCTGTGTATGTACAATTTTTTATTACCAGCAGGGCTGGCAGCTCTGTTTATTTAAAGTTGCCTGGCACTTTCCAGTACAAAATCTAATATCCAGTTGCCAAAATTGAACTATTTGATCTGACCTAGTTCAAGTCAACAGCCAGCCTTTGATGCAGGAGTTTGTAAGGGGCTTGTGCATATTTATTTGAAGTTATCAGGAAAGACCTTCAGAAGTTTCCTGAAAGTTAAGGACATCAATACTTTGCTTTACAAGCAGTATTTTTGCCACATGAAGAAATACAGTTCTCTGGTGAGAACCATGCCTTCACAGTAGCAGGAGTGTCTCTCAGCTCAGCTGCTGGCATCCTGGCAGCTGCTACTCTAGGTGAATACTCTTTCATTTGTAATGTGTCCAAATTTGGCTGAGATTTGAGGGAATGCATCTGAAATTGCAGCCTGCCCTGTAACTGCAGCTGTCAGCTGGCTGCAAGCTGCACTCCATTGTCCCTGGATTCACAGGGCTCCAGATTCTACTGCTGCCAGAACTCAAGGGGCTGACACCCATCCTACAAGGCCTTAGGACATGCCTCACAATGCATCATGCCTTTGATAGCTCCAAACTGTGCTTGTGACCAACATGCAGTGATCTAAAAGGGCCAGGAACCACCCTCTAGCTCTGACACCTGATAACTTGGCTGCATCCATACTGTGTAGCACTCAATCTAGTGCCCCCAAATATGTGTAATATATATATGAACCTAAAAATTTTTATTTGTGACATGCTAAAACTACTGCACTGAGCCGTTTCTCTCTGATGTACTGAATTCACTACTCTTCCAAATCTGCCTGTGCATTGTAGCCATTCCTTTGATGTTTCTCAGCATTCATTAGCCCAATTAGCTATTTCCCTGAGCAGAAAAGCACACTGATGGGGTATGCAAACCCCACCAGGACAAAGATTCTTCGTGGAAGAAAAAAACCAGGGTATTTATAGCAAAACTCTGATATTCAGTAATCTGATTTTCAGGCTGACTGGTGAAGAGGCCAAAATCAAGGCTCAGAGGACCAGAAGGGGCACATCACAGCAGGCAGTCCCTACTCACCAAAGGCAGCTCTTCTGCATCCAGAGCCCAGCACTTGTCCCTGCTATCACACCACTATCAGCAAACACTAACAATGTGACCTATCCCTTCCAGTGATAACCAGCAAAGAAGAAGACCCATCCAAGTGTGATATCACGTTACTTCGTTTGTTCAAGTGGAAGAAACTTTGTCTGGTTTAGTGGGAGATCAAAGGGCTGTTATATCAGGTTTCTCTTTTATCTTTTCTATTTATTTTTTTATTTCTTGAATTTCCTTTCAAATGTAAAACCCAGATCTTCTTCATACATAAAACAATAGCAATCTAATAGCTTATTCAGATACTCATAATTTAGGAATTTCCAGACCAAAAGGCATTTCTGCCCTTTTAGCATATATTTTAAATATGTGATTTTTTTTTATGATTAATAAAACATAAATATAGAAAATACTATATAGTTTGCATTGGTATAAAACACAATCAGATTTTTTTACAAGTCTTAATCACAATGTGCATTTTCCTCTGTTTCCTAACATGTAATCTTTTACAACTCTGCCTGCTTTACAAAATTTTTTTGAACAGTTTTGGTTGTTTGTTTTTGTTTTTTTTTTCCTAGTTAACTGTCTATTAGTTGTCTAATATAAATTTCCAATAAACTACTGAAAAAATTCTCAGTTTGACTGCATCTTCTTACTAGAATTGCCTTCCATGGATAATTAACCTAATCACTTAGATACTGGAAATACCAGATTAAAAAGCCAATCAATCATTTCTAATAATTTTTACTGTTGTGAAAGGAAGAAAAGAGCCCCTAAAACAGCACATGATGTTTTCAAGTAGAGCAGCTTTTAAAAAGCTTTTATCAACAGCAGCTGTCACAGATGGGTTATGTTAGTCAAGAAGATTCCAAAACAGGAAAAAAAAAAACCACCCATGCTTATATAAATGAGAAGAAATCAGCTTGATTATAATATTCTTTCACTAAGAGAATATACAGTGTTGGGCTCCTCTGTGTTTGCTTAAACATGAGTAAAGAAGTGTAGACCATAAAAATGCACTTCAGAGCCCCTTTTCCCATCTAAAAAACTCCCACCAATTCATATGCTCAGTGATTAAACAGAATGCCATATATCATCCTGCATATTTGGAGGACTTCGTAGGAGCCTGGATGAGAAAAGTGCTAAGAAGATCTTGAAGCCAAACACTGAATCTTCAAAGCATAACAATTTATTGCCAGATTTGTTTCTGAACACTACAGATATTTTTATCTTAATGTATTACAAGTCAATGTAGTTACTCATTTTTATTTGAATCTTTACAGAACTTTAATTAAACAAAACTGTTATCCATAAAATTAGAATAGACAGAAGCCAAAAGATATTAATAATCTGAAAATTAATGGAACTTTGACACAAGCTCACATTTTCTGATTTTAGTCACGTCAATAGAATTAAGTGGAGTGTACTCAGTGATTCTTGTAATCTGTTATAACACAGCTTTTCATGAAGTGAAAATGATGATGGTTTTATTTATCACATTCATTGAAGAAATAATTAGCATCAGAACACTGATTTTAAAAATATCAGTATAATATCTAGCCAAATCTATCAGCATAATCTAATAACAAATGATCTGGTTTAGTCTTTGCTATCAAAATTAAGTTCTTTATTCTTTCTATGCATGTAAAACATGTAGATAAAAAATGCAAGTATGGTCTTGTCAATCATAGAATTGTTTGGGTTCGAGACAACCTTAAAAATAATCTAGTTCTAAACCCCCTGCCATGGGCAGGGACATCTTCTGGGTTGCTCAAATTCTTATCCAACCTGATCTTGGACATTTCCAGGAATGGGACCCACAACTTCTCTAGGCAATATATCCCAGTGTTTCTCCACCCTTATTTTAAGAAATGTAATTCCTCTAGGTTCCACAATTTGTTCTTGGCAATCCAGTGGTGCTCCTTCAGCAAAACAGTCACTAAATGGTTTCATTTTCTGAAGAAGAGAAGGATCCAGATCACCTGAAGTTAAGGTGGCTGCACACCACATGCATCAGAATCCTGCTGACTGGTGCTACTACTACTGCCACCTCTTATCTGAAGAACAGGCCCACTATTTACATCAAAAAACAAATGTAGTGCTTTAGAACAGCAGTTTCAACATCTGAATCCATATTAGAGAGCAGCTGAAGTATGTGTGAGGGTCAGAATCTGAGCACTCTCCTTTGGCTGTGTCCCTCATACTCACGTAGGCCAGTGTTATCCACACCTTCCCAAGGATGCTGGCTTTCTCCATTTATTCTATAGAGAATGCAGGGTCTTGACTCAGTGTTAGGAACTCCATTTCCTAAAACTGGCACATGCAAATCAGATGTAATTAAGCCACATCAACATGGTCTTCTCAGAATGTGCCCAAGCAAGAGAATATCACTCACACCAAGTGCACATTACAATGTACTGCAGTTTGAATTGCAGAGGTTGTAGCATGCAGAGGATCAGCTGGAGAACAATTCATCTCTGTATTCACTTGTACTTCCTTCCAAAGTTCTTCTTCCCCCTTTATGCCTGATATTTATGTATCCTTACCAATATATAGAATAGAATATATTAGAAAGGGTTCTTTAATTACCTGCCTGACATAACCATTGTCTTGCTTTGAGCAAGGAGGTTTTGGGGGAATCTTAGGACAGAAATTGTTCACTATAATATATAAAATAGAATGTTCTACATTCTATTTCAACTACATTCAAAAAAATCCCCTAACTCTGAACTACAATCCTTCAGAGAACAGGGTTCTCTAATATGTGTCTCTTGGCTCTTTAAGGATTACAAACTTAGTAAGTTTTCCTCTTGCTGACATTCTGCTTTATTCAAATAGTCAAAATCAGTCTGCAATTAATCTGAAGTTTGCTGCCTGCATTTCAGATCAGCCAGGTTCTGTGTTTCTAAGTATATCTGTTATTTCTAACACTGATCTAGTAAATACCTACATCCCCTAAAATCCTTGCCCTGTGTTACTGAAAACCACAGACTAAGGAATCTGTAGGAGATTTATTCTGAGCTTGTCTGTAAATTCATTTTGTATATCTGCTAAATATACAGAGTTTTCTAAACTCTTTTAAAGATAAGACATGGGCAATTCTATGTGGGAACTGTCATATAACACATTGTAAAACTTTTAAAAGTTTAAAATGTTTCACTGTATCAAGATGCCAGAAAGATAAGAGAGGAATGTGTTAGTTTGCTTTTAATAAAGACAAAAGGGTGGGTCACTAAGTAATGAATAGTAAAGCTGCTACAGATTAAGAGGTGCAAAATTGTAAGTAAAATGATAATACTGTTTAACAGGAATTACATTCTCAGTCAGATTTTGTATATTTTGTTCCTTATGTGCACAGCAGCAATATATTTAGTATTAACAGTAACGTTATTTTGATAAAAAAAAGCTATTTTGCAAAATTATAATGTAAGAATGAAGATAATAAAAAAGGTAATTAAAATAGAACTGTCCTAAATGGCTCATAAATTCAACACCTAAATAAAACAACAAAATTTACTTCAAACTGATGGTAAAATTGTATTTGTTTGAATATGAAGTCTTCAAGTAGCCAGTGAACCAGTAAAATTGAAACACTCTTGAATGTATATCAAGATATCATCAAAAGAATTCACTGAGCTAAAAGGGGGAGAGACTATCAATGAATTCTGCTTAGGAGTGAACGATGTAAATGGCAAGAAATGCTATTTATTTTTCTTATTCAGTGCTAATCAAGCACAGTAAAAATATAAGATTGCTACTCCTCAAAATATATTCCAAATGAAATACTGAGGCAGCCCATCTAGCAATTTCTCTTTTCCCTTATTTCTTTGTACTTCAGGAGGATCTTAGCCTAGCTCATACCAAGTACTAGCCCTGACTGTCATATTCTTTTTCTTATTTTTCTTAAGCTGCAATTTAGAAAGGTTTAACAGCTACATTTCCAATCATATACCTGTAGTAAAAAGCTTGTACAGAAGTAGCAAAGACACCAACCTTCTTGTTCTCATTACTGTCAAGTAAATGGCATTGTTCGGTAAACCAGGCAGAAATTCAGGCTGTATGTAGTATCTTCACACAATTTCCTCTTCAAAGTCATTAATTTAGTTAGCAGAGCTGTAGTCATTCTGCCAAAACACTGTGTATCTTTGGCATTCCCAGACATAGAATATATTCCTGTAGGTATAACTGAATTCTGAAATAAGTACTTACTGTAGTATAAAATACACTTGGGCAGCATTTTCATTACAGCACTTAATCCAGCTGAATTCTGTATGAATCCCTCAGAATTCCTCTGTAGAGTATCATATTTGCAAAATAGATTCGACAGATGTACAACAGTTCACAAAGTATTTAACAGAGATAACACCTCCAAAACATAATTACTTCCAAAGTAAAATGAATAAAAAAAGAGGCTTCAATGTAATGAATCTGAAAGCCTACATATTTTATTGAAGTACCTATGAGAGACCTATCTTTCCAAGAAAAGTGCTGAGCATTCTTAAAAGGGCAGACAGAATATCTGCACTCTAAAGAAGACTTCCAAAATACCAATTTTTAAAGTGACTTTAGGACTTTTAAGACATAGATTGATAGGAGAAGTATTTTAGTTGGGTTTTAAAATGAACTCCTAAGGCTTGTGAAAATTACTCTAATGATTTGTTTTCAAAACAAGACACAACAAACATTCTGAATAAGTATAGTTGCCAAATTTATAGTTTATAATTTAAGTCAAATATGGAGCATTTTTTTTTTTCTGTTGTCTTTCTGAGATTTCAAAATTTTGCAAGGCTATACTTAAAGACACACTTATTCCCTTTTGACTACTACAGATGGTGTTTCTGTCTTTGCTGAAGAGATTGCAAACTATAGAAAGCATATCTGGGTTAAAAAAATATTGTTAAAAAGACAGACATCTGATAAGATCTTTCATTAAGTATATATTTAAAATAAGTATAAATTAAATATATATTTAAATTCCCTTATGTCCAAAAAGAAATATTTAATAATATATGAAAGAGAATGGAAAAATGTAGAAATTTTATGCAATTATCAAAATTAAGTATAGTGTCCTTTTACTGTTTATGCATTAAAATCTGCAGTTCTAGGTGTCTGAACTGCATAACCACATCTAGCTGTTCCTTAACTATGCAGTTGGTAAATCTGTCGGCTCTTGTTGCCTAATGTCAGCTGACAGGTGATCAGGATGGAGTAATTGGCATTATTATTACATATTTCTTCTTCAAGAGCCGTCAGCTGAATAGGCAGATCTCCACTCAGTGTGATGCCTCATGCCCTGGAGCTTTTCAGAAATGCCCTGGGCAGGAGTTTTTCTCCTCCTCCCCTCTCTCCAGTGCAGGCAACCACCCCCAACCAACCCAACCCAATGCACCCCAACCAACCCAACCCAACTCCACAGTTCACACAAGAGAATGAAAATCTCATTTCCCCCCCACACTAACTCTGTGGCAGGTGCAGTCAGTGGAAGTTTTGCCAAAACCTCACTAAGAGCAGCACTCTAAACCTCCTTTATTCTAGCAGGCCAATAAACTTCTTATTTGCACAGTGGCAGAAACACATTTGTACCACATATTTTTGCTTACAGTTAGACTAACTTAACATTTGGAAAAGTTACACAGGCATAAATTCTGAAAGCATTTCATGTGGCTTTTAGGTATACAATCTTCTGCAAAACAACAGAGATTATGCAAACCTGATGTTCACTCTGAAAGTGCTATTGAGGTACCATTTTCTTATACATAGTGTAGTTGTTAGGAGACATATGGGCTTTTATGTCAGAAAAATGAATGAAAACTAGACATTATTTATTTGTAATATATGCTATTGAGCATGTGAATTAATGAAATGGAATTTATGGATTGATAGCATGTCCAAGGAAGTAGAAAAAAATTACTGCTTATAATTCAACCTTTGACATAAAGAGTGGCTGAGACAGAATTTTGATTTGTTGCTGGTTTTTTTGTCTCTTCCTGACAAACTGTTGTTTCAGTAATAACAGCAGCTTTAGAGGAAGGTGAGCAAATATCCATGTTATGAGAATAATTAGAAAGTAGACCAGTTCAGGCAAAGCTTCTGTCCAAACATGAGTTTACCTCAGTGCAGGTGGGCAAGTGCATCATAGACTGAGATTCCAGCTGGATCCAGCCTTTTCTGACTGGAGAAAGAGGTAACTGTGATGGAGTTCTGGGGTGACCACATCTGCCCATTAGGGGCTGGACATCCATCTCTCTTTGCACAGTTACCAGCAGCCATCATTCACATAAAACTCTCAGTCCATTACCAACAGTTGACCTTGTGACCTTACATTAAATGCTTCACATCCCATTACTTTCCTCCCAAGTCATCTATTTTCCTAATTTTTTACAATAATGCACTTCAGCTTTGTCACACATTTCTGGCTCCAGTTCTGGAAAATGTTTCTGTTCACAAAAACACTCCACTGTGTGCTTTATTTTGCTTATCTCCTGAAATCAAAATGAAGAATGCTGTTACCATTTGCTCTCCATAGAGATACAACCAAAACACAGTTACAGGCTTCTCTATCCTGGGCTATGGCAGTTATTTTTTTCCAGTCTGTTTCAAACAGAAGAACTAATGTAATCATAAATGCATTGAAATTAAATCCCAATAAAGGGTCTTCAGAAGAATATTCATGTTCCCACTTAAAAAAAAAAAAGGTTTATTATACTTGTAAAAGATATTTGAAGCATACCAGCTTTCTAAAGCATTGCAGTATACTTCTGCAATAGCTTGCTACCCATTACTGAATAGATTTAATTATACTTTCTCTGTAGTAGAATTACAGTTACAGATGTTTTTTTGCTACTGATTGGAACGTCAGTAATAATTTAATTAGATATTATGACAGTTTCCATGGCTTATATGTTAACACAGTTAAATTCTCTCTGTAAACTAATTTTGAGAACAAATGTTTCTGTTCAAAATCTTTTACAGTGGAAATGTTTGAAAGGTAGAAAAAGTTAACTACAAGGCTTTTTTTTTTCCCCTTCTAAATCCTCTGAAGGAGCAGGAACATTTTCCATGGAAATATGGTCAGTCACTGAAATGTCAGAGGCTCTAACTGAGCAGTATATGGAAAGTATATGAAATTTAAACTACCTCACAATCTAAGTTAAATGGTACTATTTATTTATATAACTAGAGTGACCCTCAGTGTGCAGAAGATATACTTTTTACTGCATGGTTTTCATGGATGCAAGAACATTGAATGGCTGTATTATATTTAATTAAAAGCAATAGTGGGCCTACCCAGATGTTAAAAGGGCTTGATCTGAACAGTGTGTTGACATCAGATGAATAGGAGAGGCCACCTGCTAGCTCCACTTTTGGCTTTGTGGATGATTTGCATTCCTGTGGCCTGTTGCTCTGCACGATTGCTCTCAGCACTTCTCAGCCCCATGAACTGTTTAATATCATGGATACCTTCCAGCCATGCAGGCTATCTCCTTTTGTAACATCAGTGCAGAAGAAAGAGTGACCACTTGCATGATTCTGATGGGTAGAGCATGATGTTTTCACTTAGCATATGCCACATCAAAGAGGAGGAAATGCTTTTCTATAAACCAGATTAAGATAAAAATTAATCCATTCTTGCCTAAGAGTGCTAACAGACCATTTTTTCTCTTTCTGAAAGATGCTCATCATTTGAACCTGAGTACAGTACAGTTCAGGCTGTATCCTTGTTTTTTCCCTTGAGCACAGAATGTTTCTTGTTTAAATATGTAAAAGTTAAATAATTCACTAAATATGTGCATTGTTTGAATACTGAGAAACCCTTCAGTAGCATAAATGTCTCCATGAACACAAAGGAAACTATTATACTTCATGTGTTTTATTACTATTAGACTGCCAGTGCATTCCTACTTGCTGTCATCTTTCTGAAAAACTACAAATATTCTAAAGGGAGAGGCAAGAAAAATCCAGTTAAAAAGAGAAAGAAATCATTATGCCATTTTCCAGCAGGTAATACTAAAAGACAAAAGAAAAATTTCAAATCCATGTTTCTGTGAACTGTCCTTTCCTGAGATAATACACGTGGCATGGAACTCAGTCCAAGTTCCTTGTAAGTTCCCAACTTGAAGGTTCTTGTACCATCATTCAAGGAGTGGAAGGATGGAGTTATCTAAAAATAGCCACAGTTACTTTCCAGATTCCCTTGTATTTCCAGTATATATTTATTTCTGCAGTGATTAGCTGACTTCATTGCAGGAAGCTCTCAGTGACATTTTCTTACAGTCTTACACTTCAGTACTAAATAATAAAATAATAATATGCTTGCTCCTGTTTTTGTGTTTGATGTTTCTTTTTCCTTAGGCAGTATAATGATTTAAGGCACAAGACAGAAAAATAAAATGCTAATCCACAACAGATTTATATATAATACATGTATTGTAAAAATAATAATTCTCTTCTAACTTGAGGTTAAAAGATTTTTAAAATTTTGAAAATTTTAAGTCAACTTTTTTATAAAACCAATTACCTTTCTGACAAATTATTCAGTTACTTAAGAACTGGGCTAATGGAAATGAAAGAGGAATTTATATACCCAAATGTCTCTTTACCAGGTTAACTCTAAAGCACAGATGTTCTGACTCCTTACTCAACTAACTGCAGTATATAAAATTCCTGTGGATTTAAACTTAAGATTTCAGAGTTGTTCTAGTGTCACAAATTTTGTTTCTCAGCATATCCACAGACAGCTCTGTCTTAAGGCGAAGAGAGAGCAGAGATTTAATTTTGAATTCCACAGCAGACAATGCACTTATCACTGTTGAGAAATGTGGTTTCAGTTCCATCCTTTGAATCTAACAGTGTTTCTAAACTGCCAGGCTTCAGAGGTTTCAGGGAATAGGAGCTGTCAGATTTTCTGCTTAATTAATGTTTTCCACTGCCTGATTAAATGTTTTCTAGTCAGTGGCTGTGATTAAGCACATCAGAAACTCCACAGCCTGCTGATTCATATTATCCCTGGAAAAATTATAGTGATAGCTAGGGAACTTCTGCAGCTAAATTCAAGTGCTCAACACTGCTCAGGCAGGATTTGGATCCCTACCTCTGGACTATGGACTAAATAGAAGGTATTTGATTGTTCTGGTTTCCTTGAAAGTAAAAATTGCTCTCAGTTTTCAAACTGAGACATCAGGAGAGAGAATCTCTTTAATCTGTAATTAAGCATCCTGAACTTTTAAAGGGATGTAGCTGAAGATAATTTCCTATTTATATCATTTTAATTTGAGGTGCTTGGGGATGTCTAAAACATCTGTGGCATGTTTGACAGATATCACAGGGCCTGCAGGAGAATTCTCCTCTAGACAGGCATCAGCGGACTATGGCATCTCAAATTTTGTAAGCAGGCATGTTAAATTTAGGGAACTGAATCCCAGTAAGGGTGTTTAAACTGGTGTGATAGCAGTTATCTAATCAGCACAGTCTAGAGAGTGATTTAATTCTCTTTGTGCCTGGAGCTGGGAATGGCTTTTCCATCTCTAAGGACAGCATTTGCTAAGTTTTTCCTGGCTGCCACTAGAGCTCATGTGTCTAGCACAAGGAGAGACATTTGCATGTAGTTATATTTTTCATATATTATTTTGCATATAAACTCAGGTGTCATATAATCTTATAAGAATCTTATAATTAGTTGTCATATATTCCACTACTTTCACTGTGATCAGTAGAACTATTAGGATTTAGAGAACATATTGCACAAGACCAACTAACTCTAAGTTGGCCATGGAAGCCAGGTATTGTGTAGACTTTCACAAAAACTGCAATTATTTATGCATGTCTTCTCCACAGCATCAGGAAAGTGCAGAGAAGAGAACACACTGATATTATTCCCCAAGTCTAGCAGCACTGGGTTTGACCAACAGCTAATGTCCACCACACTTCTGTAAGGGCCCTCCAGTCCTAAAAAAGCTGAAGGACCTGAGATTGGCAGCAAATTAAAGTTTAATATGTACTGCAATTTGTATCTTTTAGAATCCTACATCACTTCCCCATCATAACTGTGTGTTAACTGCCATTACATCCAAGTATATGAAGTAATAAATAGGTCCCAACTGCCAAGTAAATGCTAAAAAAAATCTGAGGCATTTCTTCTCCATGTGGGAACCATCTCATGTGAACTGAACTTCTGTAAAAGGAAAGTTTTTACTGCTGTTCTACAAGTGCTTTCCTTCATTAGAAAGCTGCCATGGAAAATGACAAAGAGTTTACTCCTTTGTTGAGTGCTCTGTAAATGCTGTATGCCTTCTCCAGATACTGCTTTGCAGATGGAAATATTTGAGGTAAGGATGAATGCCTCACTGAATTGTGACCTGCTGTAATATAAGTTTTCTTCTCAGCCTAATTCTCTCTAGTTTGCACTACTCAGGTGCTGCAAAACAGCTGCTGGTTTAGCTGATCTATGCAGATTTGAATTCTCTTGTGTGCCTAAATCCCCATGTCATGGGGATGGAAAATGAATGAAAAACTATGTACCAACTGACTTCCAGCCATAAAAAAAACAAGTGGGCTCTCCCTGAAGAGGTGATAGTCCATGGCATTTCTGCACTCCACTGAATCCTGTATCTTTGGCTCTATGCAGATTTGTATAATTTTGAAGCAGAGCTAACTTCTACAACAGTCAAAATAGTTTCTGCTGAACCTCAAGAACAGTGAAAGTGACATAAAACCATCTTTCCCACCCATACATGACAGAGGCTTATGCTTAATCAGCACTTAGTAAGGAATTTAAGTAGAAAAGAATAAGATTATATAAATTTCACTTTTAAAACAAACTAGGTTATCACCCCTTTGACCATATCACAGAGACAGCTTTATGATAATATCTCCAAATATATCCAAACATGATAAGGAATTGATAGTGGATGTTTTTGTTGTTACAGCAAATGGAGTGGTAGGGCATGATGATAACTGCTGCTATGCATTGCTATTGTATATATAATGATGGGGTTGCTGGGCACCACACTCTTTAGGGCTTATCTTTGTCTATTTTTAAGCAAAGTGTTAATTGAGTGCAAATGTGTCTGATTCTCTGATGTAGAGAACTGTTCTTTGTTGACAGTCCCTAGTCTCTTGATTGTTCTTTTGGTATTGGCCAGCTGTGGTCTTGAGTGATGAAATACCTTAAAATATGAACTGTGCTTCCTTCAAAGTATGTATTTTGCCTTCAATATGGTGAAGCAATCAAACTCTTACACACAGCTTACAGGAAGAGAACAACTTTGCTAAAATAAGTACTGGGGGGCCTCAGTTCAAGGAAAGAGAGGATGCTGAGGAATGTTAAAAGCAGACACTGTTATCACTCCCTTTGAGTACTGACTTCACCTTCACCTACAGTTGCTTAAGCTCTTCCCCCTCTAACCTTGAAGAAAGCCTTTCACAATTATAGTGACATAATTTATGGAAGGTGTAGCATTGGGGAAGGACAGAAAAGAGAATATCTCCATCTTCTCTTCACAGTACTTTTATGAAAATGTATAGGCAACCCTCTGGATTCCATGTAGGTTTTAAAACCTCTGACTTCTGCTAAAAAGAAAAAAAAAAAGATCTTCCCCTTCTAACTTAGTAGGAGATCAAACCCAGTTTCTCTGATATTCTGACATGAGATACATATCATGAATGGATTCTTTTTGAGAAAGACACTCTTAGTACCATTCCACAATTCAAAACCTTAGAATTTCAGAACCTTGCTGATTGCAAAATAAAGAACTGTCCCCGACCTTGACAACATCCCCTTACTCTCTAAATCCACACCTAGGTGAAAACTGAAAGCCCACTGAAGTCCATGACTTCCCTTGATCTGGAAGGAGGCCACTGATTTCAATAGAGCTACTCCAAAGGATTGTGAACTCACAGGACTGAGCACTATGTATGTGCTTGTCCCATACAGAAAAAATATCTCTCCCTCTCTCCCAGTTACAACTTGTTACTTGTATTTTCTCTTTAGTGTATTCCCTGAAGTGCCACACATTTATTCTTTGTCCTTTAAAAATAAATATAATGATCATATTTGTGGCTCATGTCCATTCCAGTGGGATTCTTGCTTCCCAGCTCTTCTGAAATGCTAATCACTTGTTTCCCACTCTCTGACATCCTCTTACCTTCACTCCATGTCAATGGGAGCAAGTGAACCCTTCTGTGACTCTCCTGAGAAGCATTTGGTTCCCTTGTTCTCTGACTTGTATTTCTTACCTGTTGAAGACAACAAAGTTTTTGTCTTTTGACTTAATCATTTTACCAGCCATCCCTTCTGCTGTCTTCCTTCAGTGGAAGTAGTTGAAGGCCTCCTGGTCCCACACTTTGCTTACAAGTGCTTTGCAGAGATTCACAGGTGTGGGGAGAGTGCAAATCTTAGCAGCTGGAAATCGAGTTATAGGAAGAATTTGGTGCAGTTCTTAACAATCTGAGCTGTGAGAAACAGTTGTCTAAAAGTAAAAAAAGTAAATTATGCTTTTGAATTAAAAAGCTGCCAGATAATTGTCTTTTTATTTGCAATGATCACAGGAATTGGTAAACTTTAAGTTGTAAAAGCCTTTCACATACACAGCACAAGTTTATATACATCTATGAGACTCCATCTTGCACCTGGTAAGATCAATAAAGCTAGGAGGGAGTAGTATTTGATACTTTTTTCTGTATTTTCTGAAAATCTTTAGTTATGTTGTAAGTTCAAGACATAGGTAGTTCCCTTGAGAATCAAGGTAACAGATTTACTTCTGCTGTTGCTGGTGAAACTCAGTAGAGATTATAATAATTCCACAGGGGATAAGCTTGGGTTGGGGACATTATTGAGAAATTTCTTGCAACTGGTGACTGGAAAAGGGGAAGGAAGGAAGGAAGGAAGGAAGGAAGGAAGGAAGGAAGGAAGGAAGGAAGGAAGGAAGGAAGGAAGGAAGGAAGGAAGGAAGGAAGGAAGGAAGGAAGGAAGGAAGGAGAAGCAGTTAAAAATTGAGCATGCTATTCCTTTTCCTTCCAATATGAGATCTGGAAAAACAAGACTGCTTTCAAGATTGTTCTTTCAACCTACAAAAAAGAACCCATACTACAAAAATGAGGGTGGTTTTCCATCTTTCAGAGTCCTGTAATATTTCCAACACAGAACATCCACTGAAGAACAGGAACTAGTAAGGATTTTGAAAAAAAAAAAAAAAAGAATTTAAAATTCTGTTATCAAAAAGAAGTGATATTCCTAAAACACTTTGTTTTGCTTAATTACCCAGAAGAAATATGTTACCTTTGAGGATTTGATTTTTTTCTCTCTCTGGTACTTATATACACATTAGCAGGTATCCTGAATCTGGAATAGCTCTTCTTGAAGCATGACTCTAGTTATCTACAGTCCTGAAGCACTGCACTCTTCACAGTTAAGAAGGCAGAGCAAAGGTCAATGGAAGCTCAGCTCATGACTTTTGACAGTCCAGCGTTTTATTCAGCACACAGTTTGAGGAAGTCCAAGCTGTTGTGTTTCAGTCTCATGAATGTCTTTTGGTTTTCATTTCAGCTTGTCTTTAAAGTTGAATAACTGTTTTAAAGGGCACTTGAATTCAGTCCTTTGTAGAACACTGATCTGCATCTGTTTAAGAGGTGTTCCATGTGCTTTTGACAGATGATATTTCCAGCCATTCTGAAACGCTTAAAGAGGCCAGTTTTCTGAACTGCCCACTGTAATTCAAATTTGGGCTTTTGGAATTATGGAAAAATTCAGTATTTTAGATCTACTTTGTTGTGAAAATAACAATAAAAATAAAATACACCTTCAAAATATAAATAAAGGAAAAATAGAAAAATATAGGTTTGATATTTTTATGGTTTATCTTTTTTATTTTGGAAAATTAAGTTTTTGGGGTTTTTGACACTGCTGGCATGCAAGAAAATCATCTCTCATAGTGGCAATATGGAATTTGTCAGGCCCAAAATATATAACTGTAAAAGAACAAATTGTTAATTCTGTCTGAACAAAAACACTGGGGATGATTCTCAGAATAAGAAGAACAAATCTTTATGAGATTACATTACAGATTTTGACACTCCCCATTGCCACATGGGAGACATGAAATCAAAAGGACTGATCAAAGAGAAAAGCTGTTTGACCTTGCTTCATTACACAAGATACACAGCTGAAGAAGTAAGATGGAGTGATGTATATGGATGCCCTTTCTTTCCTTTCTGTTTTGTTCATTAGAAAATAAAACCAGAAGTTTTTGTAACAGAGCATGAGCCAACTTAAAATTCAGAGGACCCAGAGATGCTTATCTTTTTGTTAGCCTTAAATCACTTGATAGACAACTAAGGCAAACGCCCAGCCATCCTAGAAAGGCACAGTCCCATATCTCTGCCAATCCCAATTAATGCCTGTATCCTCTCTAATTTTGTCTGTTAGTCTCACACAAATGTCTTGGTAACTACAGTGCTTAAAGATATCAGGCATCCACGTTTATGAGCCTGAGCCACAGCCAAACTAATTGTGAAGAAGCCATAAGGGAAACTGGTCCTTGCAAGTGTTCATAAAGGATGGTTCACTGGTTATGTCACAGGTAAACAAGCACCCTGTGTGTAATTTAGATTTAGTTAATGCAGTTACATCAATATGTGAATATTTGTAGAAATATATGTGCATGATGTGCAAGCTCATGTCTCAGTATTAATAACATCTCCTCTGTGTGTGTGTGTGTATGGATGCATTTATATGTGCAAATTTTCTCCCTAGAAAATATATTACTGGAAATCCTAATCTAGTGCATTTTCACATATATTGAGTAGGAACTATTCCTTTAAACTTAACATACATTATTGATATGCATTATGTATCATCTTCTAACTCACATGCTTATAAAATCAGTTGGGATCAATAGGTATCCTTCCTATGTACAAATTGCTAATTTATTTAGATTTCTAAACTTTACATTAAACACAGTAGCTAATGCTTTTCTAGCATAACAGCCTGATTATATAGAACAAAATAATAATAATGAATCTCCTCAGACACTGAAGGTGTTGAGGGACTTATGGACTTGATTATTTTAAGTTTCAATAGCTTTCATATAAAGTTGGTATATAGGATATATACACTCATGCACTATAATTTTGGTTAATTAGTTCTGATGACATTGAAATGTCTTTTTTGTTTTGCACAGGTCCTCACTATAAAATACTTTGTGTCTTAAGAGTGCTCAGACCTCCCAAAAGAGAGTCCTTAAGCAGCACAGTCATTAAGCTGGGTTCCATTATGTTAACATTAAACACACAGTTTTCAAACTAGGTATCAATTTTATACTGTTCACATGTTTGGGTTGCTTGCTGTTGTAGGTTTGTTGCTTTTTCTTTACAGCAAGAAGCCAGCTTACAATGTTGCACAACCAGCTGCACCT
This sequence comes from Oenanthe melanoleuca, assembly GCF_029582105.1. Lineage (NCBI taxonomy): Eukaryota > Metazoa > Chordata > Aves > Passeriformes > Muscicapidae > Oenanthe > Oenanthe melanoleuca. The sequence continues at coordinate 23,102,562 of NC_079336.1, read as the reverse complement.
TGGTAAAATCAAATGTATTGCAGAAATGCTAAGCAGCCATCCCTAGTACTGCTTTTCTGTTCCACTTTGCTTCTGAACAGCCACACTAGGATCATCACAGACCTGAGCCTGTCAATTTTGCTGAGCTGTCAAATTTGGGTGGCATTAATCTGAAGCATTCATCCAACATGAGGGAGATTTCATCCATACAGAGGCTTTTCCCCTAAACAAACTGGGTCAAATTGAAAGTGTAATTTAGAGCATAACTCATACATTAAATAACTCAACTGCAGTCTGCCTGTCATTTTTCATAAAAAAAATATGCACAACTAGTATTTTGCTGAAAAATACTTAAGTAGACTTTAAATACAAAAGGGAATGGTTGCTTTAATAGAAGAATATATAGAAGAATATATATATTCTTTAATAGAAGAATATTTTCATTCGAGAAAATATATTTTATCACCAAGATTAACATAGATATACAAACCAGTATAGGCCTGCAGAATTCCAGAATGATTTGAAATAAATTCCAGTTGAAGAGCAAGGCCCACCTCAGACTGGTTTCCACACTCTTTGACTTGAAGATCAAGGTCTAAAAAGTTTAAACCTCAGTGGGAAATGTCCTTTAGCTACTTTCACAGCAGGTGAGTCTGTCAAAGGTGAAGAACCACACCAAGAAGACCTTTTCCAGTCCACTTTATCTTTCAGTCTTGTTTTGCTTTATTAAATTTTTTAAACAGTTCATCAGGTTAGTCACCAAGCTTTATTCTCTATTATTACACTAATTTTAAAATTATACTATTTTGACTGCAGGAATAATGAGAAAAAGTCACTGGGGATCAGCTGTGGATATATTGCCACTCCTTTGCTCATGGTCTTGTGGGGTGGATTAGTCATGTGTTGGTTTAAAACATCCCTACAGGCTATGTCTTATTGCTTAAGGCTCAGAAATATGAATAATAATAAAACTAGACCATAAGCTATTTAGCTTGCTAGAAATTAAATTTAACAGCTTCAGCTCATGAATCCAGCTGTAAAAGTACATACAAAGCATTAAATTTACAGCAACACATGGAAATCTACAGGATCATATTCCAGAGGAACCAAGTATTGTGTTTGCTTTACCAGTTAATCTAGTAAGACCAGACAAAACAGATTTCTTGTTTTTAATAACATTGAACTTCTTATTCCATTAACAAAATCATTCTGTGAAGAAACTTGCTGCTGCAAAACAATATTCATTACCCTGACTTGTTTGCTCATAAAAACACTGAGTCAATTTCCTTAACCCTGTAGCTAGAAGTTGATGAATGAGGATGGCTTAATGTGCCCAAGAGATCATCTGTTTTTTTCTAAAAATATTCATGAATAATGCTAAAGATATTGCATCTGACCAAAAACTTTTTGTGCATATCCATCACAGTCACACCACGGCTTCTAGTGTTAGTATCTGAGAGTATATCCATCTAAACAAAAATTAGCGACTATAATCTTGCCTCTCAAGAACAAAGTCTAGTCCAAAGGGAGTTTATTTTTTTTAAGTAATTGCTGTTACTGATTCTATATGTGAAGAATCAAACTCTGTAGGAAGAGGCAGCAGTGTAAAATCCCAGGGACAGAGAGATTTCCCAGATATTATCATAAGATATATTTGAGCCTTGTGTGGCAGAAGTTTCATGTAGGAAGTTTCTGTGTTAAATTCTATTACTGCTTTAAAGAAGGGATAAGTAAGGAAATAGGGGTTGTATTATACAGTACAGTGGGCTTCATAAAAAGATGAGCTTTGCATCACTCTTAGCAAATATGCTGATGCAGGTGCAAATATGCAGACACCAAGCTGGGGGAATGTCTATCTGCTGGAGGGTAGGAGGGCTCTGGGAGGGATCTGGACAGGCTGGATAGATGGGTCAAATGCAACAGTATGAGGTTTAACAGGACCAGGTGCTGAATCCTGCACTTTGGCCACAACAACCCCCTGCAGCACTACAGGCTGGGGACAACAGGTAGAAAAGGGACCTGGGGGTACTGACTGATGGCAGACTGAACATGAGCCAGTGTGTGCCTAGGTGGCCAGAAAGGCCAGTGACATACTCGCCTGTATCAAGAACAGTATAGCCAGCAGGTCTAGAGAAGAGATTCTTTCACTCTACTTGGCACTGTTAAGGCCACACCTTTTTGAGTTCTGGGCCCCCTCAATTTAGGAAGGCTGTTAAGCTGCTGGAGCATGTCCAGAAAAGTGCAACTAGACTGATGAAGGGTCTGAAATACAAGTTCTATGAGGAGAACCTGAGGGAACTTGGGTTGTTCAGAAAAGGAGAGTCAGGGGAGAGCTCATCTCCCTCTACAGCTGCCTAAATGAGGCTGTAGCCCGCTGAGGTTTGGTCTCTTCTCCCAGACAGCCAGTGACAGGACAAGAGAACACAGCCTTAAGCAGCACCAGGGGAGTTTTAGGCTGGCCATTAGGAAGAAGCTTTTCACAGGAAGGGTGACTGGGCATTGGAATGGGCAGCCCAGGGAGGTGTGGTGCCACCATCCCTGGAGGTGCTGAAGGAAGCACTGGATGTTGCACTCAGTATCACAGTCAAGTCAACAAGGTGGTGTTTTGGTCATAGGTTGGAATTGATGTTCTCAAAGGTCTTTTCCAACCTAATTGATTCTCTGATTCTGTGAATACTTGATGGGGTAGTGCAAGAGTAGAGCAAAAGTGAACACGTGGCAACTTGTCTTCCTCCAGACTCTAGATGCAGCACCTGTACAAAGGCCAACTACCTCATCATTACACAGGATTTCTTATTTTGCAAGGGGGAAAAAAGTGCTTTTTCTCCTTTCTTCTCCTTTTTCCCTTTGCTTAGGGGCAAATCCTGCTTCTGAGGCCAAGACAACTCCTTCATTTCACCTGTATTTTGGCAGCACAGGGCAGGACACCAGACCCTGAGGGTACAGACGAGTGTACCAGTCATGGCCAAGGATGGGAACCACCCAATGCCCAGCTGCTAGTGAGCTCTCTTCCTTCTGCAGACTACTGAGTATCACCAATACCAGGGTGCTCTGCTGACTTATCCCCCACCCCACACCCCCAAAAGATGAATCACTATCAAAGTCTTGATTCATGTCTCATATGAAGTCAGGTGTCCTCTGTTGCCTGGACATCCTTTACTGTTAGGCAGCATTTTTAGGAGAAAGTTGATTTTATCACAGCCACAGATCCATCGAGTTTATTGACTTCTGACATCATCCCTCACTCTGTTGCTAGGTGAAATCAAAATTTGGTATGTGTTGTTCATGTTATCATGGTTATTGCCTATCCAGTATTGTATATAGTAGTATGATTTTTTTGTGCTAAAAATGGAAGGGCTTCCTTATGGGACCTTAAAAGGCAGCAATCAAGTCCTTAAAATTATGACTTAATCAAACAGTAGTTTAAATATTGTTCTAGGTAGAAGTCTCCAGTTTCACCTAGTGTCAACTGGGTAAATAATTATTATATTTTTAAATTTTCTTTTGTAGCTATCTTTTAGTGCATATAGACATTAGTCCTTCTTAGAATTCTGCTGAGCCCTTAGCTTCCAAGATACCTTATGCAAAGAAAATAATCCTTACAAGTTAAGAATTGCCAAGTGTGTACTGTAATAAGAACATGGTAATGAGTTTGAAGTGTTCTGCCTGACATGCTATACATCCTCGGTTTGAAGTTTTAAGGGAAAATGTGACACAATCAATTGTAAACTTGGTTTGAAAGTCATAATTTTCTGATTTGTCATGATGATATATAAAGAATCAAGAAATAACTTGTTTTCTTAATGGTATGGAGACATAATTTGCTGTTTTTTTAAAAAAACTGAATCACTGTTTTCAGATATTATTCCTAGGAAATATATTTTTGGTTATATCTCCCCTTTTTCTCTCAGATGAGTGACACAACCTATTTAAGCAAGGCATATTATTTTTTTTCATAAAGATTTCTTTCAAACATCTTTTTTGCCAAGTCTCCATTTTTTGTTGGAATATGTAGAATAATAGGCTCCTTATTTTATGCCCTGTTAATCCTTAATGTGCATCTTATTGACTGTGGACTTCATTCATTCTCACTTTGATTCGTACTTTGGAAAGCCCAAATCACTGGTGCTGTTCATAAAGACTTTTAAGGCCCACTGGCAATAAAATTTTTTTATTTCTTTAATTCTTTAGTGAATTATTTTATTCCATGTCTGTATATAGTACCAGCTGCACAATAATTCATGACTGTACATTTCAGATAAACCACATTTTGAATACAATGCAACAATTACCACCCTTAACAGGCCATTTATGTTTATACAGAATAATCCCAAATCTGTCTGGACACACTAGAAGTTTAATGAGAATAATGGTGGTGAATTATTCATCAGGGAGTGGTCATTAATTTAGCTGATTGCTGCACATTTTCCAGCAGAAAGGACACTTCAACTATTTTTGCTTCTTCCATATAATTGTTTTCTGGGTGGAGCCTTCATGGAATTTATCCCTTGGAGAAGAAATTTATGTCTTGGTTAGAATTTTACCTCCAGCTTCAGAGATCCCTACCACTTCCCTGCTGCTAGAGATGGCTTTGACCTCTCTTCCCTCTCAAATGGCTGAACAAACTCCCTTTGTACCACATCACTATCCAAATGCCATAAGAATGATTTGTTCAGATATCTAACTGTGACAAACAAAAATTTTTCTTGGTTTTCTTAAAATATTTTTTATTAATGCACGCACTTATTCATAACTAACATGTTATAACTCCTAAAATCTTGTCACAAATAAACAGAGACCAGCAGGAGATCCTGTATCCTGTCTACCATATTTTCCTAGCTGCTTCTGTCTAAAAGGAACAGGGCTGGCCACATATTGTATTCTTTTGTCAATAATAGGCTTTTAAAAGTTGGCATTTTTGGATTATCTTTCTCTAGCCATATTTCCATTCTCTTTTGATAAACTGGGATAGGAAACATGTTTTATTTTATGTCTGGATACAGTCAATCTCAAGGCAAGCATGCAAGTGTGGTTATATTTTCATATGTTCATCATTAGCATCTTATACACATTACCTGAATGATCTCTTGCTGGAAATCGTTGTTTTAGTAGAAATAAAATAGTCTACAGGTACAACCAAATTCCTTTAGAACTCGCATTTTCTGAATTAGCATTCTATGAACTTTCTATCCATGCTATAGAAAACATATGCATCAAATGTGTAATCTCTGAAGCACAGCATCCTGTCTGTGATGGTAGCCAGCACCAGATGTTTTACATAAAGGTGCAAAATCCCCCTACAGTAGGCAGATGTTGGATTATTTCTCTATTAAGGAGGTCTCATCCTAAACCTTGATACTTAAGAGATTGTCTGAAGCCCAAAAGCATGAAGTTTTATTTTCATTCCAGAACTCCTCTTTAGTGTCTCACTAAGTTTTACTCTTTGAGAGTGTTTGTTGTGGAGCAGTGGCAGAAATTGAGTTATGTGGGCTCCAGATTTAGGTTCAGTATTGTTTCCCATGCTGGAGTAACATGCAAGAGCAAAATCTGCTCAGAGCAACTGGAATATTAAACTGCTTAGCTGTTAGTCTCTGGCAAACATAAAAGAGTAAAACATAGCTAGAAAATCACATTTCTCAACATTTTAGAAATTAAAGTGATATTTACTGACACAACTGAAGACATGTTCCTGACTCCAGGCTATATTTCTGCTAAACTCCAGATTCTTGCTACAAGACAGGGACATCTCTAGCCTTTTGGAAACAGTTGGACATAATTTCGTAACAGAAAAGTTTTGGCAACTTAAATAGAGTGGTCACTATATCAGGCCCAGATGTAACACGGGTAAACACCACTGTGTTTACAATGGGAACACAAGGTCATTGTCTCATGAACAAATGAGGTGACAACACCGTGGGAAGGAGCAGGAAATGGATGCTAATGAGGCTGAAGAGCCAAAGTCTCTCGGGGACCTAATTGTGAAAGGAAGTTAAAGCTCCCCTTCCTGCCTGTCAAGGACTGGAGCAGTCCTACTGCCTCTGGGGCTGCAGTGCTGTCTCTTCTGCTGTGCTGGGTCTTCTGGCAACCCATGGTGACCTGCTCCCCTTTGCTCATGCTCCTCAAAAGACCCACTAAAAGAGAATTATATAAACTCACACTACCTCCAGTCTCTGTTAGCGCTCTCCTTGAGCTTAGAATAACAAATCTGATTTATAATCATTTAGGCATTATGTCAAATGATGTTCCTTAACATGGTGCAAAGCACCTCAAAAATTTTAATTGAAGTTCTGCATGAGCAGAAAAGGAACAAAAAGTTTTACCAAAAAAAATCCAAAACCAAACCAAGAAAAACAAACCAAACCACAAGCCAAATCCAAACCAAAAAAACCCCAAACACAATAGCTTTAAGTCCAAAAGTCTGTTTAACTGTTGACCTCATGGAAAACTATATATCTTAAAGAATCTTTCTGCTCTAGGACCCATAATATGTAAAGGCTAAAGAAAAGTCAGAATTGTAATATAAATGTATTACTATAGAATTTAATGAAATATTCTATGCATTGTTTTTGATTCCTTATCACTCAAATTCCTGTCTTTACAGGGATGCAGTGTCAACATTTGGCTTGGCATTTAGGATTCTCCCCTAGTAAATGGAAAGTGTAGGTCCAATACTCTGAAGGCTTCTCAAACTCAGCCAGGAACTTCATAGTTATTCCTCTGTGCTTGATGTTTCCTACAGGCCAAAATTCAAGTGCACATGTTGTTGCCCTGCCTAGAAAACACCAGTTTCACTCATCACACTGGAAAAGCAAGACTGTAGCTAAACTGGAGCAAACGCTTCCCTGAGGGTGATGTGGACACCTAGATCCCTTACTTACTCCAGAAAAAATGCAGCTTAGGCAGCTTAAAGCTCTCTAAAGGCTTATAAATGCTGCAATGCCTAATTTAAGTGCCTAAAGTAGGAGGTTTGACTAATGCTGTCCATGTCTATTTTTTTCCACTGTAGTCTCATGCAGATTGGATCTGTTTGTTGTGAGTTAACCCTAGTATGCAGGTCAGTCACACTCACTGACTTCCCAACAGTGGGTGGGAGAGAAAAAAAGCATGAAGCTGAGAAAACTTGCAAGTAGAGACAAAGACAGTTTAATAGGGAAAGCCAAGCTGTGCATGCGAGCAAGGCAAAATAAGGAATTGACTCAGCACTTCCCATTGGCAGGCAGGTGTTCTGCCATTTGCAGCAAAGCAAGGCTCCATCACATACAACTGTTACTTGGGAAGACAAATGCCATAACTCTGAATGTCACCCTGTTTCCTCCTTCCTCAGCTTTTATTAGTATCTTGATCATTTTGGGATTGGCTGTCCCAGCTGTGTCCCAACTCCTTGCCCTCCCCTAGTCTACAACTGGGGGAAACAGAGAAGGCTTTGACAATGATCAGGAATAAAATAATAAAACACGGATGTCTTATCAACACTGTTTACATCACAAATCCAAAACATGATGAAAATAATTAACTCCATCCCAGCCCAAACCAGCACCCAGTTGTACTAGGACCACACTAACACTTCTAAAAGTCATTATCTGCAATCAAAAGGTGACAAAATTATGAATTTTTCCAAGAAAATTCTAGTTCTTGCATTGTCAGGCAATCATGATTCTTAGGGACATGTTTTAGTGGTAGACTTGGCAGTGCTGGGTTAATGGCTGAACTCAATGATTCTGAAAGTCTTTCAAACCTAAGCAATTTTATGATTCTCTGATAATTCTATGAGCTGACACATAGACCATAAAACTCCCAGATGTAGTATGTGAAACAAATCTCATCCTGGTATACAAACATCTGCTTAGTAGGTGAATTGTTTTTAAATTGGGGAAGGAAATAATTAAGGATAGCATGGAATGGTTGATACTGTAAATGGCATTCTTGTTATGAAAAAGAACACTGCTCTGTTTCACAGAATATTGCTTAAGCAACACTGTGAATCCTAAACATAACAAAAGTAAGACATATTCTGCTTCACAATATGAATTAGCATTTTAATGTAAAGGTATTTTAGTTTTTTTTCTGCCCAGATGGAGTTTACAGACAAATTTTTGTTAGAAATGCCATGGATTCAAGAATGTGCTTTTTGTTGCAAATGCAGCATGAAGTAGTGCACATCAATTTTTATGTGACTAAATCTTGTATTAATGATGAAGATAGCAAAACAAGATGTAAAATACTGACTTTTTCCAAGTTTTTTTACTTTATGGTGCTGCTGCTACCATTCTGCTAAAAAGGAAATCTCCGAATGTCAATATCATTCCAATAATTCCTATGTCAGTCTTTCCTCCAGAGTTACAGTGTTCATTTGCCTGGTTCAGTCTTTACTATTGAAGCCAAAAAACACAATTCTTTGTCCTACTTATGCATACTACTGAAGAGGATTTTAGATCATAGGACTTAGCTGAAAACTTCAATCTGACTCTGAAGTTAAATATAAACAGAAATGGAGGAAAAAATGATGCACACATCCATTTGATGATAGCAGATTACTTTGCATTATGGCACATGTGATATTTTTCTCCTACATTACATACTATTCCAATTTATTTTTCATTATTTAGTGGTATTTTGTCCAAAAGTTTTTGTTGTGTTGATAATTTAAAAACTGCTTTCAGTTACTGTGAATATACATTTTAATTGCATATTGTTTAGGCAAAATGATATTAAGTAAACTGAAAAACATGAAACTGCCATATCAAACATGAGCAAACTACCTTGGCAAGTACATCCGTTATGTGCAAACACTTTGCTTTGTCTCTTAAGCAATAACTTTTTTACTGTTTAGTTGCCGAATTAAGCAAGTTTATACTACACCAGAAAAGTTCTCCATTGTTTGGGTTTTTTTGTTCTAAGCTGAGTAATGTTGGTGACAGAAGAAATAGAAAAATTCTACTGCCAGACTGGTCATTATACTATACTAATTCAAACTGCTGCGAGTGCTCTGGACAATTTAATGACAGAGACATAGCAATTTGGGACATACTACAGTTATATGGCAAATGCCTCAAAAAATCCCTCAAACACTTATTCCTGTTTTGACCACAAAATATGTTTTGCATGTTAACTTAGTAATTAAAAAAATAACATGAAAAAGAACATGTAAATTTAGCTTTTGTGTTCATTGCATCTACATACATTTGTGCTTTTTTGGGTAATACCTAATTAATTTTCACTTGCTGGACAAGTTTGAAATAGAGAAATTGCATGTGGCTTGTAGAATATAGTTAATTTGATACTAAAACATATATTTGAAATAAATCAGAAGAATTGCTCATACGAGAACAGAAAAGGTTTAGGTCTTTAACTTTTTTTTCCCCTGTTTGGAAAGCACTACAACCAGAATGCAGTGCAGGTACAATTTTCAGGTGGTTATTTTGTCCTGTTTTGATTAAACTCTGAGAAATGCTCTCTATTTGAGAAGCAATGGATATAGCATAAAAGTTGTCCCAGCATTTCTTTATTCAATAACTATTTCCTAAGATTAATTTATAGTTTCTCTTTCTCCTACGTGATGTAAAAGGGTAGTTTTTTTGAAAAACAAGAACACTCTCTGCACTGACAATCAGTACAATTTTGTTGTCTCTTAATAACTTAAAGAGAGGAAGGAAATCAGAGGCTACTGCACATTGTACCTTATGATCCCTGTAAGAAATCACAGCAGTATTTATCAGCAGAGAAGACTAGGTGGAGACGGAGATACTAAGAACATTGATGTGAAAAAAAGAGATGGAAACAAAGTCTGTATAACAGGAGGCAAAACACTTGCTCTGAAAAGGAAATATTTTCTTAAATATTATAATAGCACCTTGAAAATCCATTCAGGAATTGGCTCATGGTTTCTCCTGGTACTGTCGAGTGGTAGAGGTCAGGTCACTGAGACAAAGAAATTACAGTCTAAATGATGGAGTCAGACAAGGGACACATTTGGTTCAGCAGCATTTCTGTCAGTTATGGAAACATCTCAAATGGAAAATGTTATCCATAAATAAGCACTTTCTGCTACAATTCTCTGCTGTCCTTCATAGGCCTCATAACAATTTTATGTAGTGCTGGTACTTTGGAGACCACCCAAAGACCCAAAGAGCTGCCGAGCACCATTCTTGCCAGTGTAAAAGTCAGCACCCTTTACAAATGTAAAATAACACAGCTTATGACACATCCCCTTTTTAATGACTCTGAATACGGGTGTTTAACTATGAAGCCAGGTCTAATGTCACAGAAATTCCTTCTTTTTGCATTTGATGCTGCAAAATACCATGAGAAAAAAGTTAAAATGTGTCCCCTTCTGTGTTTGCTTGTTTTACATTGTGACCTAGTTGTCATAAACCCTGCCATCTGACCAAGTTAGTGAAAAAATAGAAAAGAACAGGCTCCAACATCTGGCAAGACACTAACTTGGACTTGCTTCTTGATTGTGTCTGTTTCAAATGCCAGGTGTCTATCACCTGGGATATAGTTTTACTTTGGCAAAGTAAATCTATTACTAACTCTCTGAAGAATGCCGTGTCTGAATGATGCTGCAGCTAATGGAATACTGATTTACTGCCACAACTGTAAAGGATATTTTTTAACATTATGTTACACTTCCCATCAATTTAGATCAACCAGACCTACCATATGTGAGAAGTTATCTACATTTTTCTCCAATAAAACTGAAATGATGAAAGCTTTGCTTTCCCTGAGGTATGATCCTGTATTGGTAGCCCCATTGTTTTTTTTTTTTTAGCCCTCATCTTTGTCAGGGCTGGAGCACATTATTCCTGCAATGCTTGCCAGAATTCTATGGCTTACTTGTTGTTTGAGACTCACCATATGTGTCTTTGATCCCTGCCTAGTAGGCACTTTGGCTGCTTGCCAGTTTGGCACTTATGATTATCATCAGTATGAATAGCTCCCTTGCTTCTGATTCTGTCCTTCTTGCTGTCATCAAATCACTCTTTAAACAACTTTCTTATTTTCTTTTAGATGCTTATAAACGATCAACCTATTTTTACCATGGCTTTCTTGGCCAAGGTTTTGTGTCACACTGCAGGAAATTCAGCAGCTTTATGTTTCCACTCCTAATGATCTGACTGCCAACTACCTGTGTAACTGCATGGGAACAATAAGGAGTACAGAAACACCTCTTGTGATAGTGTTGGGAGCTACTCTGCATATTACACAAATATGCCTGTTCTCCCCATCTGGTTGGCTTGGTGGCATGACTTCTAGGAAGATTATTTATTTTAGTGAAAAGCATTCCTTTTAATAAATGTTTTAAAACCTTTGACCACAACACAGTGTGAGCCAATGACAATGATAAATTCAGAGGAGTATCAGAATGATAAACAGTTTTAAGAGACAGATGGAAAGCCAAAAGCCAGTTGTGAGCAATTTCTACTCACTACCCTGATACAGCACTAAACACATGAGCCCTTCCATGTGTTCTAGTAAACTGAAGTTGTTCCAAAATGCCATTGTTGAACAAAAAATATGCAGAATCAAAGTAAAGAACAGCAAAGAGCACATAAAAGTCCAGACCTCGAGAGGCGCACGTGCTGTTACAGAAAGATCTGCCAGAAGTGCCCATTATTCTTTACATGACCCTGCAAACCTTTCCATCAGTAAATACACTGGTACTATCACAGGACAAGGGTATCTGCCTTAATGTTAACACATGAAGTGGGGTGGAATAAGTTTTGTAGCCTCTGCAAATAAAAGAGTGTCAAGATGATTGCTGTCCAACGTGACTCATGTTTAGCAATAACAATCCATTTTAGCTCTAAAGGTTTTAACACACAGAGCCTTTTGCAACAGAAAAACTATCACACCCTTCTCCCAAGAACATGCATGTTTCAGATGAATGTGTTTTATTTATACGTAAAACTGCTTGCATTTAGAAGGACCAGTTGAAAATTTCAGTGCAGAATTGACAAGGGTGAAAAAACAAATTCTGATTGCAGGAGAGTGAGAGGTAGAACAGAAAAGAAACAATGAGAAACTGTTGCATGAGAACTCAATTTGGGATTACTTCAAAATGCATCTGTTACATTTTCCATCTCTGCCCAGCAATACCGGGATTTCAGATAATCTTTTTCAGCATATGTGGTGGCACTCTGAGTCTTGACTCTCAGTCAAACCTGAGTCCAGGTTTGTGACAGTAAACATTTACACTGGATATAAGCTGGAAAAGCCCACTGAGGTTTTAAGCCCTACAAAAACAAAACAGTAACAGACATAAAACCAATACAATTAGAAGGGATTTAACATGGAGAAAATAGCAGTTTGATATATAAGCTACCTGCAGAGCATTACAATGCAGCTAATTTCCAAGGTATTTGTAAGAAAGATGATTAAAGGCAATATGAAATTCGACTTTGGAACTGGAGTAATTCAAAAGAGGTGAGGTAGGTAGGAGAGGTACACTTTATTCATATACATACTCTCAATTTTCTCACAATTGCAGTTTTTATCTTTTTCCAGCTGGCTATGAAATGTACAGAAAAGTAAAAATGAAATTATTAACCTTAATAAAGTGCCTTTCTCTTCACATACACCACATCATTGATTAACTTTCTCTCACTGGGAAACAAAAAAGAAAGGCATAACTTTTTGCCACTTTCTCTATATTTTATCTCTAACTATATAGGTAATAAGACCAAAGCAAGTACTTAAAGCCAACATTTAAGGGAAGCTAAACCAAATTTTGAACTGTGAAAATAAAAGAATGTCAAATTCACAAATATTTTACTGGAAAAAGGCAGAAAAGATACTAACTGCATCAGATAGTAGTCAGTAAAAAACCTCCTGGCACTTTTAAGTGGCCAGATTTAAAATTGCAGAGATGACCACCAGTAAGTATTTTTAAATTTTCACATTGGATTTCAAATATTTTCTTTCTGAAAAGCCATAGTTATTCTTGAAAAACAAAATCTTCCCAGCGAATCCAGTTTTGGTTTACAATGGCTACGGAAATACAATTTTTAGATGCACAGAACAACGAGGATGAAATGCAAAACTGCAAAAGATGGGGCTTTGAGGGAATCATGTCTAGCTGTGAACAACTGAAACAGAGACTTGGTGGTAAACCAAGAAAATGATCAATGGAAAGGTTAATAAATTTAACAAAATATCCCTGATACCCCAGAAGAGGAATGACCCAGAAACAAGTTTTGCTTGAGAGGAGTTTGGAAAGTTGTCTGACAGTGAATGTAAGGGAGCAGACAAAATATAACCTGCTGCTGCGGGGAGAGCTGTTGAAACCCGAACAGTATTCCATTTGCTATGCTCTAAGTTTTTGCTGCCTAAATGGAAAGCAGCAAAGCCAGTGTGCGCACGAAGCCTCGTGTCACCTGGGCGCCCGAGCGAGCACGACCTGGCTCATCCTGCATCGTTCGCACTGCCCCGGGATGCCGAGCGGGACATGTCGCCTGTCTGGAAGCAGCCCTGTCCCTTCCCCTTGCTCCTCTCTTTTCCCGCTGCTGCCCCAAGCCTTGCCAGGCCAGGCTGGGCCCGGTGTCCTGCGGCTGTCCCCATGCTCTGCCCTCAGGCTCCCCTCAGCGGTTTGCCCCCACGCAAACTCCGCCACTGCAGGCTGCTGAGCGCCGGCCGAGCCCGCAGCGAGCGCGGCCACCGCCTGCCGCGGCTCCTCCACCCGGAAAGCGAGAGGGCAGGAGGCGAGAGGGGCAGGAGGCGAGAGGGCAGCAGACGAGAGGGGCAGCAGGCGAGAGGGCAGGAGGCGAGAGGGCAGGAGGCGAGAGGGGCAGGAGGCGAGAGGGCAGGAGGCGAGAGGGCAGGAGGCGAGAGGGGCAGGAGGCGAGAGGGCAGGAGGCGAGAGGGGCAGGAGGCGAGAGGGGCAGCAGGCGAGAGGGCAGGAGGCGAGAGGGCAGGAGGCGAGGGGGCAGGAGGCGAGAGGGCAGGAGGCGAGAGGGCAGCAGGCGAGAGGGCAGGAGGCGAGGGGGCAGGAGGCGAGAGGGGCAGGAGGCGAGAGTGCAGCAGGCGAGAGGGCAGCAGGCGAGAGTGCAGCAGGCGAGAGGGCAGCAGGCGAGAGGGCAGGAGGCGAGGGGGCAGGAGGCGAGAGAGTGCAGCAGGCGAGAGGGCAGCAGGCGAGAGGGCAGGAGGCGAGGGGGCAGGAGGCGAGGGGGCAGGAGGCGAGAGTGCAGGAGGCGAGAGTGCAGCAGGCGAGAGGGCAGCAGGCGAGAGGGCAGGAGGCGAGAGGGGCAGGAGGCGAGAGGGCAGGAGGCGAGAGGGCAGCAGGCGAGAGGGCAGGAGGCGAGGGGGCAGGAGGCGAGAGGGGCAGGAGGCGAGAGTGCAGCAGGCGAGAGGGCAGCAGGCGGGAGGGCAGGAGGCGAGAGGGCAGCAGGCGAGAGGGCAGCAGGCGAGAGGGCAGCAGGCGAGAGGGCAGGAGGCGAGAGGAGCAGGAGGCGAGAGGGCAGGAGGCGAGAGTGCAGGAGGCGAGAGGGCAGGAGGCGAAGCAGACGCACGGGCGCAGCCGGGGCCGGCGGGCGTGAGGCGGCGGCCGCCGCAGCCGCGCGGGAGGGGACGCGGCGGCGCTCGGCTCCGCCAATCGCGGCGCTGCTGGCGCGCGGGCCGGGCGGCTGCGCCCTCCGAGCGGCGGCGGCTGCCGGCCGAGCCATGGGCACGGTGCCGTCCGCGCTGAAGCACTGCCTCAGCTACCAGCACCTCCTCAAGGAGCAGCTCTGGATCGCGGAGCCGCCCGCGGCCGCGCACCCCGCGCAGGTACCGCCCGGCGCGGGTAGAGGGATGGGACGGGGCCGGCCCTACGGGGCGCGGCCGCCACCAGGGGGAGGACGGGACGCCGCCGCCCCCCGCCCCTCAGGCACGTCCCCCGCGCCGCCCGTGCGGCCGGCAGCGCCCGGCTGTGTCCCCTCTCCTCTTTCCCCTCTCCTGTCCTGCCCGGACCAGCCCCGCGCCGCTGGGCTGTGCCTGCTCAGTGATGGAGCACACGGGCGGTGTTACACCGTGTTCCAGCACTGCGAGCACAGGTGGGCGGTGCTGGGGCAGCGGTGAGCCAGTGGCGAGCACACGCAGCAGTGGTGCTCGCCACGCGTGATCATATCAGTGAAAATCATAGAACGGCAGGGTGACCCGCATTTGGGCGGGCCCTCGGCACTGCCCTTGCTGCACGCAGCTTGTGCGGCTCCCTCGAGTGCGGTTGTGTCCGGGAAGAGTCACCGCAGCCGCGGGGTCCCCGGGGGGGAGCGAGGGTGGCTGCTCGCCCTCCCGGCTCTCAGCCCTGGGCAGGTGGGGACAGTGGCTGCGGGAGAGCAGGTTAGAGAGTGCCCGGGCAGGCTGCCAGATCCGCACCGTGGGCCATGATTGTCCTAAACATGGCTTTGTAGGGAATGAAGTGAAGGAAAGCTGCCAGCATATCCTCTCTGAACAGTCACTCAGTCCAACTCCAGCTCCAGTAATCAGTCAGTACTTCAAACCTTTAAAAACACAAGCCAAGCTTAGAACAAAATCGTTTAAACTACATTTAAATATGTTTTTAATTTTCTTTTTTAAAGAACACCTCTTGATTGTTGCATCTTTCTTCCGTTTTTAGATAGGCGGTGGGATTATCTTCCATTTTTCTCCACTCTTTGGAAGCGACATTTAATTACGAGGTAGTAGTGTGACTTCAGAGGTGGAGAGATTATGAAGAATGTTCTGAGTGGTATGAAAACTGGCAGCGTTTTAGTTTTGCTTCAGATGTTCTGAGCCTCATATCTCAAAAGTTGCTTATATGGAATACCCAAAGCAACATTGCTGTGTATAGGTGAGCCCCCATACAGCTTTAGGCTATCATATTTCCCTGGGAATAGTGTCTATCTAGCATTAAAGCTTGGGGAAATAATCAGCCTTTTTTGTTTTTTTCTTTGTGGAAATTTTTATTATGGTAAAGAAATAAAATAGAATTAATGGACTTTTATGCATTAGGCTTGAAGCAAAGCATTATAATTCTGTTCATTCTAATTCTGTTCATGTGCCCTTGCTACGTTTTGCTGCATCATTTCCTTTCAAAAGATCTGAACATATTTTAAAAGTTTTCTTCAAAATTCCTTGATATGCCACTTGATTTGAAAAGGCTTTTGCAACAGAATGCATTTGCAGTTATAAACAATCATTAACATCTCAGAAAATAGTAATTAAAAAAAAAAGTCTATTGTAATGGATCATTTTACTTAATTTTTGCAGTGCTCTTCTTTCATTTTCATCACCATTTTTCTTCTTCCAAGGATACAGAAAGATGTTGTCATCAGTAAACAGCAAATATGAGAATCAACAGCAAACATCTTCCCTGTGCATATTGATGTGGGTGTGAGCTGCACAGTGCACTAATTAAATCGAGAGCTGGTCATTGTTCATGTTTTAATTGCTTCTGCATTACCTTGCTGTGATTTTACATGAATCTCTTCAAATTTCCATTTTTCTGACATGGATTCTTAAACAACCCACAAAGGTTTTCCTTATATAGGAGTGCATTCCATACCAATCCTGTTCAAGAAAAAAGTGTTTCTT
The DNA here is from genome assembly GCF_029582105.1 of Oenanthe melanoleuca. Classification (NCBI taxonomy): domain Eukaryota; kingdom Metazoa; phylum Chordata; class Aves; order Passeriformes; family Muscicapidae; genus Oenanthe; species Oenanthe melanoleuca. The sequence continues at coordinate 23,086,035 of NC_079336.1, read as the reverse complement.
GTTACATGATCTAGAAACTATATTGGCTCAAGTAATGGTTGTAAAAAGGTTTGTTGGTCTTTTTTCTTTTTATGACCAGTGTATGCAAGATAGTTATGGCAGCACCACTGTAATGATATTTTTGAGGGTACACTAAGAAATAAAATAGGAAAGGGGGTTTAGGTGCAAGAACAGTTTCCCAGAAATAATGTTTTCATGGCTGATAAAAATAAAGAGTTTATTTACTTGCTGAAATATTTTCAGGAGTTCCTCAGGATTTTTCTGTAATCACCAAGTGAAATATAAACTCTGATGCCAGGGCTTTTGTAAAAATTAAATCATTCTATTTTGTCTAAAAACCCCAAATATGTAAAAATTTGGTTTTATACTGTACTGACTAATTTCTAGTCCTGTCCATGTTTAACCACTTGAAGCTCTACTGAAGGTGAAATAATGGGATGTCTTAGTGGGATGTCTTAGTCTTTGTTTTCCTGAGATAAATTAGGTCTTGGACCACTGGAATGATTTGGAAAAGGGGGGTGAAATGTAAAATGACTTTGATACCTAGTGTTAAGACCTGGAGAATGTAGTCCATATAATAAATATAAAGTAGAAATTTAAAAGCAAATGATCCATTGGTAGAATTCCTTAAGAGCTTTGTAATCACAAGAATGAGGATATGATTTAGGTTTACTAAAAGAATTATATGATGTGGTTTCCATAGTAGCGAAAATTATTTGGTTTTTAAGAACTTTTAAAGATTATATAGTAAGGAATAGAGGACTAGAAATTGAAATGTTTTAAAATAGAGAAAATTCCATGTCCAGTTTTCTAAATTACATTGCATGGCTTATAATAGTACTTTGTTAGTGTCAGCTTTAGCATGAGTATTTGTCTGCTGCTGCAAACTGGGGAATCCTACACTGCACGAGGCTAGTGGTTAAGCATAGATAAATTATAAGCATCTTTTTCTTAAACACTTGTGTTTATGTACTACTAGCTAGGTGTACTAAGGGGTATAGTAAAAGAAGAATATATTAGGAGTCATATGATTTGGTGAGGGCTATCTACACTTACAACAAATATAGACAATACAACAAAAATAAGACAAAAATAAGACTACAGTCTCTTACTCTGCTGGACATAGCTGTGCCTCTAGGAAGTGTAATGTCTAAATAATGTTAATGTGTGCTATGTTATGTTGTAGGATATCTATCACTGACTTAGGCTATCATATGGAATGCAATTTCCAGAATCATTAAGTTGTACAGGATATTACCACTGGAAAGTTCTGTAGCTGGAGAGGAATAGGAATGCTAGTTGCTAAATACGTAAAATAATAAGCAAAAACTTGTGTCCTCTAATTTAGAAAGCTGACTTCTGTTTCAGAGCCTTGATTGCAATGATTTATATGCTACGTGCCTAAATATCCAAACTGAAAATGCACAGACTTAGATTCCCTCATCTCCTCACTGCATGACACTCTTGGATCAAGAGATGCACACAAGTGTCTTACTTTTGCTGTTTTAATTTGCTAGTTTAGATTTTGTAACAGCTTGTCATGTTTTCAACATATGCTAGAAACCTCTCAAATTTATTTTTAAAGTAACTTGAAAATAACAACAGAACTCAAGTCCATATGACAATTACATATGTCGTACTCACTTATGTTTGATTCTTGATTCAAATTACAGCATAAAAAATGAGGCATATGGTATTATGCAGCCTGGGAGGAGACAGCAGATCTGTTTTATTTGAGTCTTGTAGGTACACCTCAGAGCAACTGATGTGAGGCATACTCTATTTCATGTTCTTTTTATCTCTATGTAATTATATATTCCAGGAATAAATTAATATTTGCTGTCTCTCATTAAATAATTATTCAGCCTATTTTCATTTTTAATTAAATTTATCTAGTTAATAAGCACCATCAAAAATTGCTGACAACAATATTACAAATTTATTAATTTACTATGGCAGTTACCATACATCATTGTTTACACACACACCCCTTTTTTTATTTTTTTAAATCTGATAAAAATTGCATATAAGTAGAGGAAAAAAAACAAGGTAGTTTTCCTGGACTTTATGTTGCAGTTTTTGTTTCTTAACTCTTAAAAGATGGCATTATTTAAAGATAATAAATGAAATTTTATAGAGAAAGTATGTTAATTTCAATGGGCAAAGATTGTTTTTCTCTCTTTCTTTTGCCCACCATTCTTAACCTCATTCTGTTTTCATCCTGACCTTGTGTTGTCTTTCATATAACCAAAGACCAAATAATTGATCACTAAGAGACTAGAAAATTCTTGGTTTCCAGTCCTACATTACTCCTGCCCTTCTGTATTCTTCTACATTCAAAAGCCTTGTCAATACAGAACTCATTAAATGGATTATGTCCCAAGAATGGGAATTGGTTTTTTTTTGCTTTGTTGCAAATTCCAAGGAGCATTTATTTTCTTAGCGTTTGTAAGATGTAAAACATACAAAGTTATTATAAAAATAGAATAAACAGAGGAATAAAGTAGAAGAGATTATAATTTAATTTTAAATTACAGCAATCTATTCAGTTTGTATCAGCATGCTCTTTTTTTTCTTGTTGAATTTGGAAATGTTGAATGGCATATGATACATGTTGACACTGAAGGCAGTAAATAAAACCCACTCCCACTGAATTTAACTGGAGTAGGCAGAGTGCAATCCTGAGCTCTTTGTAAAATGTTCTTTGAAGTCAAGAGGAGTTTCCCCTTCAGAAGATCCAGTCACTAGACTCATGCCAAATTTTTCAGTCAGGTATTTTATATACTGCAGAGTAAGATCCCAAGAGCTCTGAAGAGAGAAAGTCCAAAAAGGCTGAGTGGTTGGTTTGTTGGGGGTGCCAAACAGGATGTTAGAAGTTAAGCTGATAAAGTGTAAGTTTCACCTAAGCGGAGTCGCTGACTTTCAGTTCTTTTGTACATTGGTCTGTAAATACTGGATGGGTAACAGGAGCTTTTTAGTTAGAGATCTATGCTATATTGGGATTATTAAGTGAATTTAAAACTTTATAATAAAAGTGGAAATATTGTAAAGGATTTGCTCTGCAAATTTGGGAACTAAAAATACACAGGAAGTTTTTACTCAAACCCTCTATCTGCATTTTGTAAGATCCCTTTTTTGACTTTTCTGACCTCCATCTCCTCCAAAGCCTAAATATGGGCATAGTGATGTTCATTTCCTTTCATGCCAGCTCAAGAAGGAGGATTGATTTAAGGCACCCCACATGTCAAATAATTCTAAAATTCATGCATCTTGAGATCATTCTTTTCTCGTTGATTAGGCTGAGAGTGAAGATAAGTGAATTGCTGAAGATCAGTCAGATCCCAATTTAATTCCTGAAATAAATGAGAATTTCTTTTAATAAGGATCTTATTTATGATTTGAGAAGTCAGCTTCTCGCCTTAGAAGCTTACTGTACCAGCTGGTCAGACATAGAAGTTTTCATAAAGCAAAACAATTTACTGCTTCTAATTAGTCAGATTTTCTGGTTTTGTATTTTCTGATTTGGTGACTAATACATAGTATTAACTGTTGTCTCTGTAGTGGCTTTAAGGTTGGGGTTTTTTTCTCACTTAGAAGGAATGCTGAGTACCTAGAATGCTTAAGGGTGGAATGCTGGATGTCTAGGATGAAGTTACTTGTTTTCCTGCATTTTAATGATAGGACTATTTTTTGGTGTTTCTGAGGAAAAAGATAGTTTCAGCTCTTGCATCACCTGCTTTGAAAGATGCAATGTTTATGGAAGCATATGTTTGAATTTCAGTTTATACATAAATAGCATGCAGTATGAAACTGGTGCAATGTAGGTACAGTCCAGAGATAAAGCTGAGTTCTTGTCATCTTTATTTCTTTCACTGTATAGATATTTGAGGTGTTTAAGCAAGGTGATGATTCTCTGAAATTTTAGAAACTGAAGGCCATTGAGAATCCTTAATGTGTCAAGTATGACAGAAGTTATGTTTAAGGAAACTGTGGAGGGCTTCAGAAAAGTAGTTGTTTAGTACCTCAGGCTGTGTTGAATTCTCTTCTATTGTTTAGCTCTCTCGTTCATTTAACAAAGGTATAATATTTTCTGGAGAATCCTTCTTTTCTCCCAAATGTATATTTAAAAAGGTAGATGAAGTATGAAAGAGACAATGTTGTGCGTTATTGTGAACTTGCTGGGCAAAATGTGCCACCTTAAAAGTTTGCCAATGCACATGGTAGTGCAGATGTGGACCTTACATACAGTGCCATGAAGTACTATGCACTCAGTAAGGATCATCAATTAATTGAACCTCAGAAAATGCTAGAACAGAAAAGAATAATTTTAAGAATGGGAATAAAAATCAGGCAGAAATTTGTGGGAAAAGGTTCTCTCTGTCTATCTAATCCATCCATCTTCTGTCACTTAGTAAAACTCATCAGGATATTGAAATTCTGAGAGAAGTTGCTTTATTGGTTGATCTGAAGTTTTTGAGATGAGGGCATGATCAAAATCAGACTTCCATGCTGTGCTGAATACCCATAAAACAAATTCAGCGTTTTTGCTTTTCAGAAAAAGGAAAATATTACTGCTGTGTTAATGTATGCTTATATAGCCCTTTTGGGGTAGAAATGTCAAAATGGTGCACATGCTTTAAAATTAAGCAATGCAGTAGAGATGAAGGATTTTTTCTATTTCCTTAATATGTTGATGGGGACATGACATACAGTGAATAGTAAGAATTTTATTACATAAGATATTATTAATCAGACATTTTATTACCTGCTTTTTTAATCAATCACTTCAGAGGAACCAGAAAACTGCTAAATGCATGGTTTACATTTCAGAAAAGTATTTCCAGGAACAGTTTTAAGAGTTGCCTTTCAAACTTAAGTTACTACAGTTAGAACTAATCAGCTCATAGCAGTTTTTTCCTAACTTTTAGAACTTAACCTAATTGGATTAGGTATTATGTCAATGGTGAAGATTTTGATGAGCATTTGGGACAAAATTCTAATATTGCAAAAGATGGAAAAGATGCTGTAGGTGATAAGAAGGAAATTATATTTGCTGTTGGAATGTTGTTATAGCCAGTATTATTTTTAGATAATTCCCTTGTTAAATGGAGATTTATTTACAGTTTGGTGTAAATAAATGAAAGTTACTCCAGTTGTGGCATTGCATTTGAATTTATTTGGATTAAATACTCTTATGAGAGTCATTCTCAGCAGCTCTTGTGACAAAAACACAGATTTATTACATGCAAAAACTGCTAAAAGGTGCATTGGTGAAAAAACTGTGCTGGGTGGACATTTATTCTTTGTTTGAGTGGGTTTTTTTGTCCACAGATGTTAGCTGTTTTGTATGGGAATAAAGGTGTTAGTTTATGAGTTTCTTGGAAAAAGAAATTTAAAGGCTTTGAATGGATGAGATGTGTGGACTGAAGCGCCAGAGGACATTGCCGGAATGTTAGGTGAAACCCATGGGGAAATAATTCAACAGCAGCATCTGGAAAGGAACTGTATGTGGCTTTAGGGCTTACTTTTAATGCAAATAGTTAAGATGAGATTAAATGTAGGTGTTAGTATGTGAGAAAGGGAGGAACAAGGTAAGTGATGAAGGTATATCATGCGGAACACTGGGATTAGGGAAAAGATTTAGCAGAATCCGCAGCTGATCACAGCTGAATTTTTAAAACCCTGGAAACATAATTTGAATTGAAGTATGTGCTAGCTTCATAGAAAGTATAGCAGCATACATGAATATTTTATTGGGGAAAGAGAAGACAGAGTATAGGCCAGTTCATTGGCCTTGGCAGGTCACTTTAGCCAAAATGGGATGACTGAAGATGTGGAATATTAAGCTACTAAGCCAGTTGTCTGTTGGCTATGCAGAGAGGAATCAACTGGTGATTGAGAATTTTCTCTTGTCTCCCTGCCGTTTTTTGATATTCATGATTTGATTTAATTTCCTAAGTGCTCTTATGCCATGGGAGATGCCCTAAGGTAGCTGAGATGGCTTATAGGGTTGGCAGGTATCGAATAGGATTTACAGGAGACTTGTGTTCTCTGGCACAGTGGCTAGAGGTCAAGTCAGATGCATCCCAAATGCACAAGGGTGCCTGTAACTAGCCATCTGACTTGTGCCCCTGGCGTTTGCTGCATTGTTGGATATGCTTTTGACCATGCTGACAGTGCTGAGAAGTGGCTTCATTCAGTTGGCCATTCTTCCTTCATGACACCATTTAACATGCCCTATGCTATCCTCCTTTATCTCCAGCTTCCAAAAAGCCACAGGACCTGTGTCCTGCATTCTGTTTAGGGAACCTTAAGATGTTTTATGTGAGTATATACATTGACTGTACAGGGATACCCAGGACACCTGTAGACGTAGCAGTGTAGATACTTAAGTGCAGGTGTTTTAAAGTCCAGTTGAGTCCTATCATTAAGAGTATTTCAGGACTTGGTCTGGCTGCATTGCCATTTAGGCCGTAATCAGTATTATTTATTGTCAGTGGTTGGAAAAATCCCTCAGTTAATTTTATGTGTCACAGTAAAATAAAAGTACAGCTAATAGTAGTACTATTAGATATATTTTCCTTTTATTTATCCTTAGTTAACACTGGTCTTATTATCAGTTTTATAACTACGTAATTTCTTTCTCATGAGTTAGCACTTTTTTATCCAGAATATGGAGGCTTAAAAAAAAAGCAGCTTCCTAAGTGTGCAAAATCTAGAAGTGAAAGCAATAAAAAATTGGGAAATAACATGATTCAATTTGCCATGACAACCCTTAATCTTCTCAAACAGTCCAAAGTGATATGTTCCCAATTTGATTTTATCTTTGTCAAAGTTCCTCCACTACCAGTATATTTTCTTCTACCTGTTCCACTTCAATGTTTTCAGGTCTGCATGATTTGAATGCCCTAAAATTACTGCTACATTACTATTTGCCGTAATAAATTAGAAATTTAATCAGTTCAGAAGATGCTGTGACATATCATTATTACATAAGTATTTTTTAGTAAGCTTATGAAAAGTGATAATTTATTTTAAATGTTTATTTAAAATCTAGCAACTTATATCTATGTAATTTTAAAATTTCATATAAGGAAAATTTTTAATGCCTTTCATTATTTTCAGCTAAATAGGAAGGAAATTATATTCTTCAAATTTGCTCACATTTGACTAATTTCATTGTGAAAATGGACGGTTTTTATAACATCAAGAATGACGTAGTGTTCAAGTTATAATTTCCTTACCATTATTGGGAAATTATTATGTTAATACTTTACAGATGTTATTTTTCTAAAGAACTTTATAAATTTCAAATTCTCCTGAAGGATGTGTTGCCAACAGTGATGAAATAAATAACCATTAAAATACTGTCATTTTAATCAATGTCTTTTGGAAAGAGAGCTATGGAAAACATGGTGGGCCACCTGTATTGAAATTCATGACTTAATCTTTTAGGCCCAGCCTTTGGACATAGAAGATGATTTTGATTGCAGTAGTAATGGAGAACAGTTGATTTACTTTCAGCTTTTAATTTTAATTCTTAAAGATCTATGCATAACTCACTTTTATTGACAATGAGTTTCTTAGAGAGACTTACCTGATAGGGTAGATGGGCTGACTTGTCAGTATATTCATTTTCCCCCACTGATAGCCCAAAGTATTTTAAAGAGCAAATTGCTTGCACATGTTTGATTTGTAATGATGATCATGCCTCTGCTTTTTCAATGTGTGTGGAAAAACACCACTCTTTCTCCTTTCTAGAATTCTCTCTTTAGCCTGTAAAACACTGTACACACCATAATACTATTACCATAAATAATAGTAAAGGAAAGTGTGGGAGGTTTTGGCTCCAGTGTCATCAGTATGCTGTTGATCTCCGTTCTCTGTATCCTTTTCATCCAGCCCAGATGGCAGAGTATAATTGCTTTTCCAGGCTTTGACCAAGATAGGGATATGGATGAAAGTGAGTTGGCTGTAAATCAGCTTGGTTAATGGAGAAATGCTTCTTGTTAGCCAAGGGAAGCATTTAGGGAAATAGAAAAAGGTAATGTATACACCATGTCCTGAAAATACATTTTTAATATTTGCTGAAGTGACTGGCTGTGTTGGCCTCCTGTTAGTCGTAGAGGTCTCTAGTACCATTTATTATTTATTTCACTGTAACACAAATCTAACTGTGGTTGCCTGTGCCTCTGCTACCACCTGACACTACTAATAGATTCCTTGATCATTGTTTTTCAAGTTGTCAAAAATTCTGTGACTACAGCGCATCTATGTGCCTTTTTAGGTTGCAGGAACTGTTGGCTGTAATTTGGGTATTCAGATCTCTGCTATTCCATGTACTCTGCATTTATTGAAAACAGCAACAAATGTTTTTTAGAAGGTGTCAAGTTGTCAGTGATAATACAGAAAGTTCAGTCTCATCTAGGAGACTGTTATTTGACAAATGTGGCCTATTTTTGTCAGGATATGAATGAATTTTCTGAAGTATAGACATAAATATTAAAGAAGCTATTTCTTTGTATTCAAAGGTAGTGAACAATCTTTGGGCTTGATTTTATCTTTCTTTTTTTCCTGTAATGCTACTTTTTTTTTTAAGAGCTTCCAACATCATGGCAGAGAATTGGACATGGTTTCCAGTTACTCCTAGAACTAGCTGCTGCTTCTGTTAGACACTCGGTCTCCAATTCCTGAGATTTCCTTCTTTGAAGAGCTGTCAGAACAGCAGTTTTGTTAGCCTGCCACAAGCCTGTGGAATTTTCTGTTCCATTGGAGCTTCCATTTGGTAAATTTTAGCCATGACCACAGAAAATGTCTGTGTGGCTCTATAGTGACATGTAGTTAGTTGTCATTGGCTGCATAGTTAGAATGTAGCATGGACTCCCATGATTTTGATTATCACAATTTAAAATGTGTAATGTATATAATTCAGTGTATATAATTAATATTTCTTCCCTTTGCTTACTAAAGGGAAAAGCTTCTGGGAGTCTGTAACTATCTTCACATCAAAATTGCTTCATGGATATTTTCCAGTGACTTTCTCTGGCTTTGTTTTTATTGAGTTATGAAAATATCAATGAAATGTCTAAATTAATAATGAATCTTAAATGTTGATAATTCTATGCTTTTATTTCCCCAGACTTATTTATATTATTTGAAATAATATTAGCAATGGTATTGTATGTGAAACTTACATATGTTTCTTTGTGAATGTTTATATTAATAGATTCTGCTCATGACTATTAGATTTATGCTTCATTGATTTTCTATCCATCATAGCCTTTACTGTATCCCTGAGATAACACCACCAGTTAAGTTGTGTGCTATCATTTCACTATACCTATATTTTGTACAGTTTTGGGGTTTGAAAGTGATACATGTAAAGTTACAAAGCAAGGATTTAATCAGGACTAAAGCTAAAGAATATGGGCTAACAATTCATGGCTTTATACCCTGTTACTCAGAAAAACACTTGCCTGGTATAGAAGTTCAGTGTACCATCAGTTTTGGAATAAACACTGTTACATTTTGTGTTCTCTTCAAATAATGGAGAGATGGAGAAGAAAATCTAGTTTATGAAGAAACTGACAAGGTGATACGGAAATACAGAATAATATTGTTGCAAGATCAGTATGGTAACCCATGTAATTTGTTTGACTAAGAGTAGTAGTTTCAGAATGCATTCCAAACTCTCGACATGGTAAATAAAACAGTGAGGAACATTATGCTTGTTTTCTGCTTCTGAACTCTGCACTTCCTCATGGAAGGGGAAAATGAGTAATAACCTAAGAAGGAACATGATTTTGGTGTGCGATGTGATGTGAAAAGTACAGAAAACTTTCATGCTCCCATGCATTTAAAAATGTATTATTATTATATTTTATTCTTATGCTTTTAAAATAAAAGCGAAAGTAGACACCCCCAGACAGTATCAAATGCCTTACTCCCCTTTCAATTAAACAAAACAGAGAGTTCCAGGTTTTCAGTTTATGTGTGTTCATAGTTCAAGCTGAGTTCACTTCAGTTGGTTATATGAGGTAAATTGTGTACTAGAGGCAGCTGCAGGTTCTGGTTTCCCATCCATTAAGTACATCCACTGTAAGCAAAAGAGTAAACTACAAGTCACAGAAAATAATCAGCAGGTGTTTCACCCAAAGTATGTGAGAGTTGATCTCTTCTGATCTAATATAAGGGAAAATAGTCTGGGAAGTGAGGAATTCCTCCTGTTCCCTCTCTCCTGCAGACAGAGGTTATACTGATTTATTAACTCTGTAGCTCTTCAGAAAATGTGTGATTTTGTGTTTGTCTGAAAGAAATGTTCTTTCTTACAGAAAGGAGTTCCTTATTTGTTTTGCTACATCTTTTTGCATTTTGCTAAGACCAAGGAAGTATTGTGCTGAGAAATTGATGTGCAAACTTAGTACCTCTGTGGCAGTTGTCTGTGTGATGGGTGATTTAGCATGACTGCATATTATGCCTAAGTTTTCTCTTTTGTAAACATGGTTCAGTTTGTGTATCACACATATTTTATTAGTTGGATTTTGGTATATTTTTTCATGTCAAACACTTGTTTGTTACTTGAATAAAACATTATTCTTTGGGATTACTGTCATAGCATCTGATAGCTGTAGCCTCTAGTGGATAAGAAGATAAATCAGAGTTAATACACAAAACACTAATGTTCAGATGTATTTTATGAGTGCTGCTACTCTAATCTGAAAAGTGTGATATCTCTGGCCTTCATCAACAAAGCTTATCCTTAGGGTGCTAGGCATTAACAACTACTACACTTTGGTTTTAGGTGCAACTGATAGAAAGGGGCAAAGAAAGGGAGAAAAAAACTGCATTCTAATCCTAGCCTGTTGGACTTGGGGTAAAGAAATACTCAAGGAGTATATATCTGAATTGGATGTTAAGGGACAAAGTTCAGATATTAAAGTGAACTCTAGAATAAGAAATTTCTCTGTCAGGGAGCAGTGAGGGCCAGCAGCTCCCTAAGGGAGGGGCCTGAGGGTGGTAACAGGCAGTCCCACAGGAGCTAAGTGGGGTGAGAAGGGTAGGCCTAGAGAAGGTTCAAGCACAAATCCGGGTCATCAGGCGAGTTTGTATGTTAAGGGAGGCCCCAGGTGACAGCTGGGAGTGCAGGTCTGTGAGTCATGGTCAGGCTTCGGTCCAGTGGTGGTGAACAGAGTTGGCCATGCAGCCCTGTGCCCCTCTGGCAGGTCCATAGTAATGAGGGAGATTCAGGGTCAAACTGCAGAGTCAGTCCATGGGTTTAGGTCTGGATCGATGCGAATTCTCTGTTTACAGAGGAGTCATGGGAAAACGAGGCAAGAATTAAGTTGGTCTGATTTTCTTCTAAGGAGTAGTTTGGGCAGAAGAATCGAAATCATGCCAGTTGCTCCAAAGAAATGCTCTGAAATGGCTTAGTATCCTCTTCATGTGACTGGTGCTAGCTGAGGTTTCTTAACCTTGACCTGAAAACCTTGTCTGCTGTAGCTGTGGAAGACTTATTGTAAAGAATTTTCAAAAGGAATTGTGATACATAGATGGTGTTTTGCTCTTTAAAATTTGTATGTCCATGAGTTGTGAGTGTGACTCAAATGTTCTAGTTTTGTGTAAGAATAGTATTCTTAACGCATTTCTTTTTTCAGTCTTCCGGGCATTTCTTATTAATGTCATTTGTTAACCTTTGCATTTGCCAGCTCATCAGAATACATGACAGAATTATTTTTTTCCAAATCTTAATTTCTATTTTCTAAATAAAATAGTTTTTTCTTTATTAGTTAATATTATTTCTACTTTATTGCCTTTGCCTCTACCATTAAAGTCCTCTTTGTAAACAGGATTAGGTCAAACAACTGGGCATTCCAGCAGCATAAGTATGATCCTCATAGTTCAGTTAAATTCCTTCTTGTTCAAAATCATATTTGTAAACACCCTGCAACAATAAGAAGTAGTATACTAGCAGATTATATTGCAATTTAATAGCTAATATAAATGACAGTAGAAATATTAGGGCTGTTATTTTACCATAGAAATCCCTACAGTGAATTCTCTCCCAGTTCAGATAATCTCCTTATATATGTAAATCACTACTCTTTCGTAAGCTCAAACAACCTTCTGACCTCAACAACAATTTGGTTTATTCCAGACAGGTTAACTCTGCACTTAATTAATTTTATTAGTAGTGATTTAATTGGATTTTATATTTTGCCCTCCCATGGACAATCTTGAGTTGATTAAATTATTTTTTTGAAGTAGGGAGTCCCAATATTTCTACTCATTAAGTGCCAGGCTACTGTTTTATCTATGACATCCTAGTTTATAGTCCAGGATCAGTTGTGCTATTTCATTTTCATAGTCAATCAGCATCAGAAACAATATGGAGAGTCCTAAGTATTATCATATGTATTGCTTTTATTGAAATGCATCTGGTATTTTATGTGTTGTAACTGCTGTGTTTGTGATATGTCTGTGTTAACCTTCAGGTCATGCATATGGACTGATATAATAAGAAAACTTCATTTGATGAAAGTTTCTCAGTGGTTGAGGGTTTTTGCTAGTCATGGTTCATTCATGGCCATTCTTCTCCCAGTGGTCATCTCAGCAGCATACAGCAGAGGCTCTAGAATGAGTACTCAGTTTATCTTTCCTGAGGGATGTTCTCAGGTGCATCCCACTGTTTTTTGAATCTTCTCCATTTTTTCCTTTAGTTAAGCTGGGAATTAATGTTTTGTATCTGCCTTCTAGTAGTGTGAATTGTGTGAACAAGGATGTTAATTTCTTCCTGTTTATTTCTTCTATGTCTTATAAAGTTTAGAGACATCTGTGTGTTCAGAAGATTGACCTGTTTCTTTTGTTCTCCTTCCAGCAATCATATTATTTATCTTAGAGCCTTCTCCTGGTTTTTGGGCATTTTTCCATGTCACTGCAGATATACATTATGGAGTTATGATGCCACCTCCCTGCTGTTTCTTGTTGAAAACTGCTTTCCTGAGTAATTCTTCTTTGTACACGGTGGACCTACCTTTGTTCAGTTGTCCTCTGTGCCAGAACACCACCTTGTGGAAAAGGAAAGCAAAGCTTAATCTCGCTTGGTTAGAAGGATTGAAAATACCTGAATCTCCAGATCCTTCTCTCTTACTTTTGTGTTTTTCAGTTACCTTTGAGAAGCTAGTATTTGGTAATAGAAGGGTAATATTTGCCATTGCTGTTTCTGCCTTTATGAATGGCCTTCATGGAATAAAAACCAGAAGGCTGAAAGAACCTCAACGCCTTTAGTAGAAGTAGTGAAATAATGAGAGAGGTTAAAAAGTGTGTTTATTTAATTTCTTTATATTTATTGTTACATTAGGGAGATTATACTGCTTTAATTAAAAGTTACTAGGGTTTTCTGTAATGAACCTAAATTTGCAGCTATTTATAGTTGAGAGAAAATGTTTCCATACAGAAATTTGGCATTCAATGTCTCAAGCTAAATGGTTTGGTTTTCCTTTTTCTATTTCTTTTAAAAATACGCTTTGGCTACATTCTGTTTTGAGGGAGGCTTTTTTTTTTTTTTTTTTTTTTTGTGCGTGTGTGTGTGGTTTTATATGGTTTTTGTGCTCCCTTGGCAAGGTTTGATACATGGAAAAACAAATTTTCCAGGCTCTTAGTCTTTTATGTCAGCTATTTCCTTTTTGATATTTAAAACATGATACTTTGGTGGTCATTACTTTTTAATAGAGACCCTGCATTATTCAATAAGCTGTCCCTCTTAAGTATTTGCCATTAATACTTTTCATATATTGTTACATAAAAATAGTTCATACAGTTAAATTCGGTAAATATTTTTTCTGAAACAAAATTGTATACCTAACATGTTTTAGTAGTACTAAAGTTGGTAATTGTATATTTCTGCATACTTCACCATTTTTAATTCATTTAAAATATGGAAACTGGTTTTCATTTTTCTATTTATATTTTCTAATTATTATCTGTAGGGCATTGAATGCTATACTTAAAGATGGTAAAATTCTCCAAGTTAGTCTTGTTGGTTCAGAAAATCATTCCTTTTACCCAAAGGTGTAGTGTACATTTTAAATGCTCCATTTAGAGTTTGGGGAAATGAGTCCTTCAATTCATGAAGCCCAAGTCCTGGTTGAGGTCTGATGCCATCCAGGTAGTAAACAGAGAATTGTTTAAACTCTGCCTAGGTTCTTACAGACTTACTGTGTTCTCTGCATTTGAAGCTTGACTAGTGAGTCAGATGGCATTAAGCCTGGCACAGAATGTGCCACAGACTTGTGGCTCAGGCAGTTTCTTCAGATATTATATAAGTAATGTCCAGATATTCTGCAAGTGTGGTGCTGTGATTAGAAAAGTTCCTAGAAACTGGAGTCTCCTTTTTCTTCCCAACAGCTTTGTCACGTACATGTTTCTTTCTCCCTTGGAAGAATGTCCTAACAGCTAGTTACTGAGTGTATTCATTCACAGGACAGGTGAGATTCCTCTACTCCTTGGATTTAACTTGGGCCACAGCATAGAAAAACATTAGAGTCACCTTAGCAGAAGATGGTATACATACTCTTACAGTCTCCAATTTCTTTCTGAGTTCTATCCAGCAGCAATAGACTGTAAAATGTATAAATACTGTACAGGGGCCTGAATCTCAGTATCCTGCCTGTCTTTGACTTGCATGTTATCTCTTGAGCTTCAGCAATGCAGCACAAGAGAAATTATTAGTTATGCTGGGGAGAGGAATGATCAAAACAGAATTGGTGAGATGAATAAGAAACTGGCTGAGGAGGAAATAGGAGGTAATGTTGAAAGCAGATTTATTAGTCCAGAAAGGCATTGCTGGTGGAGTTCCTCCATGTTTTTTAAAATGTCTTTCTTCTATGGCACTAATCTAATTTTTTTTGAAATAATATGTGTTTGCACTAAAATAAGGTAATGATGTTAGTCCAAAAGTTTTCATAAGAAAATATTAAGGTGGTAATACCTGCTGATAAGAGAAGGAGACATTTTCAGTACATTTTCAGTTGGATGCCACACAGGAGAAATGTTGAAGATAGGAGCGATCAATATACCAAAATCAGATGAAGTACAATGCAAAGCAAGACTTCTGGACTCTGAGCCAAGAAATTTATTCTAAGCAGTTAGTTCATCAGCTTTGAGAGTGTACAGTCCATACTATAGTACTGCCTTGAGTTTCCAGTATGTAGGAGAGATTCCCTATGTGATTCTCAGTGAACAGTGAATTCAAGTTGAGACTGACTAGTGAACAGGAAGGCTGTAGAGAAAATCAGGGGCTTGGACAATGATTCAAAGAGATTCTATATCTATAATAACAAAGACAGAAAATAAAAACCAATACTTGAATGCCTTTCTGCAATATCCCCTCCAAACTTTTGACCCCTATGAACTCCAAGGGCTGTGGACATCACCTGATATCTGTGCGACCTGTTCTGAAAAGACAAGTACAGCTCTTGATTTCCACAAAATTTTGCCACAGTAGGCACTAAATAGGATTTACAAGAATTGGCCCAGAAAATGAATGCTTTTGCTCTCAAAGTTTTATGGACATTTTCCGTGCTCTAAATTATGTTTTGGTTCCCATAATCTATTTTAGCTCTCTTTTTATTTTCCAGTCACAGCTTCACTCATAGTACAGCTGTGGCATTTGTCTTGCAACAAGAAGGATCTGATAATCATGAAATAACCCAGATTTATGCCTGTAGTGCTGAAGCAGTGCCATATTTGTGAAAATAACTTAAGAGGAACAATATGCAGCAGATGTGAAGGTTTTACCTTCACATTTAAGTAGGTTTATACTGTCAGTGAGTGTGGGCTTAGCAGGGCCTGACAGAGTTTCAACTTACCAGATGTTCCATGTGATCAAATAGATGCTATACAGCTGTTTCCCATTCTTTTTACCGGGCTCAGATAAATACACAGTAAATGGTCTGAAATATATTTATTGTATTTTGGCAAATCCTGCACAGAACTGCCCACAGGCACCAAGAATGTTGGGAGAAACCAAGGGTACTCATAGATATGCTCATTTTCCATTACTGAGGAGAAATTAGTAGCCATTTGGTTGAAACAACCCTGATGATATGAGTAAGGGAGGAATAAAATACGGGGTTTTCCTTTGGTTGTGGATGTTGTGAGATTGGTGGCTGTATTTACAGAGCCTCTCCGGTCTGGGGGAGCTGTTACTTCCCCTGACAGTGTGGCCCTTCCAGTGGTGTTCAACTCCTGGGAGAGGTGGTGGGTTCAGTGGAGCAGCTGTCCTGCAGGTAGCTCGTGCTAATCCCAGCTCAGGCTTTCAGCACTGGAATGAACTGGTTTGGCTTCTGTCCTCAGTGCAATACAGAAAACAGGGTATTTCCAGAGCTTCTGGCAGGGCTGTCTGTGTCTCTCCTGTCCATTCCTGAGCATGGACAGCGTGCCCCAAATTAGCCGTGGGGTGTTTTTGTCAGCTTTTGGGGCTGAATCCAGCCAACTGCTCTGAACTGTTTCAAGACTTACAGGTCCAGTTTACATTAACTACCACACCTGTCAACTTGATTCAGTCACAGAGCAGCTAAATAATAAAAAGGGAAGTTTCATTTCCCTTCACCTGCTTTCCTGTTCTTATTTCTCCTTCCCCCCCTTCCCAGTTCCCCATGCTCCCCTCAGCCCTTTGACCTTACTCTGCTGCCTTCTTTCCCTCCTGTCCCCATCAGCCTCCTGCCTTTCCATAGCTCGTCTTACACCTGAAAAATTCTTTTTATCTATGAGAGGCTTTCCTTGTTCTCGTTTAAATAATTTTTTAAAACCTTCACCTTCTGTCAGAGAAATAACTTTTATTTTTCATTAATAATCTCTTTAGCACTTCTTGACTGCTATGTTCTTTTCAGATTTACAGCCAAGTCTTGCAAACGTTTACAGAGAAGTACCTGTTAAATTAAATTGAGAACATTCAGTTACAAGTTTGGAGGACTGGTTGATTGGAAAGATTTTTGAAATGGAAATATTTCTCGCTGTGAAACTTAGTGTTCATTTATGGTTCTATATACATTTTTAATAAACTTTTGTGACCTCAAAGTAGCAGTGGAACATTCATTAACTTCTGTTTTTAACTTTTATTCCTTAGGTCAAGATGTGGAACATTCTCACAGATTTTTAAATGTGCTGAGCAAACTTAATGTTGACAATATGACTTTGTACGCAGAATCGTGTGAAAGGACGACTACAAGCTGTACCATTTGATCTTAGTGACCTTAGTCGTTTTATTTTTTGGTATTGATTTTTATTTCAGGAACCTCAAGCATCTGGACTGCCTGAGTACATAAAAATTGTAGAAGTTGGGCCAAGGGATGGATTACAAAATGAAAAGGTAACCTAATTTTTTTTATTTTTGTGTGTGCTTTGACATGGATGTTAGTGTTATTTTCATTATGTAGAACATGTTCATCCTGCTAATTATGTTTCTTTTATTTTGTACTATTAAATATATCTATTTTCATATTGATAACTTCATTTTTATTAGAATGAAAGTCTATTACTATTTACTCAGGTTTTAGATGATATAATTTCTTTCTATACTTGACTAACTAGCCTTTCTGTTACTCAACATTTCTTTTTACTGGAATTTGTCTTGTCAGTCAATAGCATTCTGTTGTGACATAATTGGTAAATAGTATGAAACACTGGCTATCTTTGTAACTTGTGTTTCTACTTCAGTTGTTAATGTAGAAGGAATAGTAAAGTAGGTTTTATCATGCTTCCTGCTAAAGAGACAAGGGAGAAAAATATTACTCTTTTGATAGCATTATTTGTCTAAAGAGTGGTGGGGAAGCATGGAAGAAGATTGCAAGAGGTTATAGGGTGCATGTATAGAAACAGTAATCTATTTCTACAAACAGGAGGTAAGCTCACATATATCATTATTACTGATACCAGAGATCTTAGTGGTATCAGAAGAATAGTGTTACTCTGCCTCAGCTGTGGAGTTTTTTTTTGCTGGTTGCACTGTTAGTATTTCCTTTGTCAGTTCTTGCTAGTTTGGTGTTTGGTTAGTAACAAATAATGAGGCCAGATCTATAACACAGGAGTGCTTCCTTTTGTGATGGACAGAAAATGGAGTAACATCATGTATACTGTACCTTCCTTATACTTCCTACTATCAGGAAACAGTAGAGTTATGGTAAAATATCTAAGTGTAGTTCATTATTTTAAAAAAAGTGTTGATTATGTACAGGGAATATTTAACTTACAAAAGTTTCTTATATATGAAATACTTTGCTAAAGTATGTCTCCATGTCTATAGGTGATAGTTCCAACTGATACAAAAATTGAGTTAATCAACCAGCTTTCCAAAACAGGCCTGCCTGCAATAGAAGTGACCAGTTTTGTTTCATCCAAATGGGTGCCTCAGGTATGTAAAATCAGCTCCATTCAGAACTATTTCAATTTAAATGCCATTCCATTTATTTATTTAACATTTAGTTGTAACTAAAGATTTGGGATGGTAACACATCATTAATATAATTTATTGTTGTTCTTATTTCTTTTCTACTCTTCTAAAACTAGTAGTCACTAATGTAAAAAAGAAAAGTAGCATACGTTGTTTTCTTTTTTGTCTAAATTAAATTTAATTTTCCACATTTGGAAATGTGTTTGGGAGATCTAAATTTGGGACTTCTGTATATGTAGTATTAGTTAGGGACATTACCTATTTTGGAGTTCTAACACTATCAGAAGCTGCACGTAAATTTTGATGAATTGTAATAATTTGCTTATTATTTCTCCAGAATTAATTTTTACATTAGGTAGAATTCAGCAGAAACCTAGCCTTTCTGGTACTGGCAGCAAATGCATTGGCATTTAGAGTGCCGTGTTTCCATTTGAGATTTAACACTGCAAGTTCAGGCTTAGTCCTGACAGATAGCCAGTGTTTCATACTATTTACCTGAAATAAGTCAATACTTGTGTATATAATTTAAACTACTTTCCAAGAAATTGCACACTTGTTTGCACAGAAGCATGTGAATACTTTATGTTTGACAAGGAGCATACAAACTTATTTACAAATGAAAACAAGTGCATTAATTTGATAAAATACTTCAGTTTTAATAATGTCTACTGCATGTTGCACATTGACAAAATGTAGATAAATTTGGCTGTTTTAAACTGAGAATACATCCCGGGCTTGGACTGTATTCTGGGCTTTTCTCTGAGAAAAACATACTGCAGCCATACTTATTCATGAATTAGCAAAGCAAATTGTACAAATTGTCCTTTGCTTTATTTCGGTGCTCTCAGGGTCACCAGGGAAGAGTCTAGAAGAGGGATAATAGGAAAGGTGAAGAGAAGAATGATAGTGCAGAGTTTCTTTGGCATCAGTGCAGGGGCAGTGATATCTTGTCTGCTAAGATGGAATAAGTTAAGTTTTTCTAAGTGCCATCACACTTTGTCAGTTACTGCAACAGAGAATAATGTTGTTTTTTTAAATGTTAGAAGAAAAAGTCTAAAGCAAAGGTGTATTTCTTCCTTGTTTAATTATTTCCTTTTCCTGTGAGCCATTACGAGTACCAAATTTATCACAGGTTTGTCAGTTTAGAAAAAAAATGAGCAATCCTTTCTTATCTCAAATTCATTCACTCAATACTTTGTTTTAATGGTTTAATTAGTGTTTAAAATGTTTTTCTTTTAAATTTGAAAGATAAGATTGTGTTGCTTTGACAGAGAGTGCAGTCTTGACTTTGTCTTTTCTTTGCTCTTTCTTTTTTTTATGAGCCATGGGAATAGAATTTGTGGTTATGTTTAGATCTCATTCACTTATTTCTTTTTTTAGTGTTTTAAATTTTTTATGGTTTCCCACTCACTGTTGTTTTTGGCAAAGAATTTTTTTTACTGAAAAATCTTAAAAAGTTCCACAGTAGCAAGGTGCCATATAAAACAGGATCCCACACCTATAACATCAACAGCCAAAAATTATAAATATCTACTATTAGGAAACTTATTTTTAAAGAAATTGGGAAAAAGAAATATTTTATTATAATTTAAGATTTTATAACATGCAATATATGCAAAGATGGGATTTTACTTACAGGAAAAATAGCAGTGGGACAAATTTAATACATAAAATATGATTTGGATCTGCCAGATTTATACTGGTTGAAAAAGTGTCATTTTGGTTTTCCAGTATATATTAAGACAGGCTGTAATTGTGGTGAGTGAATTTAGTTCCAGCATCTGCCATTTAATTTATCATTTGGTTTCAGACATACTTTTTTGCCCTACTACTTATATTAAATTAAGGAATGAAATAATGTTCTTAAAAAACTAAGGTGTTAACAGGGGTTTTTTGTGAGATTATCAGATCAATTTAGTTCACATAGAAGCAAATACAAAAGGTTTTGTGATATCACTTAATTCCTGATAAGAAATTAGTTGTCTCTGGCTATAAAACACCTTTTGTACCATATATATGCTTCCTTATAGATACATGTAGTGCTTATATTTGAAGATTATGGATTTTTCTGATATTTTTAAACCATTTATTTTCATAGAAGGAAGTTGGGTGACAGGAAGATTCCATATTACAAGTAGTATTCTTAGTTAATAGTGTGGTATAATTTAATACCATGTATTTAGAATTGTGGTGCTACATAGCTATCAAGAAGGTATCTGCTGAAAGTAAGGAGTAATGAAAGCTCTGTAGTTCATTTGTCTTTTCACATGGTACTTCTCAAAATACTTTCCACCAGTGTGGAAAGAAACAGAAATCCAACTTAATAGTGTTTTCTTGAGAGATTTGCTTTTATGAGAGAAAACTCAGAATCATTAAGACATTTAGAGGGATATATTTTATTAATTGTATTTTCAAATGTGCACACTATTGAACAGTATTTATTTTCAAGCCACTTCTATTAAGAAAATGTGCATATCTGAAGAATCTGCCTTTAATTAAATTAATAAGTTTTGTTCATCTTCTTCATGGTTACAGGGAGTATATTTAATTTTGAATGTATGATAAAAATGCAAGAGTATCTTAAAAAGGCAGATTTTCTTTTGTGAGGGGAGACTAAGGAAAACAAGTAATCTGATCTTTGCTATAATAAAGAAGTGTTTTCCTCTTAGAAAGAAACTTCTGAATATATTAAAACATTGCACTATGCAGACATCTGGATTTTGCTGTATTTTTTAAAAGAGATGTGTTTAGTCTTTTCAAATGTTCTGATTATAGTGTTGAGTAATTCAAGCCCAATTATGCTTAACATTGTGAAGTTGCATTTATCAGAGTGCTGAAATTTTCAAGATTTCTGTTTTTAAAATCTCAGTGATTCTGTTAATTCCACCTATTAAGTCCAGTGAAGCAAATTTAAAGTTGCTGTAACACTTGATGAACAGCATGATCATAAGTCTGTCAGTTTATAATGCAAATTATTTTTAGAGATACACACAAAGGAACAATGTAGAAGTCTTAGCCCTAGTTGTATATTCATATAGATCTTAAAAGATTACAGTGGAAATAGTCATTAGTTAAGAAATTAAAAAAGAGTTATTGTACAAAATCATTTTAACCCCCTTGTTGTTAGACTTTTTGGTATAAACTGTAAAAGTAATGAAGGCAAAACCACAGTCTTAATTCATTTTCTAGTTAGCTGTATAAAATCAGACAATAACTGCTGATCAATAGAAATTATTTATATATTTTAGATGGCAGATCACAAAGAAGTAATGAGGGGTATTGAGCGGCATCCTGGAGTCCAGTATCCCGTTCTCACACCTAATCTTCAAGGTTTTCACTCTGCTGTAAGTGCCTTCGTACATGTTTTCCACATTTACCCCTTTTAAGGTTTCAGAAACTTTAAGTTCAGTACCAGAAACTAGCTGTTTAATGTCAGAAATAAGCTATGGTTTTTTTCATTCAAAACTCCCAATTTTCTTTATGAAAAATGGGAAAATTCACAGAATGATGTTAAGCTCGTATTTTACCAGAGATATTGACCAGGAGCTTTGTAAGTTCTTTTACATGATGTTTGTATAAAGGGCAAGACAGTTCTTTTTTTCTGACTTGTTGGCCCTGAAAAGTTTCTGAAGAGTGTCTTGGTGGAAAATACTGAAGAAGGATGAGAAATTAAAAAGATTTATAGCAATTCTGGATTGCATTTTGATTTGGTTTGAAAGTTTTAATTGTTTCAGTTCTTCCAAAATAGTTAAAATTATAGACTTGAAGTGTGTAAAAGTGTGAAAATAGAGCAGATCAGTTGTCTTGAAATATACACATTGTTAGTCAAATCTTTACACTTTTTTGTTTTCTGAAAAATTTTAATGCTTCTGCTTTTGTCCTGATGTAGGACAAGCTGTATTTGGAAAGCATACTTTTTGGTGGACATTTGTTTTCTAGTCTGTCATTCAGTTCCTATACTGAAATATCTGTTAAAACCGAATCCTGTGCATAGTTGACTTAACTATCAACAGGCAGATTAAAGTGCTACAACTTAGTCTCAATGGTAGTACTAGATTAATTAACTGTGCTTTATCTCTGTACTGCATTTGTAGATTATTCCTGCATTCTTCCTTGCTGATTTTTTTTCTCTCTGTTTGAAAGAATATTTGTCCCTATATGGACTGCTGAATTTTAGACATTATCCTGCAGAGGCAGAGAGTAAAGGCAAAAGCTCCATACTTTTCCATTGAACAAGAGTATTATTCTGACTGGAGAGTGAATTAGTTAATTATTCTTCTAAGCTAAAATGTTTTCTTCTCCTATCAGTTGGCTTTCAGCCTTCTAGTTTGCCTCATGTTATTTGATTTACTGAGGTACTGAGTACAAGCTCAGGCTAATTGCCCCTTCAGTGAAGTCGCCACATTTACACATTTTCTAGACTGATATTTTCTGAGGCTTCTCTCATGTATACATTTTCCATGTTATCCTTATCGACTGTGACACCAAGACCAGTGGAGCCCTTGATCCTAGATCTGACTCTAATAAGGAAATCCCTGCTGGTTATTGCTGCTGCTCTAGGCATATGCACACAGAGAGCTTTACCAATCATGAGAATGACTTCCTGGTGTTCAGGACAAAAAGGCAGTATGGCAGTTGTTGTATGATCTTTTCCTTTTCTGGAAAGATTAATATAAGTGTTAATCATTGTTTTTTGTATAGTTGATTCATGTGAATTCCTACATCTCATTACCTTTATCATCAAGTAAAAACATGTTTAACCAATTGCTAAGAAGAGGCAGAAAATATGCTATAGTGAATGATCTCAAAATTTGATTCAATCTGTCAGTATGCTATAACTAAAAAAAAAAATTGGGATTAAAATTAGATTTTAGTCATGAATTATATACTTAATGTACTTTAAAATTTTAGAATGTTGTACAGAATTAAGTGCTTAATCTAATAGTGTTATGATTCTGTTTTCTTGAAATGTGTTTTTTAGATTGCAGCAGGAGCTACAGAAGTCTCAGTATTTGGTGCAGCATCTGAATCTTTTAGCAAAATGAATATTAATTGTTCAATTGAAGAAAGCATAGAAAGGTTTGAAGAAGTCACTAAATCGGCAAGGAATATGAATATTCCAGTGCGTGGGTAAATATTCAGATTCTAAAGTAATACAGAGTTACTAGAGTTATTGTTACAGGGATTATTTGGTACCAGTAGAAAAGTTTATTACCAAATTTTTACACTGTAGATGAATTGCAATAATAGTCTTTACTGTGATTTTTATTTTTAGGTTTGAATATATTTTCTTATTTTTCCATTTTTGACTACTGTTGGTGACTCTTTTACTGTAGAAATTGAAAAAAGAAAGCTGTATTTATGAGGTTTTATCATACAAATTAGTTTTTACTATCACAGATGACAGAATAAAATTTTTTTGTGCTGTTGGGAATTTGTAATGCAGGCTCCTTACAAAAATGCCCTACAAATTTTTATTTTATTCTAGAATTCATAATATATCACTACATACATTGCAGCATCAAGGTATAAAAGCGAGAAAACAAATTTACTTATAAGAAAAACTTACTCTGTATATAAGTTATCCTGAAAATCCAGCATTGAAATTTTTGACTCTTCAGTGCATGAAACTCTAGAATTGTCCAGCATTTATTTTTTAACTTAAAATTATCCTGAATGGTACTTTGTCTTGAACAGTATCAGTTTTTATTTCCATTTTCTTTTGCATCACAGGTAAGAACTGCTTACCTAAGATTATTTGTGAAGGTCCTCGTGAATGCAGAAGGGCTCACATAGATTCAAGGAGAAACTCAGCAGTTAGATTCCTTGAGGATTACTAGTAGTGTAATCTGCATCGTGCTCAGAAAATACTTGGACTTGAAAATACATAGAGGTAGATACCTCAAAGACTTAAGTACTTGAAAATCAGTCTGGGAATAAATCCTAGTTTCTCTCTGTGCTCCAGAAATAGTGATGCAGGTAGTGCTACTGCACACTTTTTTTCACAACAGTGTGTGGTTGTTCGGGCATTTGCCTTAAGAAAGGGAAATCTGACTTCTAGTTATACCTCTGCCCCAGATTATCACAGAGCCAGCAGTATGGTTTAGGTTGAGAGAGAACTCTGAGTATCATCTTGTCCAATCCAAGGATTTGTGGTTGATGGTTGGCAAAAAATCTCAACCTGAGTCAGCAGTGTGTGCTCACATCCCTGAAAGCCAGTCATGTCCTGGGCTGCATCAAAAGCAGCATGGCCAGCAGGGCGAGGGAGGGAATTCTGCCCCTCTACTCTGCTGTAATGAGATGCCACCTGGAGTCCTGCATAGGGGGCTGCAGGGAAGCAGACAAAGAGGGACTCTGTGTCAGGAACTGTAACAACAGGACAAGAGGGAAAAGCTTCAAGATGAAAGAGTCGGTTTCATTTAGAGACTAGGAGGACATTCTTCACCGTGAGTGTGGTGAGGCACTGGCACAGGTCACCCAGAGAAGCTGTGGATGCTCCATCCCTGGAGGTGTTGTTTAAGGCCAGGTTGGATGAAGCTCTGATCAACCTGATCTATTGGAAGGAAGTGTTCCTGCCCATTTCAGAGGTTGGAGCTAGATGATCTTTAAGGTCCCTTTCAACCCAAACCTTACTGTGCTTCTATGATTTTGACATACACAGAAGAGCCAACCAAGGACAGCTCATAAATTCTCGGTTTCTTTTTCCTTTGCCTTGGTATATTTCATGAGGAAAATCAGCAAATAGAGAAGCAAGGACGTTCACTGTAAGAAATAGTAACTTGTACCAGAGTTTAAATACTTTTTCCAGTTGCTAATCTGCCAGTAGAGTCATGATTTGCCTTCCTGAGCAACTTCTCACATAAGAGGTCTGTTATTTAAAAGCTGTCTGCCACAACTGTTCATCACATTTTTTTCTAAAACTAAATTCTGAGCTGAGAACCTAACTAGCAATTTGAGTTCTCCGGGAAGATTAAGTTCAGGTATGCCTGAACTTTAGGTCCCAGACAGGTGTGGTTAAGGGAACAGGCAGTCAATTCAGACAAAACAGCAAGTGTATAGCAACAAACCTTATCCACTTGGGAACGTTTTTACACTAAACTTCTGTTTTCTGTTTTTTTCAGATGTCTAGGCATGTCAGGAGATATTTTCTTATTCACATTCCTGTATTTAACTAATAAAATTCAACTAAATGATACGATATAGGCAACCAACCATCCAGGAAATCCTCAAAGCCTATGTATTGTTTTTGGATAATTATGGAGAATGTCAAAAAAGGGGCTTTACAACTTGTCCATAACAAGTAAATTGTAGGTGTTGAAGAAGCCCCTCTGGTGTACTGTAGATTGATTTTCTGCTTAAAATATTAACTTGTTTTCTGTGCACTAGTTTTCACATGTTTAAAAAAGTGGCAGCCTGGTGCTTCCCCTTCCCCCTAGATTATGTCTATTGCATTTGTAACATACCAGAAGCAATTATTCTGGCACTGATACGATGATGTCATGTAAGTAATTGTTCCCATGACAGGATTCTACAACATTCCCAAACATTTATTGTCTGACAAACCATGTGGCTTTTATTTTTCTTCACACAGAAAAAGAAAAATAGAAAAAGAAGGAAAAAAAGAGAGAGAGAGAGAAAGAAATAGGAGGCAGAAAATGGTGAAACAGAAGACCAGCACAGCAAAAAAAAAAAAAAAAAAGTAATAATTTAAAGAACAAAAACAAAGCAGAGAGATAAAATGGAGGAGTATCAAGAACCAGGTGGTGAAGGAAACAGAACAGTACAGAGGTGAAGAGAAAGGAAATAATTGAAAATACAGGGAAAATACAAACATTGTATTTTGAAAGTGCTTATTTTGTGTATCCAGTACAAATATCACTAATTTCAGTGCAATATACAAACATAAGATAAACTTCATACAGTACATGCAGGAAAATTTTATTGAGTCTGTCATGCCAGGTGTGGTGTGTTACAGAGCACTTCAGCAGAGAATTGCTTAATATCAGATATGCTACAAAGTTATTTAAAGTTGTGAATGAAAATTATGTTAAGTGCACTCCAGCTTTCTTCTTTAGGTCTAGGAAAAGTGAATCATTCAGAATTGAATAGCCATTAACAGAATAATTCAGTCTGTGGTGGTGCCTTTTCCTGGTCTTAGAAGACTGAGAGCCAGACACAGCTAAGGGATAAAGGGTTTTTACCTTGGTAGTTTAGTAAGGATCCTTATGGTGCACCACTTCGCCAAGGTGGGATGTGCCGCAGTGCACACACACACTGATCGAGTATACAATTTATAGGCTTTACAAATTAGCATATCTAACAAGGATGCCCCAATGGAAGGTCTGGATTAATGGCATGATATTCTCCCATCCATGACATTCCCCCCTGGATGGGCCAAATCTCTAGTTTGCAGGATATGTTATAGAGAGGACCTTGATCTCCCAAGATGGCATCAACAGCCGCATGGCTTTCCAGCCTCCTGCCACAACACCTTTAGGATGTTCATTCTCCTGGCCCAACAAAATATTAGAACTATGCTAAGTTATCAGACTTAAGGAATTATAAGTATGCATGCTAAGAATACTGAAGAGACATAAAAGTTGTATAAAAGGTATATAAAAGGCAAAAAAACATCTTGGCACGAGTGGGATTGTAATGAAGTAAAGGATCCAAATAGAGAGGATATGTATATTGAAGAGAAGTTACAGTTATGAGAGTGTTACATGTATCTTCATCACATTATATTAGTTTGAGAATAATTTAACCAGTAAAAAATAGAGGTTGGGGCACTTTGACCAATTGAAAAGTTAAGGAGAGAACTAGTATTTTTCCAGGGTTCATCTAATGTAGCTCAATAATAAAATAGCAAATCTGCTAAAACCTGCTGAGAATCTAAATTGCAGAGTAGGGATCCTAATTTCATAACAAAAAGCCTTTTCTGAGGCAATAATTCTCAGTATCCACTGAACATGGATTTCGTGTATGAAAATACTGGAAAGAAGGTTTTGAGCACTATAAGTTAGAAGATAAAAGGAAACTGGTTAACCCCATACATCTGTATTTTGAGTGCGCTTCTAAAAAATCCATCCCGAGAATATTTTAAGGAGTCAAAATAGTAGTTATTAATGAGAAATAAGATAGTACTATGGATCAGACTGTAGACAAGTATGTTTTAAAGAGAGTAATTGCAAAGGATTGTGATACTTTGACTTGTGACCCTTCTTGTTCATACTCATTCAGATGCAGTCCTCATGGGTTGCAGAATTACAAGAGTCCATGGGAAGCATTGAGACAGAATGATTACTCAGAAATAATAATCAAAAGGGGTTGTTTAGTTTCCATATATTACCATGTATTTTGTTGAGTAGAATTCTGAAGACCAGAAAAAATTAGCAGAAGCCTGAATATGGAAATAGAGGATTCACAAGGACTTCTTTTTTTAATAGTAGATCTCCCAGCAGTTGAAAAAAGGTCAGGAAGATAGACTTAAAACTTCTAATCAGTTAAAAAAATGAAAAAAATACTCTTTAAGAAGAAATATCAGTTTTGAATTCCAAATCCAGAAAGTAAGTAAATCTGTTTCCAGCATTTCAGATATTTGTGAGGAGGAAGGTTATGGAAGCAGTCTGACATTTCAGACTTAATTCTAGAAAGCTACTATGATTTTCTCTGGTAGAAAAGCCTGTACTATAGGGAATTCATTAGTACTTGAGAGAAAGTAGTTAATTAGTTCCCAAATGTTGCAGAACATTTGGAAGACTTCTGGAGTTTTTCATTGCATTTAATGAGATAAAACACTAGGTTTCTCTTCCTCAATGAAAAACATTAAAATATGATCACTAAGTAAAACTTAAACTGAGATTTCACAGAAATATTCAGTGCAATCCCGGTGACTTTTTCCTGGAAATAAAAAAAAAAAAAAAGAATTAGCTGTTGAATTTATGATTCCATATTTAGCTGCTGCTGAAGAGGCTGCTTTTAGTGACAGATACAATAAATGACAATTTGGTATCCTGATTCCATGCACTCTTTTAAAATGCTGAGACAGTCAGGGGTTTCTGGCAAGTTTTTTTGATATTCAGTATTTTGAATAGGTGCTCATGGTTTGACTGGTTGTTGCTCCATTGAAGAATATTAGTTTCAGGTTTTTTGTTATGTGGCTATTATTTACTGGTAGTAATTATATATTGGTTTTCACTGTTGTAACATGAGGCACATCTGAGCATGACCACACAACGAGCCTGAGCTTGTAATCCTAAATTTTCTAGTAGTTTACTAGAAGAAACTAGACAACCTTCTTGCTGTGGTTTACTGTACACAGTACAGTATCTTATCCTGCTACAGGATAAGATGAAATGCTGTCTGGATGATCTATCCTTTTGGCTGCAAAGGAGTTTAGATCCATCCAGTGTTGGTGGCCTGTCTTAGGCTAGGCTGTGGATGACTCTCTGTGATATCAGTAGTAAGAACAAATTAATCCCATCCTACCTCTTTGCTTAGGCAAAGGATTAGGACCCTGTAATTTGTGTAAATTACAGGATATAGAAGAAATGTATTAATAGGCTTTGTGCTGCAAGGTGTCACAAAACAAAGCTGTTGACTTACATAGAAAAAGATTTTTACTCTGTGGACATAGCTTTTAATCAGCCTTTTAGATATTCGATGATTTAAAGAACTATAGCCAAAACCTTCAGCCCTTCCTCAAGCAAGCTCCCAGGACTACACATTTTAAATTCTAATATAAATTTTGTAGGTTAAATGTTTTGCTAGAATTACTAAAGTAATGAAAGTAATAATATGTATAAATTGTGTTTGTGTTCATTTCAATACAGAGATTGTTTCCTTTCTAAAGCACTCTTATTGTTTAAAGTGTTATTTATTTGCAGGAAATGGATAATTTAGTGCCTTGCCCTAACTCCTTATTTGAGCAGTTGAAAAATTTTCCAAAAATAATTTTAAGGGGTTCAAATTGTATTTCCTATTTTTACTGGCAATTTACAATTTATGTAGTGAGCATAAATCATTGGCAATCCTTGAATCTTATGAAAAATGCACTCAAAGAGTTGAAACTAAACTTTAAGCTTTTGCATGTCTTACTGTTACTACAGCTGCACTAACATTGACTCCATCATCATCCAGAAAATTTATGCTATCAGCTGTCACATTTAAAATCTGTAGCACAGTCCACAGTTTTCTAAATGTTTACTAAATCAGTTCAAATGTTTATGAAGAATTGAAATGTTGCATATGGTCTTAGAAGTTTGACCATTTATTAGCATCATAAAGGGGTAGGGTTCTCTTGGTTTTTGTTTGGGTGTTGGGTTAGTTTGTGAGTTTTTTTAGTGCATACATAAGAACTTTACAGTAACATCTGGGAAACACTCTATGAAGACACTGAGCCGAATCAGTTATGAGCTGTGTGGTCAGCTAATGTGTGACCTATGTGTATGTTACTACTATGTATGTTTTACATGTGAAGTGACACAATATAGTTCTGGTTTTAAATTTGCACCTTGCAGTGCATAATTCAGGTACTATTAAAAATATCACAACTTATTCAGTGATTTAAAATTAAATTTTAACAGCCAGGATTGATAAAAAATGGTGGGAAATGGTGATTGGAAGTAGTCACTTGGATTGTTCTTTAACTTGTGTATCATGAATGTCCATATGAAGAAAATGTTAAGTAAATTCTGAATAAGTTGTTTTCTTCCAAGGTAATGTATTCCGTTAAGCTAGATTCTTCTAAGTTAATGTATTCCAAAATTTAAAAAGACACAGGAGTGAATTGCAATTAGTACAATAGAACAGTAAAGAAACTAAGGCAGTCCTTACTGGTACTTTTCACTCTTTCCAAAAATGTTGCTTAGGTCCTCTGACCATGACATCAAATCAGACTATCTCCATCTGAAAAATGCAATACTATATAGGACTGCCTTATTCCTAATAAAAAATGAACTAGGAATAATTCTATAGGATACAACCTGAAAGGTTGTAATTTTTTTGCTCTACTAAAAAAAACATTTCTCCCTGGCCAGCAACTGTATTTATATCCCAGACCTGAAAATGTTTCGTGGGAGTAGCCCTTTTAAGGCCTTTTGTTCAAATGTGAATGTGTATGTGAATGTTTAGAGGTTCAGTGTTACAAAAACAGATGCAAATGATTGGTGTAGAAATACCTCTAGAGGCATTTCCTTACAAAGCTGCTGCTTCATCAGTTAAAGCACATGCAATCACACGTTAATTCTGAACTGCTCTATGTGATTCCTTTGCTTATGTCCTTTGCCTTTTATGAATGAGTTGTGTGGTGCTGTTCACAGTGCATAAAAACATTTTGAAATGTATCACTATTTGGCTTACATCTGTGTTTATATAGAATTCAAATACTTGTTGATATACTTGAAATATAGGAATATTTTTTTCCATGACAAATAGATAACAAATAATGTTGTGTATTACTATTATTACTACTACTACTACTATTATTATTATTATTATTACTATTACTATTATTATTACTACTACCACCTTTTGCATTGTGCCATAATAAAACTTACAAGTCACAACATACATAATTCTTTGCTGATTATAGGAAATAATTATTGGCTCACTTTGATGCTAATACATATTAAACAAAATATAATCAAGAATTAAAGAACTGATTTTAGTAATCTTTGTCTTGTGCTAAATCTGGATTTTTTTGGAAAAAAAAAGATGTGGAAGAATAAATTCCTTTTATTTTAATGTACTTGTAACAATTGGTTTTAGAACTCATAGGAAAGCCTTTTTTGTTTATAAAGACACATCCTGATTATCCAAAACTCCTGATTATCAAGATAATCAGATCTTTATAATCCAGTTTAACAACGTTCTTTTATTCTTCTTTTATTACAGTCCATCCTAAGTAAGTTAAGTTGAGATATTAGGATGGCTTACAGTAGTGAATCTTTTAGATGTAATTAGAAATACCTTAAGATAAACTCAACAACTCAGTTTTGCACAAATACATACAGTTCAAAGCTGTGTATGTCTTACAAATACAGACAGAAACTCAACTTATATTTTCTGGTTTTCTGGAATACTTAGGGCTCAAATACACATTTTTTTTCACATTGCTTTAGATTCCCCATTTTAACTGTGTAGTTTAGCATAGTCATAATTATTTTGAGAATGTTGTGATTTATACTGTTACCTCTTTTCTAGATAGTAAGACCCGTATAACACCTTCATGTCACTGTAAGTGAGCTTATATTTGGGATTGGAAACAACAAAATGTAGATGAGCATTAAATAGGCTTGGAAGAAACACATTTTTGTATGTGAATGGTAAACATATCTGCAGGGTTATACAGTATTAAGCCAGCTGGAATTAGTGCCCTGGAGAAGTTTAAGAAGCCAGAGATTGCTGGGATGTGGGGAAGTAAAAATGATCCCTGTGTCTTCTTAAAGGGTAGCATAAATCAGATGTGAAATATTAGCATGAAATTCTAAGATAACAACGTGATGTGTTTGCTAGTATGTGATGCCTCGATAGGTAACTTGAGAGAGTTACTAAAAGTTAAATGGTTAAGTGGCTCTTCATTATTGTAACAGTTTGGTTATATTTTTAGAGAAATAACTATTTCCTAGAACATAGTTCACAATTTAACAATGTTTTTTTGGCATTTAAAAAGATTAACACATATTTTTCTGTAGTATTCACTGAGAAAAGGATACATTACTTGCAACTGGGCACTAAATACATAGAGAGATTGTATTCGGTTTTTTGTAGGGCAGGAGGGAGGATCTCTGGGAGGGTTTTGAATTGTTTCTTAAATCAAATGTGGAAAAAAAGATCCTGACATTATTTACACATTCTGGACTTGGCTTGGAGAATCCATTTCTGGAAGAATCTCCTTCCTCTCTCTCTGTTTTCTTTTTGTTTTCTCTCTCCCTACAGTAAAGATTCCCTATTTTTAACAATGGTTTTCTTTGCAAAGAGACACAATAGATCAACCTTAATATTATGAATTCGCCAAATGATAGGCATGTACATTTTAGCACAAACATCCAGTAAAAATAAATACATTTGCAGTGAGCATGGTAAATAATGTGCAAACTTACACTATAATAATAAACAGGAAACAGCAGCATCTGAGTCTGCAACTGGCTTCTCAGGAGGCTTCATGCTTCCAGCTGTGGTAGCAGCTGTGGATCTGGCTCTGGGACTCCTGCTGAAACAAGTTGACAAAGGGCTGATTGCAACATGGAGTTCAGTTTCTGCTTGGATTAATTTTCCTTTTAACACACTTTGGTTAAGAAATATTTGCTCATTCACTCTGTTTGTGGTTTTACATCCTTCTCTTCATAGGCACTGGGCTAATGTGGTTATCACCACTCTTAGTGACCTTGATCACGGGGACCTTGTACTGTCTGTACCCTTCCTGGAACATTGAAATTTGGTTTTGGCATACTGGAAGAAATTAAAAACTCTCTTCCTCTTCCTTCTCTCTCCCCATCCCCGGAGACTGTTCAGCATTTTTTGTGCAAAATATTACACAGGAAAGTTGTGAGTTTTTTGGTTTCTTTTTTGTTTTATATGCATAGGAAACAATTTTGTAGAAGACTGAATGATACTCACCTGCAGACAGACAAGAGACTGGGTAAACTATGCCAGGTGAAACAACTAGAAAACTTTTTCTTAAAGGGAGGGATTCTGATTTCTCAAAACCTGAGTGAGCAAAACAGCATGTACCTGTGTGTTGCTAAAGCAGCTATATAGATGTGTTCACTTGCAAGTCCTTCTTTCCATCTCTGGCCTCATGGGCTGTTTTCTTTTTTTGTTTGCTGAAGATAACAGTTAAGCTGTGTCTGCCCTTGATTCAGCAAAGATTTAAGCATATACTTAGAATTAAACACTTCCATTGCAGATTCCACTTTGTGAACTCCCAGATATTTGCTTCTGCTCTCATACTGTGGAGTGTCTCCAGTGAATATTCTGAGACCGGGACAGTCTTTTTCATTATGGTATATTTTTTCTTTCAGTTCTGCTATCTTTTTTAGAAAACAGCTGTATTCTCCAACTTAATTGAATTCACAAATTAAATCCCAGTTGCCTCTGTAATTTATTGCTCAAAATCTTCACTTTCCTCTGCTGCTTTTTCTTCTAAGAAAAATAGATACGATATCCTCTTCCTTCTGTCCTTTCTCCTCCACTGTCAGAGCAGCAGAAGTTTCTTGTCTACTTTTCATCTGTACCCCCTCCACTTGCCCCAGTGACCCCATGTTCTGTTCTTCCTCTTATTTCTTCTCTCCCTTATTCTCTTTCTTAACCTCTTACTGTCCTCTGGCTCTTTTCCACTTACAATATAAGCAAGCATTTGCCTCTTAAAAATTGCACCTTTGACCCTACTTGGTTCTTCATATCATATCTCATGGCCTATCTCTTCTTCATTCCTAAGCTCATTGAAGGTGCTGTTTATAATTACTGTCAGGAGACCCTCTTCTGTGATTCCCTCCTATAACTCCTACACTTTGGCTTCTGTTCCTTGCTTGCAACTGCAACAACTTTCACCAAACTCCCTGATGACAAGATCTCGGAAACAGTAGTCTATCCTTATTCTTCTTGATTTGTCAGTAGTGTTTGCTTCAGTTGACCAGACTATTCCTTTAACTTGTGTCTTCTGTTGCTCTCTATGGCTCTGTCTTGGTAATTTTCTTCTTTCCAAGCAGTTCTGCAGACTCAAAGCTTTTTCCCATGTTGGAGCCACATAGGTGAAAGTCTTGGTGCTCTAGTTTGGTTGTATTCTCTTGTGAGTTTAATGCCCCATGGATTCTTTCATACTCAAAAATAAAAGAAAAATGTAACAGCCAAATTTATCTGTAGATAACAAAGCTGTGTATTGAAACCTATTTCCTCACACATCCACTTAATGATTTGGAAACACACAAATGCAATTACGAAGTATCCCACTCGGCGCTTGAGTTTATCTTGAATTGAAAATATCTTGATTCTAGATATCCTGGCAAATACTCAGACCAGATACATAATTTTCTCTGCTTTTTCATGCAGACGTGCATATTTTCTCCTTTCACATGCTAGGGTCTCTGTACCCCAGCTAACAGTACTCAGTGCTAGCCTGTGTATGTTCCAACTTGCATGTAGTTTTCTGCAACTGACTCAAGTTGTATCTCATTTCCTATAAGAATACAGCAAGACCTTTTCAAAAGGAATTCCAGAGGGCTTGCTTCATCTTAGGCCCTGTGTTCTTCAACATCTTCATAAATTACTTGGACCCAGGACTGGAAGGGATACTAGGCGAGTTTGCAAATGATATAAAACTGTGAGGAGCTGTCAACTCCCTCGAAAGCAGGGAGGCCCTGCAGAGAGACATTGACAAATTAGAGGGCTGGGAAATCACCAATGAAGGGAAGTGCCAGATTCTGCACCTGGGATGGGACAGCCCTGGATGTATGGACAGACTGGGGAACGAGATTCTGGAAAGCAGTGCCATGGAAAGTGACCTGGGGGTCCTGGTCAATGGCAAGTTGAGTATGAGTGAGCAGTGTCCTGGCAGCCAGGAGAGCCACCCCTGTCCTGGGGGGCATCAGGCACAGCATCACAAGCCAGGCAAGGAGGGATTGTCCTGCTCTGCTCTGAGCTGGGGCAGCCTCACCTTGAATATTGTCCGCAGTTTTGGGTGCCACAATATAAGAAAAATCTTTGTGAGCATTCTCTATGTGAGCATAGAAGGGAAACAAAGATGGGGAAGGACCTTGAGGGGAAGCTGTATGAGGAACAGCTGAGGTCACTTGGTCTGGAGGAGACTGAGGGGAGACCTCACTGCAGTCACAGCTTCTTGTGAGGGGAAGAGGAGGGGCAGACCCTGATCTCTGCTCTGTAGTGTCTGACAGGACCTGAGGGAATGGCCTGAAGCTGTGTCAGGGGAGGTTTAGGTTGGATATTAGAAAAAGGTTTTTTTGCCCATAAGGTGGCTGAGCACTGGAACAGGGCATTGGTCACAGCACCAAGCCTGACAAGAGTTTGAGGAGCGTTTGGACAGTGCTCTTGGACACATGGTGTGACTGTTGGGGATGGTCCTGTGCAGGGTCCAGGAGCTGCACTCAATGTGAGTCTCTTCTAGCTCAGCCGTTTTTGTAATTCTGTCTGCTGTTTTATGTCCTTTATTAAAAATGCTTGTCCTGACAAATGTCTGGAGTGCACTTTACTCTTTTATAGCTGCATTTTAAGTATTTCACTTTAAAATTCATTGTTATCACCACATCTCTACTTTTTATTCCAACTCATTAAGTGAAAATATTAGATAAAATTCTGCCAAGCTCATTCTTGATAAACTCTACTGAAAATTTGTTTTTCCATTCTCCATAGGACTTTGTTGTCTCTTTGGTAGGAAGTTCTTTTCCAGTCAAATTCTTTCAGTAATCCTTATTTTCTTCAGTTTAATATTGAATATCAGATGCCCAAATAGATTATTTGTACCATATTTTCCTTGTTTAAAATGTCAGTCTAGTTGCAATGGTTTAAGTATGCAGAGAGTTCATAATCTCAAACAGATTTGTGTATTGTAGTAGGCAGATTCCTCAGGTCACTGCATACTTCCATACCCCAGCAGACCCAGCTGAATTATGTGAGCTCAGGCAAGTTTCTGCTCTCTGGTGTGAACCACAGGGAGTATTCTGTTGTTCCCTAGATACCTTTTGGCCTGCTTTTTCTTTTGTTCACCCTACTTTATTCCATATGTCATTCATGCCACATTATCACTACCAAATGCATGTCTTCCTGATCTGACATATGTAGCCATTAGGAACCTGTAAAGATATGTAAGTAAAGGGAACATGTGCACATATGTACTGTATGTTTTGCATTTACT
This sequence comes from Oenanthe melanoleuca, assembly GCF_029582105.1. Lineage (NCBI taxonomy): Eukaryota > Metazoa > Chordata > Aves > Passeriformes > Muscicapidae > Oenanthe > Oenanthe melanoleuca. The sequence goes on along the minus strand of NC_079336.1, from coordinate 23,049,718 downwards.
TAGTATTTAGTTCTGTTCTTAATCACTTTATAAAAAGTACTGTGGCTGATATTAAAAATAATTTCAGTAGGTGTATGCAATCACTAGCTCTAGGCACTGTAGTATTATGTAAAAACCAATCCTTTGGGTCTGAAGTTCTTCATGCTTAGTTTCATTTGGAATACTGTATGCATAAAAAAAATTAAGGAAATTATCCTGAGTTGTTTTTGAGTTATGTGTCACTGAAAATCAGGGTAGTGTTTAACTGTTAACAGTAGTTACATTATTATCTTTAATGTAGATATGAAAATTCAGAATTTTGGAATTTAAACAGTGACATCTAAATTGGGGCTGATAGTTAATGAATTCTGTGGCCAAGTTTCAAAAACCTGGTTTTCATAATGACATACAGATAATTGAAATCATGCCTAGTAGGCATCTGGATTAAAATTATGAGCAGGATGTAATGGACCCAACCACTTTCGTGGAAGCAAAATTCATTTCCATTTCTTTGTCAGAGCTAATCAAGCTCTTTTTAGATTTAAGGCTTGCTTCATTCTTACTGTTACTTGTTACGGTGAGCCAGCATCATACGTTCATATAAGGGATAGAATATGCTCTATGCATTAAAATATGGACTTTTTTTGCAATTTGTTTTTGCCTGTTACTGATCCTGATTTCACATTCTATCAATCAGTTTCTCCTTCAACTGCAAAGAAACAATACATCCTTTACCCCACGGACCTTGACTACATACAAACTGGCATCTGTTCAATCCCTTTTGCATTATACAGTGTATAATTTTACATTATATCCTTCAGTGTTGAGCGAAACAGAATGATGGGAGATCGATGAAGGCTCTTGTTCTCCTATTAAGCAGTTGAGCAATCTCCCACTGGGGCTCTGCAGGCCTTTGAATCTGTTGTAAATCCTTTTACAGTCACACTTTTGATTTAACTGGATGTTTCTGGTTAGTTTAATCATATTCCTGATCAATTTAAGATAAACAATTAGAAGTTTAATTAGAATTTCATGGCTCTTAATTGTCATTAAAAGTAGGAAATTTAAACTGAATTCTATGCTAATAGAGCATTAGGGCTGAACAACAGAAGTTTCATTGTGGCTTTCAGTTTTTGTTCTTTGTGGAGCCAATAGCTGCTGAGGGACACAGTCTGGCTTCTCAGTTTCTTCTTGTCTCAAGGCACACCTAAATTACAGCTTGGAATGGAGCTATGATTCTTCTGGGGCACTGAAACAGAAAAGTCAGTACAGAGAGAGAGCATGGAAGCTTTCTCATTCACCACAGTTGTGATGAGATGGTGGGGTTGCCAGAAGTAGTCTTTGTCTATGGTTGCTCACTATGGTCTGGGGAGGTAGTACAAGGACGAAAGTGGCATCTTCCTCTGAAACCTTGTCAGGGCAAAGTTTTAGCTGGTTCTTGCAACTTCAGAAGGAAATACCAATAAAAACCAAGTGTCCTACAACATGGTCAACTTGGCTGCACTGCCAGTCCTTTATAACTCTTGATATATATTGAGCATAAATAAAGCTGTGCATTGCTGTTCTGTAATCTGAAAGGAAAACTGATAAACCTTCTGTTTTCATATGATGTAATTTTGACTTTTCATTCAAATCTTTATTCTACATTAACTGGTTTATATGTTCAAAATTATATTTAACCTATTTTTAATGTAATATAGATGAATACATACATATATTACATTATGTTATGTTATGTTATGTTATGTTATGTTATGTTATGTTATGTTATGTCATATTTTATATATACATAAAACAGAACATTTTGTGTTCTTTTTGTTATAGGTATGTGTCCTGTGCCTTGGGATGCCCATATGAAGGAAATGTTGTACCAGATAAAGTGGCAGAAGTAAGAGTGAATTTCTGGCTTGTCTTTTTAATGAATCAAAAATACATTTAGAAATGTCTATAAGTAATTTTCTTTACTTAATCATAGAAAGGTCTTTAATGGATGAAATTTAAGGAAAACAAGCAAAAAGCCTAGCTAATGCTAAAACTTAGTGCATAACCACACTTTAACATATACAGTTAAATGTGAGGGAAAAAATACATATTTTTGATTTTTATCAGTCATGAGAAAAAGTATTATGCACTATTTCGTCTAGCAAGAAGGTAAGAAATAACTTAAGGAAATAGAATCAAGCACATATGTCACTGGACTCTGTTGTACAAGAGGGTTTCCAGCACAGCTTCTTGCTTTTAAATCCATTTTATGCTGGAATAAGCACATTGTGTTGTCATTGTGCTTCTGGTGAGGGTCATGTGATTGACACATGAACCAAAACTCACTCCCAGTATGCGTTCTTAAATTGCTCTAGTGCCATGATGGAATAAGTTGCAGCTTTCCTCTCTGACCCTTTCCTCATTTAGAATAAAGGATAAACAAAAAGATACCTTAGTCCAGCCTGTTTTCCAGAAGAGAGATTACTAAAACACAAGTGTAAAATTTTGCAGGAAGGCAAAGAGGTCATCAAAGCTTAAATGGACAGGAATAAACCAAAGTGGAGTAAAAATTTGGAGGCTTAAGGCAGAACATGCTGGCCTTCCACCTAGAGACAGACTTGCCTTCTCTGTTTCACTTAATCACCTATTTCTGTTGATCTAGCAGAACATCCAAACTATTATTTTTTAATTTGTAGCACTAGCAGCTAGTCAACATTTGTCTTATATATTATGTTCTGTGTGGGTGGTTTTCAGGTCCTGTTCTCCTGCATCTCCTTCTAGTTTACATTCCAGATGGAATTTGTGATAATACTTCTTCCACAGCATCCACACATAATCAGACTTTAAAAAAAAAAAAAAAAAAAAAAAAAAAAAAAAAAAAAAAAAAAGCTAATTTGGAAGGTACTCAGTATTTGTAAATTTATTTGCTTTATCATGAAGTGAAGGTTAAAAATGACACCATGTTCCCCAACAGGCTTTTTTCCACGTGTTGCTTGTTTTTTACTGGCTCTTTGCACAGAAGAGCTCCTTCTCAGTTTGCCAGTGGGATTGCTATTTAATGTTCCAGACCTGAAAACTTTTACTCACACAGCTATTTTATTTTCTAGCATACTACATACATAACTGCTTTCCACATGGTTATCTAGTGAGTGCAAAATTCAGAAGCCTTCAGATTGCTGGAATCTGTCAGGTATATTTGTATGGTTCTTTATTTAAAACAAAATAATTTTTCATATAGTAAAACAAACTGCCTAGTCTTACCAGCCTGCTGATTCTTGAAAGGAAGTCACTGCTTAGTCATTTATCATTTTGTGGTTTGAGAATTTCAACTTCAGGGAGATAAAGCTTGGAAGTTCTTGGAAACACTGTATAACATCTTTGAAGCCAGTTGTATAATCCATTATCATCTAAGTCCATCATATGCCTGGCTTTTTTTGTCTTTCTGTCTGCTTATTTTTTTCCTTAGCTTTCTTTTAATCTAAAACAGCAGGTTCATTGAATTAAATATTCAGGACACATTTTGATCAAAGTATAGAAAATGTACCTACTCTTGTTTGAATATTGTTAAATCGTTAAAGTTTCAGTTACAGCACAAGAACTGCAGGTTTTTTAGATTGTTGCTTAAAATAATCTGTGACTAGATTATCATCTTCTATATTCAATATAAGAATATAGTTTCAGGTATTACTTCCAGTAAGACCGTTCACATGCCTAAGAGGTTACAGTCCTGGTTCACCAATTCCCATTTTGATCAATGCTTGGTGTCAAGTCAGTATTCCCCAGGGGAGTAGCACAAGGCTCATGCACTGAACAAAACTGCTCAATGGTGCAGAACACCACCCTGTTCAATCAACAAAGCTGAAAGCTCATAATCACATCCTAATTACATAGAAAAAACCAGTGTGTTCTTTTCTCCCACACTCTCCTCCCAAAAATCCATATTGAAAACTTAAAAAAACTGACAAGCTTCCTTCTAATATGGTACAGTAGAAAATTCAGTACAAAAATATCCCATTCAGCTTCCAAGCATGCTTTATCTTCTTTAAATTAAATATAGATATCTTTTTAAGGATCACTTTAAGTTTAGATCATGAGTCAGTAATGATGCTCAGCTTATTAACAGTTTCACGCTGTTCTTCCATCTTACAGAACTCTGCATTCAGGAAGCTGAAAGACCTAAGGACTGAGCATGAAAAAGAAGTGAATGCAATATGATTTCTAGCAGTTCATACTAAAGTTATAACTAAAATACTTGTGTAGAAAGACTTTGAATCATACATTAAAAGAAGGGGCGGGAGGGAATGCAGTACATTTATTTGCCCTGATCTTAAAGAAACACAAAGGTTTGGGGTTTTACTGGATGTAATCCACCACTAACTGCAGATGATCCTTTTTTTTCTTACAACAGTAGTCTAGTTAAAATGCCTGCGATGTGTTGATGATATAAAAATATGCTGTGAGATGGATCCCTTTTGCATTCTGGTGAATGTCCCTTTCTTGAAACTAATGTTGAATTTATGTGTATATGAACTGACTTTAAAGCACAGTTTTACCACAATATATATGCAAAATATATATAAATATATATGCAATAGCCATAGTACTTCCAAGCCTTAAACAGGATGATTCAGACTATTTGAAGTTCTTCTTCAGCTGTTCTTTGAATTAAGTGAACAGCAATATTAATCCAGCACTTCCGAGACTGCTGGTGCAGCACTTTGTCCGCTTCCTCAGACATGCTCACAGCAATCCCACTGATGAAGTCCTGGAATTGTTTTAGCAGCAGACTGCAGTGTGACTTAAGATGTCTTTTTGGAAGAGGGTTGTATTTTTTCATTTCTTACCAGTTAGTTTTTAAGCTGGGATTCCGTTCCAGTGGAGTGGTCTTTTGGGATCTTTCAAACACAGTGGGGAATCCTAAAAGGGACAAACATATTGAGCAGTTGAAAATAAGATGGAATCTTTCCAAATAAATCCAACAAAAATAATATGGAAAGATCCTGCATTCAATTCCTGAAGCAATATTTTCAGTGAAAACATGATTTTGTGCTTCTGAATATGTTTCTCTCCATGGAAAAAATTATGGAGCCAGACCTCAGTTTTCACTCATGCAAATAACTCCTCAAAGACATGATTCCAGAAATATTTAGGGTTCTGCTTACATAAGTAACTATTTATGTATAGTTTTGTTTGGTATTAAGAAAATTTTTAAACCTTAAGGACTAAGATGTTAAAAGAGTTTCAGTTTTGCTTTCTTAGTATTTTAATTTTTGACTTCATGAACAGCAAGCAAAATTAATGTTTGCTGCAGCATGTTAAAAGTTCAGTTTTCATTGATTTTTTTAAGTGCAAAGAGAAAGAAAAATCAGGCTTTTTGTTAATTACTTATTATCTCTGTTGGCTTCATTTAATATGCAAAAAAAAGGACAGGTCTTTACCCTGCACAGCTTGTAAGCTGAAAAGTACATGGAGAAAACCAAACAGCTGGGAAGTCCCCAGAGAGAAGAAAATGTTAGGAAAGGGCTTGACAGAAAATTAATGTTAAAATTTTGCTTATTTGGATTCTGTGGGAGAGTCAGAAAGCAAGTTTTTGATGGATTTGACTAGGTTAGCTATTCCACATACAGATTGTAGGCAGAACTATAATTTTAAAATAAGAGGATCTGTGGGATGTTCTTCTTCAATTGCAGTTTTCAAGAATGAATATAGGGTGTCTGATAAATAGATCCACTTCAGTAGGTCAAAACCTAAAAGCTGTACAGAGGTATGTCCTTTGTAATGTATGTTCCTGACCCTATGTTATACTCTTTCATCTTGACCTCTTGGTGTTTTTCTGTTTCTAATCAGGTATCGAAGCGGCTGTACAGTATGGGCTGTTATGAAATCTCTCTGGGAGATACAATTGGTGTGGGGACGCCTGGAAGTATGAAAAAAATGCTGGAAGCTGTTATGAAAGAAATTCCTCTGAGTGCTCTTGCTGTTCACTGTCATGACACATATGGTCAGGCGTTAGCCAATATCCTCACAGCCATACAGGTGACTTAGTTTCTCATTTTATGTATGCAATAATAGTATTCTTATTTTAATTCAATGTGCAATTTTAAAAAATCCTGCCATTAAAGAAATCTTTAGAAGAGCAAAAAGGCAATCACTAAACTTTAGAAAAATATTGCTCACACATCAGATTGTCTACTGGTATTATTGCTGTTGCTTTTACCAGGAAATGTCAAATCTTATCTATTAATTACCTTCAATTCCATACAAAGTCACTAAGAAACAGTAATGATTATTGCATTTCATTGACATTAGATGAAGGAGGGCCATTGAATTTTTTTTTCTGGTATCTCAGATTCCAGTTTTCTTAGAAACAGCTGTATGTTTGTTTTCCACTAAACTAAAATTTCTACTTTATAGATGTGTCTAAAAATAAAATGGAATAATGCATAATTACATCTTGATTTCAGATGGATAAATCTAAAATATTGGTAGTTATATACACAGAATAGATAATTTCATCACTATTCATGTGCCTTCATTATTCTTTTTTGTTTATCGGTTATGCCTTCCGAGTAAGATTAGCAGCAACTTTATATCTTATTTAATCAGCTTTCAAACCTGTGCCTAAATAATCAGAGTTAATTTCCATAAAAGATTTTTTCCCTTATGTTGATACATTTTTCAGAATAGGACACAATGCAGAAAAGAGACTGCAAGTTCTAATGTAGATTTTGTAAAGATATTATCCTGAGAAATATCTTTATATGCATATGCCTTTGTAAGGAGACCTACTTTTACTAAGCATTACAGAATCAAAAGCTACTTACAAATTGTAGACCTTTATTGTTCTGTTTTATTCTTAATGGCATCTTCTATTTCTTTGCAATTTAGGCAGTCATTTTGAAGGCCAAAGTTTCCTTTGTCTGACTTGGTATTTTGGCAGAGTTCATATGATGTTATTTAGATACAATTGCGTTAACAGTATTAGTGGTATGCACCATAAGAAGGAACAAGGAAAGTTTCAACATTGGTATCTGCAGGTATTCCATTCAATAAGGAATGGTAAAATCTGGTAAGAAAGGTTCTAACTTTTACTCATAGCATTCACTATTCCCCCTTACTCACTTTTTCTGTTGCAAATGTGTGTGTATGTACCATGGGATAAATAAATTGCTAATTTCACAGTTAGCTTCAGTTGCAGATGCAATAGCTAAAAGCATGAAAACCCCTGAGCATGGGAGGAGTTGGCCATAAAAATACTTGAAGCATTGTTTTTCAAATCCTTCCTTAAAATAATTGCTGTCATGGTGCCTACTAAACACTGAACAATGGCTATGTTTTGTTAACTCCAGTATTTGTTGTAAGTGATTCTTGTCTCATGTTTACCTCTCACTCCTGTCTTTTTATTTAGTTCTTAAACAAACTGTGTAAGAGCTAAAGGTAAAAAAAAAACAAAACCTTTTTGGTATGTAATGTGCAGTTTAGGATAATTAACATGCAAATTCAAGGGAGCAAAAGACTTAAATTCCTATGCAACCTTCTCAGATTTCTGGGAAGGCGGGAGTGTCTGAGACCCACCAGAAAACTTCCCTCTCTTGTCAAGGTCTCCTGCAGTACATGTCTAAAGGTGAAGTGGTTTTGGCTGAGCTGAACTTGTCATAGAGTTTGCCAAAAGTCCTTGATGAAGCAGGCATTACACAGTCTCTCTGACTGGCTTTGTACAAGCAGCTCCTTGGCTCATGTAAAAGAAGGTCTCAATGGATGCTCAAACAGATCCTGCACTTCATAGCGTCCTCTCTTGTCTCTGGTCAAAAACCCAAGGCAGCTAGCAGTGAGTTATAACTCCTCCTAAAGCAATACTCCTAAAACTGGGACTCCCTCTAAGTCACAGGTCGGCTGTGTGGTAAAGTGCTGAAGCCAGTGGATCAGAGTGCCCAGGTCACTTCTAGTCCCTGCTGTCAGGCTTGCCTTTCTTGCTTTCCTTTCTGCCAAAGAAATAGGAATGGCAGAGCACTGGAATAAAACTCCTTCTTCAACCCAGCTGCTGTTTCCTAAACCAAACTCTTCTCAGACACAATTCCTTTCCCTTCTCCCTTTATGGGTCTGCGTGACCGACACAATATTTCAGCAAGAGTGAAATGTGTTTGGGGGGGTCATAGAAATAATAAGCTACAGTTATTATTTGAAAACAAGTTTAAAGAACATTCAGCAGACAAATTACACTCTTCCTAAGACATCACTGAACAACCCCAGGCTGAGTACTGTTGTATTGTATATTGTATTTCCTAAGAATTAATGAATGGCAGCTGGAAAGCCACAAATCACTCTGCACTAATTCAGGCATTGCTTCAATGGGAGATCTCCTAGGAGTGGAAAGAGTTGCTGGTGATTCAGTAAGTGATTTTTTATACAGATCTCATTGTTTCATGCAGGATTATACTACCCAGAATATTTTCTTTCATTTGGGTCTGATCCAAAGTCATCTAAACTGACAGGCTGTATCTGTATAAGAAATTAGCAGGGCAGTAGTCTCGCAGTCTTAGCATTCAGTTTTATATGTGTTGTTTTAGCAAAAGGATAGGTAGTGAAAGATGGGAGAGAGATTAGCCAACTTTTAAAGCATAAGTAATGTTTGAATTGCTGAAGTGAATAATACAGATAGAAGGAAATTCACTTTATCTTATGAAAAGAACTTGTGTAAAAATGTGAGGCACATGAAGTGATGCTTCAAAACAAACCACTAAACATTTAAAGTAGAAATGTGACTGGCTCTTGGTTACATGGCATAATATTAAACTACCAGAGTATAGAATTTACTGGAGAGACAATTCAGAAGATGGGAAATGATGTGGAGATCTAGTTAGAGATTATGGTGTTTTTGAGTGAAACTACATGTGGGTTAGCTAATGTGACAAACACATAGTGTATCTAAGAGAAATAGTAAAACATTTATAGGAAATTGTTACAGACCTCCAAGGAAGGGTAAAAAGATGGGTCAGGAAAATTCTTTCTGGAGAGGCCCTAGTAAAGTAGGCTATTGATCTATAAGGAGATTTGAGTTTCATTGACAATTGACTCCCATTGTGCATACAGAATGGATATGGAAGGGAAAGTGTTTACTGCAAGTGTTAAAGAACTGTCTTCCTGTAAAGCTTGTGTAGTTGCCAGAAATAGATTTGTCTGTCTTTATAATGTCTGTATTCAAACATGAGATAGAGTATGCTAAGAGACAAAGAGGGTATTTGTCTGGCTGTGATACCTGAATAAAGGAAACAATCACATGATAGTCCCATAGAATTTTATCAAACTCAAATTGCTATCCTAATTCATTAAATTGAACTGATCCCTACACTGTGAGGATCAAATTCTAACTTAAAGAAAACAAGTATGAAACTCTAATGACTTAAAAAGACCAAGGATTTTTACCACCTTGTGTAATCATGTTCACCTTATTGAACACAATGAGATGAATTGATTGATTACATGCCAAATGAAACTTCATTTTATTAGTTCTTTCTTTTTCCAGAAAACAGGAATTTTGAAATAAAATCCCCACTTTAGTGCCAGAAACAGAATTTAACAAGCATTTAATTAAACTTTTAAGGTTCAGACTGCAAATCCAGAATTGAGAGCACAGGTTTTTCTTTCAAACATTGTAATATATCCCCTTTTAGAGAGCTGAAAATATTTAATAATATTTTATGAATTTCTTAAAGATCCTTGAATTTTAAAGATGAAATATACTTAATAAAAAAATAAATCCAAATAAGAATGGCTGACTGCTGACCTTTTCCCTGCATCACTTAACTAAGTTAATTCTAACCTCTTGGTGTATGCTGGAGATCCTAATTAAACTGCATATTTTTGTGCATCCAGTTTACTTATGTAGTAAAATCTAGGTTCACTCAAAGGCACTCAGTATTGGCCTGGCTGTTTTAACTGCCAGAAGCAGGAGAGGAATCTGAACATAGGTGCTAAAGTTCATGGTTTATTAATTTACAAGGATCACTTTTCAACAGGAATAGAATTCACAACAGCCAGCAGCATGAAATTGTAGAGCCTAAGTTAAGTGACTGAAAAAACACTGTTTAAAATTCCCTCCGTGATTTACATGAACTTCCATGCAAAACATTAGATGAGATGAATTTTCCACCAATAATCATCTCCTAGATATAGCTATCTTGTCCCTTTTTTGTTTTGTTTTTGGTTTTGTTTTGTTTTTTTTTTTTTGTTTTCCCAAATACAGATTTTGGTTTTTATAGCTGTTGAGCTTGCTTGAAGTCACAAGCTGTCATGGCCCTTCAGGTGCAGGCTCAAGGCTGGCTTGCTGGTGAAATCTCTTTTCCAGGAGCTGCTTGATGTTAAGGATCCTCAGTGCAGGCTCCTTCTCCTTCATCTGGCAGTGGCTTCAATCCTGAAGCTCTAGTGCTTGGCCTGAGCCCTCTGCTGCTGCATTCCAATTGCACTTGTGCCATCTTGTACCTCCCTGATTCCCATTCTCATCCTCACCTGCTGGCTTGACTTACTAGTCACCCTCAGACCTGGCTGATCTTGTCTGATCCTGGATATGGTGTCCAGACCTGATTCCAGTCTTGAATCTCTTACTCAACTTACTGGCTTTGTTTTTGATGTTGCCAGCACTGCCTGCCTGGCTATGACTCTGGGCTCCTTGATTCCTTCCTTTATGGCATAGTTTGTCCTTGCTGCTTTTTAGGACAGTCGAGTCTTTAGAGAAGGGACTGGCAACAAATAAGTTGAGCTTTATGGATGGCTTTTAATGGCAGGTAGTGGAGTGGGTGCTGAGTTGGCAGGTCTCATGTGCTTTGTTCTTGGAGCTCAGCTGGAGGGTTTGTCTTGCAGAGGAAAGATATTCCTACTCAATAAAATTCAGAAAGCATTTCCTGGTGTCTGGGCGACATAAAGCCCTAACAGTTCTGCACTTGCAGCTTTGTGGGTAAAAAAAAGACTCAAGAAAGTCTAGGAAATTTTAGGTGTTGGTGTCTGACAGCACTTAAATGTCTCTCTCAGGTGCCAGATTACATTCGCTGATATTTTCCTCTTAGGTTTTCAGATCTGCATTTCTGTGACTGACATAAAAGAATATACCTGTAATGCCAGTAGTGATAAATTTCCAAATAAATACATCATATGTAAAAACACTTCTTTATTAGAAAACTTACTTAACATTTGTATCCTGCATACAGTTCTTTCATCATGGATTTGTCAGGCATATTTTAGTAGACATCTGCCTGGATGAGGGCTCATCCCAGTGAATTACTAGTAGTTACAGCTTGAAGCCAAGCAAGTTAGGTAGCTAAACAGAATAGAGAAGTGATATCATAAAATAATGGTAAAATGGCATGAAGATATGGATAGAAGTGGTGGAAGGCTGAATGGGAAAAATGCATGTGCATAGTAGTTCCAGATAAATTGTTTCAGGTTTTCTTTTGCTGATTTATTACCTTTTTACTGAATTACACATACAAACATGTATACAATTCCCAGTTAATCTCGTGATTTATAAAATAACAGGATGATCTTCAGTTACAGTTTTATGAAACCATGTTGTAAAAAGTTGTAAGCACACTAGCTTTAGTTTAGTTTTCACAAGCTTTATGTACTGATCAAAAAAGGAAAGAAATCCAAACCAATATCTTATTTTTCATTTTTAAGCAACACTGCCTTTTTATTTCCCTGAAAAGCACAATCATCCAGAGCTCTAGTGAATACAATGAATTGACACTTCTGTTTTAAGGCAGAGAAGATAGATAAAAAAAGAGAAAAAAAAAGTGTGAAAAGTGTGAAAAAGTGTGAAGCCTTGCATGTACTCATTGTGCTAGGAATTTCTCCTATAACAGTGAATAATCACTTTTTAGCTGAGGAAGTCAGTCCGGCCAGATTTGTCTGTTGCTACACATATAAAAAATACTCATTTTGGGGAGTTCTATAGTAACTGACAAAATGAACCTGTATTGACCTGCCAAAATTCTTGCTTCGGTAATGCATTAAATGATATTAGTATTTTGGGTTTTTTCAGCAGTATGCTGGGGCACTCACAATTAGATTATTTATATCTGAACTAAATTTTAACAGAGCAGAATGAAATTGTGACAGTTCAGTTAAAATTTCAACACTGTCTTACAGACTGTTTTTCTAAGCTAATAGTGAGGTACTGTATGGAATTAAGGGGGTACAGGAGACAGGAACATACATCTTGGCTTGTCCTTCCCTAATTTCACATGTCACTGTACTCATGGCTTTTTCTTTTTTATTATTGTTTTTATTTGTAAATGAGAAATAAGGCTACTCTCTTTCACCTTGTGAAGTGCTAGGAAAAAAACGGAGGAAGATCATCAGACAAGTGCAGATAGTTCTTATGAAGATTAAAAACTTAATTTTTGAAATAGAAATTTAAAAACAGAATAGATTTCAAGTTTTTTGTAGAATGTACTTTTTAAATGAAAAAAGCTAAGATATGTCAGTGAGCAAATGATCAAAATACATATATGCCTAATCAAATTATCTGAGCCCTGTAACCTTCCATTTCTTTGATCCTGCACAACCTGGCACTCTGAAGACATTGTGAAGCACAGTGTGAGTGTAGGAGAGACTTGCCATATGAAGAATGCACATATTTGGGATACTGAAAAAATTTTAATATGTTTGCATTCCTGTTTTGAGGAAAGCATAGAAATGGACAGGCTTCAGCAGAACTCACAAGTTTGCTTTCCTCTGCTGTTTACAGATATATGCTAGGAAACTGCAGAAGACAGAGATCTCCAGAAACTAATTTCAAGGTTCAGATAGGGGAACATTACCAAAAAATTCAGCTTGAATGAGAGTAGCTGTACAGAATTCAGGAAGGGCTGGTCATGCTTCAATATTTTGCTGGAATTCTTAGAGGCAATCACTGCCAAAGAAGACAAAGGATGTACAATGGCCATAGCAAATTTAAAGTGTTCTGCACTGGAAGTTCATATTAGGTGTGGAGGCATGTAATAAGTGGAAAGTTGGCTAAATGGCAGGAAACAAATGGAATTATGAAACGGAACTTCTTTAAGCTGGAAAGCGCCCATCAGCGGAGTTGTGGATATATTGGCTTGTGGGTCCTAGGTTTTCCTGCTTAAATTAATAATTTGCAATACTGTGATGCTCATGTTAAGGGCAATTGTTTTAACTTGTAGAATTTTTTTTTTTTTTCAAATTTTAGGTTTCCATTGTGAGAAATAGGATAGCTGGCACAATTTGTAAGTGGAAATCTGTGAAATATTCTAAAACATGCAAAGGAAAATGTTTGAGAACAAACATAAGAGAATGGGAATACAGAAGATTTTAGGTAAAGCAAGAGACTTTATTACAACTTGTCTGTTCTTTTAAATAAGGGTATTCTTAGATTTCTACTTTTGGATTTTTCTCAGAATTAAATTATCCTGGGCACTTACTAGGTATTTTCTGTGTTTGAAACAGTACTTTTGAATTATTTGTTAGCAAGCTAGGTGAAATGTTGGCAGTAAAGTAAAATTATTTAGAAAACATCAATTTGCCGTTTTGTTTCTGTTTCCTTTTATTCCCCCTTCTCTGTGGAAATGACATAGCACTTAGCTAAAGCTAGCAATTAAAAAAGCAGATGTTGGAGACAAAGAAGTACGAGGTATTAGGAAAGCACGTGAGTAGAATGAGATTGAAAGCTAAAAAGACAGGTGAATAAAACTCAATTTGAAAGCACATAAATTAGGGGGGAAATGGCAGGTGAATTATTCAAAGGCAGCAGGCTGCAAAATACTCATTTTCTTCCTCTGAAGATAACTTAAAAAAAGAGAAAGTAGAAAAAAAAGCCCTTGCATTTGATCAAATAATTTTGCTACTGTGAGCAGTCAGCTAGTTACTATTGTAAGTGAAAAAACATACTGCACAAATGGATAAATCAGACCACATATGGGAAAAAAATGAAAACATAGGCATTCATGCTCAAAATCTGACAGGTGTTTTCCAGTATTTTGTCTTTTTTGTTTTTTTTTTTTTGTTTTGTTTTTGCCTGTAATATCAGCAAAATAAGGAATTAAACAAATGACCAGGCAGCATCACTCCTATTCTTCTCTCAGATCAGTACAAAAGAATTAGCAGCTGAAAGTTTTTGACCTCTATCCTTATGCTTCAGAAAAACTTAATAGTCTAAGAGTCCACAAATAAACTAATCATTGCTATTATTGCAAATGTTGCAGTATAACTGGGGAAAAAAATAAATGGTAGACTTTGTTTCAGGACTCTTACTGTTTGAATAGTTTAGGGTAGGAAGGGGAATATATTTGTTATTGTGTATTGAAATAGCAGTGAGAGTTCCTGAGGCAAAGATTTGTTTACATGCATATACCAATAGGTAGCCTGTATGTATGGCTTTGTGAGTTTTGGTTTTCATTTGAAATTAAACTTAGCATACTATAAAGGATTAATGAATAATAGAAATGTACATTGTTTTAGCTGCCTGTAATATGCTGATTGGATTTCAGAAGCTTTTAGACCTAATTACTGAACCAACAAACCTCAAGTCTAAGTCTGATTCAAGATGCTAAAAAGAGAGAGCCTTCATCAGGTGAAGATTATTCTCATCTTCAAATTACCTCAGTAGAACTGACTTGGAACAGTAGACGTGACTTTAGTTTGGCTCACAATCAAATCTCAACTATCCTCTAAAAGATTTTTAACATTTGATTTTCACATGCAAATCTAGGCAACTTTCATTATATCTCTACAAATTCATGCATACTTATCACTCTATGTCTAAATGGAATATGAATGGAAAATCATTGCAGCAACTATGCAAATAAAATCGGGAGTGGTACATTCCAATTTAAGTTTCATGATAATTTTCTGATTCATTAAATCTAGAGCCATTAAGGTCATTCTGATTTGGTCGATCAGTACCTAAAATACATTTCTAATATTGTTTTCATTACTGTGCATCTTTGTCCTCTTGTAAATGCACTTCTTCCTATGCAAAAATAAGCAGACTCAGAGAATTTACTTTAAATAGTTCTCTGGTCTTCATCAAATTCTATTCTTCTGCATCTTTAGTTGTCATATCTGGAACTATAGTTTGCAAAAGGGAAAGAAACTGGTATTAGTAAGATATGAGAAGACACTATGGTTTTTCCACCCTTTTCCAGATTATAAGAAGCTTGCACAGTAGTTCTTGCAAATAAGACTCACACGAAATAGCATAGAATATAATTTAAATACAAAATTATCAGATTATAGTTGCTTTTTAGGATAATACTCCACGCAGCCTGTTAGTGTCAACATCCCTTTCACTTTGTTGTCTTTTGTAATGCCTTTTTGCCATTCTTTGCCTCTGTCAGTGCTTAAGCAGAGTAAATATCCTGCTGGCAGCTCACAGGCAAGAGGAAAGAGTGATGTGAACAGATACCGTGCTCCTGCATTCACCTAACCTGAATGTTTTCCCTGGTACTTATGTTAGTTTTTTTTCTCTCTTTTGCTATTTTCCTAGTCATTGTTTGATAGTTTTAAGTTCACATAGTCAGAGCAATAGTCTCTTTACAGACCTCCTTTTATCATCCCAACTGTGTCTTGTTTAACTTGACTATTTAAATGGCTAAGAGTCAGCATCATCCAGTTCTGAAGTCGATTGGGCAGCAATCCAGCTCTTTTTGTTATGGACAGACATTCATTTTTTGGACTAGAAACAAATTACTTCCAAATGCTGGAAATGTAAGAAGGCTTAAAAAAAAAAAAAAAAGGGTTTCAGGTGTTTATAGAACAAATTAGTATAAAATAGTTTTCAAAATGCTAAGCCACATTTAAAATAAATATTTAGTGCTTTTAGAAGCTGTGAAAATACTGTGCTAAAAACCTGAAATCACTGATCTTTAGCATGCATAAAAAGCATGGTGAGGGCACACCGGTGTCAAATTCCCCATGCATATTTCTATTGTGCCTCGGATTGCATGCATAAAAAGTAGTATTTTGGGGTGATTTTTTGCATGATTGATAGTGACTGGCTGTAGGTTTAATGAGATGACTGCCTGCAGCAATCAGAAATTGAACTGATAACTGTTATTTTGCAACAGTGTTTGATTCAATTCCTGAAAATTAAAGTCTTGATTATCTAGATGACTGGAAAATAAAGAATTTTCATTCGTCTGAAGATTGTTTCTTTTGCCTTATTCAGCATTACATTAGCACTCTCTCATCCACGAAAAGACAAGTTAGTTCTTCACAATTGTTACTTGTCCCCTTTAGTTTTATGGTGTCTTGCTGGTCTCTCCCACACCTTCCAACTTCCACAACAAATGAAATGGGATTTTCATAAATATAGTCCTACACAGCTGGCTCATCTCTGAACCCATCCTTGCAAGCCCATCCCATTCTCCCTTCTCAGCACCCCTGCCACAACATGCATTTCTTCCTCAGTTGCTACCTCATCAGCTGCCATGTAATTTTGGAGATGAGGTCGTATGTCTCAATAGTGTTTGCATTCCTTCAGTTGCTTTATCACTCCTTGTAAGGGTTGCCATGCTCAGCATGTCCTGGCTTCTCTGGCACTATAGCCAATTGCTGTTTAAAGCTTGCATCCTGAAAACCAAACTCTTACCCTCCCAAAATCCGGACTGACAGCTATGGATGGTCCCTAAAGGATGCTAATTCCCAGGCTGTGCCAGAAACTGCTTGATGGAGTTCTATCTGCCCCAGGGAGAAGCTATGCAAGGACTGTGCAAGAGTTACACACAGTGGACAATTGAATTACAGTCCTGATGCCATTTAGGTTTTTCGTCATATAGATATATGTAGCCACAAAAGAGCACAACTTCCTGTGCATTAGCCACACAAAAGTGAGATTTTTG
This sequence comes from Oenanthe melanoleuca, assembly GCF_029582105.1. NCBI lineage: Eukaryota > Metazoa > Chordata > Aves > Passeriformes > Muscicapidae > Oenanthe > Oenanthe melanoleuca. Next base: position 23,032,901 of record NC_079336.1, on the reverse strand, counting down.
CTGTCATTACTAGTAGCATTTGTGGCATTCCATAATGACATCTAAGGATGTCTCTGGAGATGAGATTTCATAGGTTCTGGTCAGCTCTGAGTGTGCTGCTGATGTCTGTGGGGATTTGAATTTATATGCTGGACACTAAAAAGGTATGTGGAGCAGTGACAGAAATAAAATACAATATTTCAACATAATTTTTTAAATAATTATGAAAGAAAAATTTCAAAAGTTTGGTCAAGATACAATTATTTTAAGTACTTTTAAAGCTTTTTTTCCCCAGAATTTAATTCCTCATTTAATTTACATTTTTTTTGAAAGGAAATAATTTCTATGAGTGTTGCTGGACTTGTTTTTTAGAAGTTCTCACTATAATCATATGGAACTTTAATCTGTACACATCAGCTAGAGGAAGATAAATGGCTTTTAGATATGTTTATTTTTCTACTTGATGGGGATGACTCCTCTCCTTTTTTACCCTAAAGTAGTTTTTCTTAAAGTTTAATAGCAGCTATAAAAAAAAGGACAGAATCACTACAATGCTTCCCTCTTGGAAATTACTGTTTTCATGATCTTTCATTATTTGTGAGTGTGTGTATTCTATTCTGAAAAAGAGGACTTTGCATGGATTCTGAATTTCAGACCTAAGTAAGGATCAGAGGAGTTTGCCATGGCTGGAATAGGCTTGGGAAATAACAAATCCCAGTGTCTCCAGTAGGGAAGTGTAGTTTACAGGATGATGCTTCCTTCCTTTTTGGGCAGCTCTACAGACAGCTGTGCTGAGGGGGTGGAACTAAACTCAGGCCATGCTTGCATATTTACAGCTTCTCAGAAGGAATTTTATTATCATCTGGCAAACAGTGGAGGGAGACTTGTTTCCTATTCTAAGATGCATCTAGTGTCTTTAAACAAGATCTTAGGGTGTTTTTAAGGTAAATTAAACTGCAGAAAATCTGTAGATAACTGTGGCCAGAAGGCTGGAGCTCTGAACTCACTCCAAATGAGTGTTGGGTGGATCTTTGTAGCTTGGGAGAACAAGTGAGCATTTGCATAAGTGGAATAAGTTGAAGATGACTCTTCAGCTAAGACAGAAACCAAAGCTGATGTTGTTCTTAAAGTATGAAAATAATTTTTTCTTTCTGTGCTGTGCAGAAGCAACACAAAAACAGTCTCCCAAGTCAAATCATTTGTCATTTATCTTTTCCTTTTGAAATATTGGACTATGAATCAAAACAGCCAGGAACTCAGAAATAAGTTTTTTAAATAATTTTTAAACATAAATGAATGGTTATGTTATACACTACATAATTTTGCCAGCTTGCATGTTTGCCTGTTTACTTTTTTCTTTGTTGCTTAGTGAAAATGATATGTGGTGAGATTGCCAGAGGCAAATGATGTGATTTGCTTATCGGAATCCATTCAAATGCCTAAAGTAAATGTTTATAGAAAGATTTTTCTTTTCTCTAGTCAATGTTCATAACAGTTAAATTTTGCTTGCACTAAGAGTTGCAACAATAGGAAATAATTTTTAACTTGATGGAGAATTTTTTTCTCTAAAGAATAAACCAAGTAAACAAAGTAAAAGTAGACTTAGCAGAGCAATATAACATGCATCTATAGCAAAATAAAAGATGCTAAGTTGAATGCCCTTTTAAACAAAAGAAGTATTCTGGCTTTACTGCTGGCAGATACACTGGATAGACAATTAAAATGTCTTTTTATAAGAAGGAACTTCCATCAGAATAAGAGAAAAATATTTTCAAGACATTTTACATTTTGTGTCTCTCCACCTTAATGCTACCACTTAATTAGTCCATGTATTTAAAGTGTAACATGCTGAGATACTGTAATGTGATGAACATTATAAAGTTGACCCAATTATAAGGGAACAGTAGAAGATGAGAGACTATCACACTTTTGAAAAAAGGTTTCATGTATTATAATGAAAATCTTGATGAAAATTTTATTTGAAATGAAAATTCTCTCTGCCTAGGGTGGCCAAAAAAATGCCCTATTTAATTGCATCTTCTTTGCCCATGTTACTGTAATTATTGTTACTGTATAATCCCACCCTGGAATTCTACTCAAGACACTGTATTTTTGCACAAAATATAAAGTGCTACTTCCTTGAAATTATACAGGTGAATGACTAAAACATATATTCCATAGCTCTTAAAGGGAGATTGTTCTTTGCTTCTGAATCTCTGCAGTAGATTTTCCAACAAGACCATAGTAGTACCATTTGTTAAGTACATTTGTCTGAGTCTTGAATCAAATAAGGATGTGCACAGCCATTTGCAAGTTCACAGGCTATTTAGCAAGAATGAATTTTAAGGAAAAAAAATGCCAATAGAAGTATTTTTTTTCTTGTTAAAAATATTAAGGGAATAATCAAATTGCAAGCAAACAGAAATATCTGGTACTTTCCTATACTGTCATGTTTACTGTAATATTGCCATCATTTTTGCATAACTAATTAGGAAACTAGTCTTTAGTTACTCTAGAGAATGAGGTGCACAAGAATGAATAAATTTGATTTTGGGTTTTGTTTTATGGCATTTAATGGAGTTGTTTTTTTACTCTTGCAATGATTTTCAAAACACAAATACCAGTGAAAGGGAAAAAAAAAAAGAAGCAGGATAGCTGCTGTAAATATTTTGTCAAATATCCATCTGAAGCCCCTCAGCCTCTGTTAATTAGAAGTCATACTGTGGAGATTGACAGGGTAAATTACCAGTTAATGTTTACACAACAAAACATATGCCCAGTACAATATCCTACACTGATGTTACTGAAACCAGAGTCCGGAAATGTACAGTGGAAACAAGACGTGGTACTTTCCTTGTGCCAACATAAACAGCAATTACAGCACAGTGTGAGAGAAGTCATAAGAAATACTACTGCATATCAGCAGTTCAACAAAGTCAGCACTTTTGTGTAATTGCAGGGGAAAAGGGCTGAAAAACATTACAGATCTCAGCAAGAAATGGCCCTTTATACTTTTAAACTGATCCTTGATAAAACAATGCTGGGGTCATGAGAAGGCTACTCTGCCAATTTTGCTTCACTGTGGGATCCATTGACATCTGGCTGAGCTGCGGAAGCTGGAAAACTTCTTTAATATTCTCTTGACAGTAAAGTGGACATGTGGAAAACATTCTAATCTGTTAATCTTTGGTGCTCCTGAAGAAAATGGACATTTGGCTTTATACTTTGTGATGATAAATATTGTCTCCAGTCTATCTGTAAATAAGTTAAAAGCATTTGAATGGAGGATGCAGTTCTTGTTTTCCATATATGGGAGAAGATGGATGAGCACCTGTGCAATCCAGAAGATGTAACAAATGCCAGTTTATTTTTTCTGAGATTAGTTTGCCATACATCTTGGAAATCCACTTTTCTTTATGCTGAGTGTGGTTTGTCAATGGATATTGGTGATCAGAGTCTCTGAACCTCCGTATATCCTACATACTAAAGTAGAATAAAGTATTGTTTCACTCAGGGGATTCTGAAAATAGAATTAAGAAAGATTTGAAATAGTAGTTAAGTCTGAATAAAAAGTTCAGGTTTTATTTAACAGCATTAACTGTACAAATTATTTTTGGCTGACTCTAAATCTATTATGGAGTGATAGAGAATGATGGAGATACATATCTGTTCAGCTTGAGTAGGATGCACAATTGTTCATTTCTATTGTTAGATTTATCTCCAGAAATGAGAAAGAGAATCTCTCGCATTAGAAAATAATTGCTATAAAAATATATTATGTATTCCAAGTACAAAGCATCAATTATGTATATTCATATAAAATGCAAAAGATTGATTATGTAAAGACCAAACTAGGATTCTAAATTCTACATATCCTTGTAGTACATTCTAAAATAATCTGAAAAAATGTGACAATTCATGAAGGCTCAGGCTGAATTGAAGTCAGATGGCATTTTAAATGTGATTATTTTGTTCCTTTAGATACCCTGATGCTGATACATGATAATGCTGCTGTGGAATGAAAATGGTTCTGCTCTATGTTCCCTGTGTTTGTATAAGTGCTGTCATTTCTGCAAATTTATTTTAAAAAATAGATGTTTTATGCCATCCATGTATTTATTTGCTCACATTGGTACAAGGTAGTGTCCACTGCCACTTAGTGCATAATGCTGCAAGTGTTCTGGTTATAAGTGAGGGAAATTACACCTACAGGAACAATTTGGTCACCCAGGCGAAGCTAAAAAGTGACACAAAACAAATTGGTCTTCCAGTAACTTGAAGGGTTGTGACTTGGCAGAAGCTAGAGAGGACAGAAAAACAAGATCAAAAGAGTTTGTAGTTTCTTTCTAAGGTACAGGTACGGTAAAAGGGGTACATAAGATAGATTAACTAGTTCCCCCTTTCCCTCCAGATTCTAAGATTATTATCTTCTCTTCTTTACCTATTTCATTGGTCATCTGACTGTGTCCAAACTTTTGTCTATAGAACAAATACCTTGTGTTTATAGATCAGGTTGTTTCATGGTATAGTAAGCAGATAAATTATTTAACCATCACGGGTTTGCTTGAGAGCAGAACTTCTACTGAAGAGCATCTGGGGCAGCAGCTGCTTCCTGTGAGTCAGAGCAGCATCTGGCAATGCCCTGGCTTGCCTGGGCAGGGAAGGGAGACTGGAAAGTCACTTACTGTTTTGATGATCATTGCATCTTCATGGGTTCCAACAAGACCTTGGTGTGCCTCCTGCTCCCCCTGCAGCTTTGTGATCCTTAGCAAGGCAGAGCTTGAGTTGAGCACAGCCCCATACCAGCAAACCCCAGTGTTTTTAAATAAAAGAGTGCACATATTCCTAAAAGGAGCACAATAAGCCTGCATAGGCAATAAGAAGAATGATTTGTGAACATCTGCTTCATTAATTTTGTTACGGCATAGGATTTTTATTAGCATTCCAAAATCTCAAAATCAGTCTCATGTTGAATGGAATTGATTTCCCCTAAACATCTATGAATATTTTCTGAAGAACCAGATCTGCAGCACAGACCTCACTGCTCAGGCTTTTTGTGCAGGCAATGCATTGTTAGTCAGAGACACAGATTTTCCAGCTCAGGGAAATTGCTTCACAATTCTTTGTTGAGGTTAAGAAAAAATCATTGTCAGCTGCTGCTTTCTTGACCCTTGGACCTTTTAACTCCCAGACTGACCTGTTCCTGACAATAAGGTGGAAATAAGATGGAACTTCCCTATGCTTGTAACTAAGTCCAGACTGGGATCTCTTAAGATCAGTATCCTACTGTGCCAGACTTGAGAGTGCAAAGGTACAACAATATCTCCAAGAAACTCATGTAATACTTACTGGATATTAACGTGACAGAGTGTTTTTCTTCCCCCAAACTTGTTCCTGGAAGTGGCCAAGCCCATTTTTCACTAAAACTTTCAAAACAATCCAGTCTGAGGCAGAGACAAGGTATGGAAAATATAAGTTCCAGCAGTTAAAGGCTGACAAAGCAATAAACAACTGAAAGTGGGGCCTTATGACGGAAAGTGTTAGGGAACTTTAACTCTAGATGTCATTGCCAGCTTTGCTTATAATAAATGTGTCAGTAGCAATATGAAAAGATGTGTACAATAAGTAAAAGGAATGCAGTATTAACCTATTTTATGTTGCACGTCTACCCACAAATTGCTTGCATCTCAATATGTTTTGGAAGAAAAGGTTTTTTTTTTCCTCTGATGAATGTATTAATTTTCAAACGATGTGAACTGGGGAATTGGAGATTTTGATGTAACAGTGACACCATGTGGTCAGTGGGGATGGTATTAACTCTGAAAAGCAGTTTTGTGATGCGTTAGCTTTTAGCAAAAGCAGAGGAAAAAAAGAAGCAGGAAGGAAATGCAGATAACTTTCAGGGATTTCCACAGAGAGATGTTATCCCATTTTATTGCCTTATTCGTAGAAAATTATGTTTTTAATTTCTTAAATGCCAAAATAATATTTGTTTGCATCCATTTATTTTGTTGAAATACAGGAGAATAGCAAGCTTTGTTTTTAGACAGCTTGGCAATGTAAATTACGGAAGGGTCTTTGTGGCGACTGAACCTTACAAAGCATTTCTGGCATAGTTCTTTCTGTTTCTGTGGTTACCTCTCTGTCTCTCTACAGGAGAGGGTGTTTCTGCCAGTGGTATACCGTGTAGTATGGGTAGCAGACTGATGCCAGAGAGGCACAGCAATATAGCAGACCCATATTACCATTCCAAGAGTGCCAGCTAGGCACTGACTGGGCTGTAGGATTAAACAGAATTAGTCTTGTACTGCCTTTTGTGTGGGCAGCCTCTGACTTGACATGTCCTGTTTCTTCCTCCCTGCCTTCTCCCTTCATTGGGCAGACACTGAACTAATGCAGCCATTCTTTGTCATATCTATGTGCACCTTTCTTTAAGACACTGGGCACTGAACTTCGCAGCACTGTGGCTCCTTGACTTTGTGGCACAAATCTTTTCCTGTTTAATGAATACCTTGTATCCGTGATATTATGCTTTCAAAATCTCATAGTTTAGAAGAAGCCAAATTTATGAAAGACCTGATTTATAGCTTCTGATTTATACCACATACTTTCCTGGAGTTACTGATGCTGACCTTGCCATTTTTAAGAGAGAAACAAAGTTAAACTTCTGCCAGACAAACCAGATTTAAAGATCAGTAAGGAAGGAGACTGACTGTCCCAACAAGAAGTTATGGGGAGCTAGTAAAGCAGACTGAGAAACATGAAGCATTTATTATTCACTGGCAATAATGGTTTCCTGTTAAAATTGGCTGTTTGACAAAGGTGATGAATTTAATTCCTGGCTTTCTCATTGGGGAATTAGGAAGTTAGCATGGGACAGGAGCAAAAAGTCCTCTGCCTTCTCTAGAGAGTAAGCTAAAGCTAGCCAAAGCTAAAGTTTGGAAGGTGTTCAGGAACCACTGTCAGGAATTTTGTGTTTATCAAAAAATATTGAAGTACTATAGTTGTCCTGGAAGCCAAGCCATTGTTCACCCCCATACATGTCCATATGTAAGCAGCTCAGTGAGTGCTCATCTAGGACATATGCTATGAAATAGCTGCAGTACAACTTCACATGAATGTCAGCACAATTTGGTGCCTGTCAGGAAGTGACAGTGAGACTGTGGACTTTTTAAACATCATATTGACAGTGAGTTTTTTGCCATCTTGGATTGCTAAAAGGATTGAAAGTCATTATCTCCTGTAAAAGTCTGACGAATATTGAAGATGTGATGGAGGAAAAGACTTTGTTTTACATATTTTTGTCAGTTTTTAGGTTTTACTTTAGAGCTGCTTGTGCTTTTAATGGCTGCAACACAAAACACCTTCATAGCTGCTCAAATGTGTAGAGGAGTTATTTATTAGGTGCTGTTTCAGACTCTGCTTGGACAGGCTGGGCTGTAATATCAACCTCCAAATTAGTAGCACTGCTGAGGGATGTTTTCCAACATCTATTTTTAGCACTGTTAGATTGGAGCTTAGAGTATGGATTATTTAAGGATTTTTTTTTAATGGGACTACACTGAAGATGAACTGGAGTGATTCTGCACTTGAGTGAGCAAACACTTTATAACTGTCTGTACAACATGCAAGAGCAGACAGATGCAGCTGAGCCTGTTGCTGAAATAGTAGTACATTGCAGTAGATATCCTATGAAAAGAATAGTGAAGAAAACTTTAAAAGACATAATCTTAAAGGAGAGACACCTGCTTACTGCATATTATGACCACTGGTTTGAAGAACTGTCAGATTTGGAGGTCAATAAGGGTGGCTATATTATTATATATACTTGTCTGTACCTTGTCTACCACTGGATTGATGTTCAAATAACAAATACATCCTGAGACAGATACAATTTTAGAGACTTCATGTTTATACATAGTTTCTGGGAAGAAATGGATTAAGTGTCCTGTACTAGGGTTAAAGCTATCCCCCCAAGGATGTTACTAATGTAAAGGTGCTATTAGACCTTCTCTTTTTTTTTATACTTAGCCAAAATAGTCAATTATTTAAAAGATAGAGCATTATCACTGTCCATGATGTGGAAGTTACTGCTCTCACTTCTTAGCCTGCAGAAGGCATCAGGATTTTATATGCTTTTGCATCTACTATAAGATAAATTGTCTGAGCTTACTCCAGCTTCCAGTGAGGGTACTTTGAATAACTCAGATAAGGCTGCCTCAGAATACCAGGGTGTGGTTAGACAAAGATAGGTGTTTAACATTACTTCAAGTCACTGTGATATCCTATCCACCCATATAGTCACCAACACTTTAAACAAGCAATTATAAGCAGCATGTACCCCACTGCTGCAAGATTTGCACTGCAAATTCAGAATTATGGTGCCATGACAAGTTTTTGTACAAGGATATCAAGAATTAATATGTATACATATTCAATGCCTTTAGAAAACATGCCCTTTTAATGCTGGAGGATATTGTTCTTGATTTTGCTTACAGTGAGTGCCCTGTGAAGGACTGGAGCAGGCTACTGACTTTTTTGGCTGTTTTTTACCAAATACTATTTAGTTGATACTTTTCCCCATTGGTGCAAAAGGACAAGAGTTTATTGAGATAATTTTTTGGGATTAGAAAGTGACTGTTTATAGGCTGCTGAAGCTGTTTCTGAGTGTGCTGATATTCCTTGGGAATTTAAGAGCTGTGATGTACCTCACCACATTATTTTTTTTATTTTTTAAATTTAATTAATTAATTAATAAAAAATATATTTTTTTATTAGTTTTATCCCCATGTAAAAGTTACTGAAAATGAGTACATGAAGAAGAATGTTCTAGCAGTTATGACATAACCTTACAGATTGGGAAAACCTCCATGAAAGACCTCCATTTCATATTTTCATCTCTGAAACAATAATTTCTGATGGAAATCTTAAAATCAGACTGAGAGAGCAGGCATAGTAGTGGGATCATGCTTGTATCAACCTGTACATCCACATTAGACACCCTTTTCTGCAGACCTTCCCCATACCCTAAATCCTTCCAGTAAGAAGCCTTATGTGTCTCTGCATGGACACTTGCAAGCTGAAAGCTGCCACTGTGGAGCTTGGAGCAATGACTTCTAGAGCAAAGGTATGAATCTTAGCAGGTAGTGCAAAAAGAGACAGAATTTCTAGTTGTCTTGAATGCATATCCTCTGTGTACTGGACACAGATATATGTGTCATATAACACGTTTTCTGACTGGTGATTTACACAAAGGGTGTGACAAGTGACTGAAATGTGAAATGTGCACTTCGGTGATTCAC